>NC_091684.1:70966666-71269696 GCF_041296265.1 Equus caballus
CTAGGGCAATGTAGCACACCAAGAGCAGAAGTTCCACTTCAACGAGATCAGGCCTGCAAAGAAACTGCGTTTCACAGGCCTTTGGAAGAGATGTTCCCGGTAGGCTGTAACAGCACTGTGCAGAGCGAGTTGTTTCTTAGCTTCCCAAAGAGCTGGAAGCAAGATGCTGCGGGGCCCAACTCGACCTTTGGAAAGTAGCCTGCACGTTGTGCCTTTCAGCTCTAGGGCAATGTAGCACACCCAGAGCAGGAGTCCTACTTCAGCCAGATCAGGCCTGCAAAGAAACTGCGTTTCACAGGCCTTTGGAAGAGATGTTCCCGGTAGGCTGCAAGAGCACTGTGCAGAGCGAGTTGTTTCTTAGCTTCCCAAAGAGCTGGAAGCAAGATGCTGTGGGGCCCAACTCGCCCTTTGAAAGGAGCCTGCACGTTGTGCCTATCAGCTCTAGGGCAATGTAGCACACCCAGAGCAGAAGTCCTACTTCAGCCAGATCAGGCCTGCAAAGAAACTGCGTTTCACAGGCCTTTGGAAGAGATGTTCCCGGTAGGCTGTAAGAGCACTGTGCAGAGCGAGTTGTTTCTTAGCTTCCCAAAGAGCTGGAAGCAAGATGCTGTGGGGCCCAACTCGCCCTTTGGAAAGAAGCCTGCACGTTGTGCCTTTCAGCTCTAGGGCAATGTAGCACACTCAGAGCAGAAGTCCTACTTCAGCCAGATCAGGCCTGCAAAGAAACTGCGTTTCACAGGCCTTTGGAAGAGATGTTCCCGGTAGGCTGTAAGAGCACTGTGCAGAGCGAGTTGTTTCTTAGCTTCCCAAAGAGCTGGAAGCAAGATGCTGTGGGGCCCAACTCGCCCTTTGCAAAGAAGCCTGCACGTTGTGCCTTTCATCTCTAGGGCAATGTAGCACACCCAGAGCAGAAGTCCTACTTCAGCCAGATCAGGCCTGCAAAGAAACTGCGTTTCACAGGCCTTTGGAAGAGATGTTCCCGGTAGGCTGTAAGAGCACTGTGCAGAGCGAGTTGTTTCTTAGCTTCCCAAAGAGCTGGAAGCAAGATGCTGTGGGGCCCAACTCGCCCTTTGGAAAGAAGCCTGCACGTTGTGCCTTTCAGCTCTAGGGCAATGTAGCACACCCAGAGCAGAAGTCCTACTTCAGCCAGATCAGGCCTGCAAAGAAACTGCGTTTCACAGGCCTTTGGAAGAGATGTTCCCGGTAGGCTGTAAGAGCACTGTGCAGAGCGAGTTGTTTCTTAGCTTCCCAAAGAGCTGGAAGAAAGATGCTGTGGGGCCCAACTCGCCCTTTGGAAAGAAGCCTGCACGTTGTGCCTTTCAGCTCTAGGGCAATGTAGCACACCCAGAGCAGAAGTCCTACTTCAGCCAGATCAGGCCTGCAAAGAAACTGCGTTTCACAGGCCTTTGGAAGAGATGTTCCCGGTAGGCTGTAAGAGCACTGTGCAGAGCGAGTTGTTTCTTAGCTTCCCAAAGAGCTGGAAGCAAGATGCTGCGGGGCCCAACTCGCCCTTTGGAAAGAAGCCTGCACGTTGTGCCTTTCAGCTCTAGGGCAATGTAGCACACCCAGAGCAGAAGTCCTACTTCAGCCTGATCAGGCCTGCAAAGAAACTGCGTTTCACAGGCCTTTGGAAGAGATGTTCCCGGTAGGCTGTAAGAGCACTGTGCAGAGCGAGTTGTTTCTTAGCTTCCCAAAGAGCTGGAAGCAAGATGCTGTGGGGCCCAACTCGCCCTATGGAAAGAAGCCTGCACGTTGTGCCTTTCAGCTCTAGGGCAATGAAGCACACACAGAGCAGAAGTTCTACTTCAGCGAGATCAGGTCTGCGAGGAAACTGCTTTTCACAGGCCTTTGGAAGAGATGTTCCCGGTAGGCTGTAAGAGCACTGTGCAGAGCGAGTTGTTTCTCAGCTTCCCAAAGAGCTGGAAGCAAGATGCTGTGGGGCCCAACTCGCCCTTTGGAAAGAAGCCTGCACGTTGTGCCTTTCAGCTCTAGGGCAATGTAGCACACCAAGAGCAGATGTTCCACTTCAGCGAGATCAGTCCTGCAAAGAAACTGCGTTTCACAGGCCTTTGGAAGAGATGTTCCCGGTAGTCTGTAACAGCACTGTGCAGAGCGAGTTGTTTCTTAGCTTTCCAAAGAGCTGGAAGCAAGATGCTGTGGGGCCCAACTCGCCCTTTGGAAAGAAGCCTGCACGTTGTGCCTTTCAGCTCTAGGGCAATGTAGCACACCCAGAGCAGAAGTCCTACTTCAGCCAGATCAGGCCTGCAAAGAAACTGCATTTCACAGGCATTTGGAAGAGATGTTCCCGGTAGGCTGTAAGAGCACTGTGCAGAGCGAGTTGTTTCTTAGCTTCCCAAGAGCTTGAAGCAAGATGCTGTGGGGCCCAACTCGCCCTTTGAAAAGTAGCCTGCACGTTGTGCCCTTCAGCTCTAGGGCAATGTAGCACACCCACAGCAGGAGTCCTACTTCAGCCAGATCAGGCCTGCAAAGAAACTGCGTTTCACAGGCCTTTGGAAGAGATGTTCCCGGTAGGCTGTAAGAGCACTGTGCAGAGCGAGTTGTTTCTTAGCTTCCCAAAGAGCTGGAAGCAAGATGCTGTGGGGCCCAACTCGCCCTTTGAAAGAAGCCTGCACGTTGTGCCTTTCATCTCTAGGGCAATGTAGCACACCCAGAGCAGAAGTCCTACTTCAGCCAGATCAGGCCTGCAAAGAAACTGCGTTTGACAGGCCTTTGGAAGAGATGTTCCCGGTAGGCTGTAAGAGCACTGTGCAGAGCGAGTTGTTTCTTAGCTTCCCAAAGAGCTGGAAGCAAGATGCTGTGGGGCCCAACTCGCCCTTTGGAAAGAAGCCTGCACGTTGAGCCTTTCAGCTCTAGGGCAATGTAGCACACCCAGAGCAGAAGTCCTACTTCAGAGAGATCAGGCCTGCAAAGAAACTGCGTTTCACAGGCCTTTGGAAGAGATGCTCCCGGTAGGCTGTAAGAGCACTGTGCAGAGCGAGTTGTTTCTTAGCTTCCCAAAGAGCTGGAAGCAAGATGCTGTGGGGCCCAATTCGCCCTTTGGAAAGAAGCGTGCACGTTGTGCCTTGCAGCTCTAGGCAATGTTGCACACCCAGAGCAGAAGTCCTACTTCAGCCAGATCAGGCCTGCAGAGGGACTGCGTTTCACAGGCCTTTGGAAGAGATGTTCCCGGTAGGCTGTAAGAGCACTGTGCAGAGCGAGTTGTTCCTTAGCTTCCCAAAGAGCTGGAAGCAAGATGCTGTGGGGCCCAACTCGCCCTTTGGAAAGAAGCCTGCACGTTGTGCCTTTCAGCTCTAGGGCAATTTAGCACACCAAGAGGAGAAGTCCTACTTCAACCAGATCAGGCCTGCAAAGAAACTGCGTTTCACAGGCCTTTGGAAGAGATGTTCCCGGTAGGCTGTAAGAGCACTGTGCAGAGCTAGTTGATTCTTAGCTTCCCAAAGAGCTGGAAGCAAGATGCTGTGGGGCCCAACTCGCCCTTTGGAAAGAAGCCTGCACGTTGTGACTTTCAGCTCTAGGGCAATTTAGCACACCAAGAGGAGAAGTCCTACTTCAACCAGATCAGGCCTGCAAAGAAACTGCGTTTCACAGGCCTTTGGAAGAGATGTTCCCGGTAGGCTGTAAGAGCACTGTGCAGAGCTAGTTGATTCTTAGCTTCCCAAAGAGCTGGAAGCAAGATGCTGTGGGGCCCAACTCGCCCTTTGGAAAGAAGCCTGCACGTTGTGACTTTCAGATCTAGGGCAATGTAGCACACCCAGAGCAGAAGTCCTACTTCAGCCAGATCAGGCCTGCAAAGAAACTGCATTTCACAGGCATTTGGAAGCGATGTTCCCGGTAGGCTGTAAGAGCACTGTGCAGAGCGAGTTGTTTCTTAGCTTCCCCAAGAGCTGAAAGCAAGATGCTGTGGGGCCCAACTCGCCCTTTGGAAAGTAGCCTGCACGTTGTGCCTTTCAGCTCTAGGGCAATGTAGCACACCCACAGCAGGAGTCCTACTTCAGCCAGATCAGGCCTGCAAAGAAACTGCGTTTCACAGGCCTTTGGAAGAGATGTTCCCGGTAGGCTGTAAGAGCACTGTGCAGAGCGAGTTGTTTCTTAGCTTCCCAAAGAGCTGGAAGCAAGATGCTGCGGGGCCCAACTCGCCCTTTGGAAAGAAGCCTGCACGTTGTGCCTTTCAGCTCTAGGGCAATGTAGCACACCCAGAGCAGAAGTCCTACTTCAGCCTGATCAGGCCTGCAAAGAAACTGCGTTTCACAGGCCTTTGGAAGAGATGTTCCCGGTAGGCTGTAAGAGCACTGTGCAGAGCGAGTTGTTTCTTAGCTTCCCAAAGAGCTGGAAGCAAGATGCTGTGGGGCCCAACTCGCCCTTTGGAAAGAAGCCTGCACGTTGAGCCTTTCAGCTCTAGGGCAATGTAGCACACCCAGAGCAGAAGTCCTACTTCAGCCAGATCAGGCCTGCAAAGAAACTGCGTTTCACAGGCCTTTGGAAGAGATGTTCCCGGTAGGCTGTAAGAGCACTGTGCAGAGCGAGTTGTTTCTTAGCTTCCCAAAGAGCTGGAAGCAAGATGCTGTGGGGCCCAACTCGCCCTATGGAAAGAAGCCTGCACGTTGTGCCTTTCAGCTCTAGGGCAATGAAGCACACACAGAGCAGAAGTTCTACTTCAGCGAGATCAGGTCTGCGAGGAAACTGCTTTTCACAGGCCTTTGGAAGAGATGTTCCCGGTAGGCTGTAAGAGCACTGTGCAGAGCGAGTTGTTTCTCAGCTTCCCAAAGAGCTGGAAGCAAGATGCTGTGGGGCCCAACTCGCCCTTTGGAAAGAAGCCTGCACGTTGTGCCTTTCAGCTCTAGGGCAATGTAGCACACCCAGAGCAGAAGTCCTACTTCAGCCAGATCAGGCCTGCAAAGAAACTGCATTTCACAGGCATTTGGAAGAGATGTTCCCGGTAGGCTGTAAGAGCACTGTGCAGAGCGAGTTGTTTCTTAGCTTCCCAAGAGCTTGAAGCAAGATGCTGTGGGGCCCAACTCGCCCTTTGAAAAGTAGCCTGCACGTTGTGCCTTTCAGCTCTAGGGCAATGTAGCACACCCACAGCAGGAGTCCTACTTCAGCCAGATCAGGCCTGCAAAGAAACTGCGTTTCACAGGCCTTTGGAAGAGATGTTCCCGGTAGGCTGTAAGAGCACTGTGCAGAGCGAGTTGTTTCTTAGCTTCCCAAAGAGCTGGAAGCAAGATGCTGTGGGGCGCAACTCGCCCTTTGGAAAGAAGCCTGCACGTTGTGACTTTCAGCTCTAGGGCAATGTAGCACACCCAGAGCAGAAGTCCTACTTCAGCCAGATCAGGCCTGCAAAGAAACTGCATTTCACAGGCATTTGGAAGAGATGTTCCCGGTAGGCTGTAAGAGCACTGTGCAGAGCGAGTTGTTTCTTAGCTTCCCAAGAGCTTGAAGCAAGATGCTGTGGGGCCCAACTCGCCCTTTGAAAAGTAGCCTGCACGTTGTGCCTTTCAGCTCTAGGGCAATGTAGCACACCCACAGCAGGAGTCCTACTTCAGCCAGATCAGGCCTGCAAAGAAACTGCGTTTCACAGGCCTTTGGAAGAGATGTTCCCGGTAGGCTGTAAGAGCACTGTGCAGAGCGAGTTGTTTCTTAGCTTCCCAAAGAGCTGGAAGCAAGATGCTGTGGGGCCCAACTCGCCCTTTGAAAGAAGCCTGCACGTTGTGCCTTTCATCTCTAGGGCAATGTAGCACACCCAGAGCAGAAGTCCTACTTCAGCCAGATCAGGCCTGCAAAGAAACTGCGTTTGACAGGCCTTTGGAAGAGATGTTCCCGGTAGGCTGTAAGAGCACTGTGCAGAGCGAGTTGTTTCTTAGCTTCCCAAAGAGCTGGAAGCAAGATGCTGTGGGGCCCAACTCGCCCTTTGGAAAGAAGCCTGCACGTTGAGCCTTTCAGCTCTAGGGCAATGTAGCACACCCAGAGCAGAAGTCCTACTTCAGAGAGATCAGGCCTGCAAAGAAACTGCGTTTCACAGGCCTTTGGAAGAGATGCTCCCGGTAGGCTGTAAGAGCACTGTGCAGAGCGAGTTGTTTCTTAGCTTCCCAAAGAGCTGGAAGCAAGATGCTGTGGGGCCCAATTCGCCCTTTGGAAAGAAGCGTGCACGTTGTGCCTTGCAGCTCTAGGCAATGTTGCACACCCAGAGCAGAAGTCCTACTTCAGCCAGATCAGGCCTGCAGAGGGACTGCGTTTCACAGGCCTTTGGAAGAGATGTTCCCGGTAGGCTGTAAGAGCACTGTGCAGAGCGAGTTGTTCCTTAGCTTCCCAAAGAGCTGGAAGCAAGATGCTGTGGGGCCCAACTCGCCCTTTGGAAAGAAGCCTGCACGTTGTGCCTTTCAGCTCTAGGGCAATTTAGCACACCAAGAGGAGAAGTCCTACTTCAACCAGATCAGGCCTGCAAAGAAACTGCGTTTCACAGGCCTTTGGAAGAGATGTTCCCGGTAGGCTGTAAGAGCACTGTGCAGAGCTAGTTGATTCTTAGCTTCCCAAAGAGCTGGAAGCAAGATGCTGTGGGGCCCAACTCGCCCTTTGGAAAGAAGCCTGCACGTTGTGACTTTCAGCTCTAGGGCAATTTAGCACACCAAGAGGAGAAGTCCTACTTCAACCAGATCAGGCCTGCAAAGAAACTGCGTTTCACAGGCCTTTGGAAGAGATGTTCCCGGTAGGCTGTAAGAGCACTGTGCAGAGCTAGTTGATTCTTAGCTTCCCAAAGAGCTGGAAGCAAGATGCTGTGGGGCCCAACTCGCCCTTTGGAAAGAAGCCTGCACGTTGTGACTTTCAGATCTAGGGCAATGTAGCACACCCAGAGCAGAAGTCCTACTTCAGCCAGATCAGGCCTGCAAAGAAACTGCATTTCACAGGCATTTGGAAGCGATGTTCCCGGTAGGCTGTAAGAGCACTGTGCAGAGCGAGTTGTTTCTTAGCTTCCCCAAGAGCTGAAAGCAAGATGCTGTGGGGCCCAACTCGCCCTTTGGAAAGTAGCCTGCACGTTGTGCCTTTCAGCTCTAGGGCAATGTAGCACACCCACAGCAGGAGTCCTACTTCAGCCAGATCAGGCCTGCAAAGAAACTGCGTTTCACAGGCCTTTGGAAGAGATGTTCCCGGTAGGCTGTAAGAGCACTGTGCAGAGCGAGTTGTTTCTTAGCTTCCCAAAGAGCTGGAAGCAAGATGCTGCGGGGCCCAACTCGCCCTTTGGAAAGAAGCCTGCACGTTGTGCCTTTCAGCTCTAGGGCAATGTAGCACACCCAGAGCAGAAGTCCTACTTCAGCCTGATCAGGCCTGCAAAGAAACTGCGTTTCACAGGCCTTTGGAAGAGATGTTCCCGGTAGGCTGTAAGAGCACTGTGCAGAGCGAGTTGTTTCTTAGCTTCCCAAAGAGCTGGAAGCAAGATGCTGTGGGGCCCAACTCGCCCTTTGGAAAGAAGCCTGCACGTTGAGCCTTTCAGCTCTAGGGCAATGTAGCACACCCAGAGCAGAAGTCCTACTTCAGCCAGATCAGGCCTGCAAAGAAACTGCGTTTCACAGGCCTTTGGAAGAGATGTTCCCGGTAGGCTGTAAGAGCACTGTGCAGAGCGAGTTGTTTCTTAGCTTCCCAAAGAGCTGGAAGCAAGATGCTGTGGGGCCCAACTCGCCCTATGGAAAGAAGCCTGCACGTTGTGCCTTTCAGCTCTAGGGCAATGAAGCACACACAGAGCAGAAGTTCTACTTCAGCGAGATCAGGTCTGCGAGGAAACTGCTTTTCACAGGCCTTTGGAAGAGATGTTCCCGGTAGGCTGTAAGAGCACTGTGCAGAGCGAGTTGTTTCTCAGCTTCCCAAAGAGCTGGAAGCAAGATGCTGTGGGGCCCAACTCGCCCTTTGGAAAGAAGCCTGCACGTTGTGCCTTTCAGCTCTAGGGCAATGTAGCACACCCAGAGCAGAAGTCCTACTTCAGCCAGATCAGGCCTGCAAAGAAACTGCATTTCACAGGCATTTGGAAGAGATGTTCCCGGTAGGCTGTAAGAGCACTGTGCAGAGCGAGTTGTTTCTTAGCTTCCCAAGAGCTTGAAGCAAGATGCTGTGGGGCCCAACTCGCCCTTTGAAAAGTAGCCTGCACGTTGTGCCTTTCAGCTCTAGGGCAATGTAGCACACCCACAGCAGGAGTCCTACTTCAGCCAGATCAGGCCTGCAAAGAAACTGCGTTTCACAGGCCTTTGGAAGAGATGTTCCCGGTAGGCTGTAAGAGCACTGTGCAGAGCGAGTTGTTTCTTAGCTTCCCAAAGAGCTGGAAGCAAGATGCTGTGGGGCGCAACTCGCCCTTTGGAAAGAAGCCTGCACGTTGTGACTTTCAGCTCTAGGGCAATGTAGCACACCCAGAGCAGAAGTTCTGCTTCAGCCAGATCAGGCCTGCAAAGAAACTGCGTTTCACAGGACTTTGGAAGAGATGTTCCCGGTAGGCTGTAAGAGCACTGTGCATAGCGAGTTGTTTCTTAGCTTCCCAAAGAGCTGGAAGCAAGATGCTGCGGGGCCCAACTCGCCCTTTGGAAAGAAGCCTGCACGTTGTGCCTTTCAGCTCTAGGGCAATTTAGCACACCACGAGGAGAAGTCCTACTTCAACCAGATCAGGCCTGCAAAGAAACTGCGTTTCACAGGCCTTTGGAAGAGATGTTCCCGGTAGGCTGTAAGAGCACTGTGCAGAGCGAGTTGTTCCTTAGCTTCCCAAAGAGCTGGAAGCAAGATGCTGTGGGGCCCAACTCGCCCTTTGGAAAGAAGCCTGCACGTTGTGCCTTTCAGCTCTAGGGCAATTTAGCACACCAAGAGGAGAAGTCCTACTTCAACCAATCATGCCTGCAAAGAAACTGCGTTTCACAGGCCTTTGGAAGAGATGTTTCCGGTAGGTTGTAAGAGCACTGTGCAGAGCGAGTTGATTCTTAGCTTCCCAAAGAGCTGGAAGCAAGATGCTGTGGGGCGCAACTCGCCCTTTGGAAAGAAGCCTGCACGTTGTGACTTTCAGCTCTAGGGCAATGTAGCACACCCAGAGCAGAAGTTCTGCTTCAGCCAGATCAGGCCTGCAAAGAAACTGCGTTTCACAGGACTTTGGAAGAGATGTTCCCGGTAGGCTGTAAGAGCACTGTGCATAGCGAGTTGTTTCTTAGCTTCCCAAAGAGCTGGTAGCAAGATGCTGTGGGGCCCAACTCGCCCTTTGGAAAGAAGTCTGCACGTTGTGCCTTTCAGCTCTAGGGCAATGTAGCACACCCACAGCAGGAGTCCTACTTCAGCCAGATCAGGCCTGCAAAGAAACTGCGTTTCACAGGCCTTTGGAAGAGATGTTCCCGGTAGGCTGTAAGAGCACTGTGCAGAGCGAATTGTTTCTTAGCTTCCCAAAGAGCTGGAAGCAAGATGCTGCGGGGCCCAACTCGCCCTTTGGAAAGAAGCCTGCACGTTGTGCCTTTCAGCTCTAGGGCAATTTAGCACACCACAAGGAGAAGTCCTACTTCAACCAGATCAGGCCTGCAAAGAAACTGCGTTTCACAGGCCTTTGGAAGAGATGTTCCCGGTAGGCTGTAAGAGCACTGTGCAGAGCGAGTTGATTCTTAGCTTGCCAAAGAGCTGGAAGCAAGATGCTGTGGGGCCCAACTCGCCCTTTGGAAAGAAGCCTGCACGTTGTGACTTTCAGCTCTAGGGCAATGTAGCACACCCAGAGCAGAAGTCCTACTTCAGCCAGATCAGGCCTGCAAAGAAACTGCGTTTCACAGGCCTTTGGAAGAGATGTTCCCGGTAGGCTGTAAGAGCACTGTGCATAGCGAGTTGTTTCTTAGCTTCCCAAAGAGCTGGTAGCAAGATGCTGTGGGGCCCAACTCACCCTTTGGAAAGAAGCCTGCACGTTGTGCCTTTCAGCTCTAGGGCAATGTAGCACACCCACAGCAGGAGTCCTACTTCAGCCAGATCAGGCCTGCAAAGAAACTGCGTTTCACAGGCCTTTGGAAGAGATCTTCCCGGTAGGCTGTAAGAGCACTGTGCAGAGCGAGTTGTTTCTTAGCTTCCCAAAGAGCTGGAAGCAAGATGCTGTGGGGCCCAACTCGCCCTATGGAAAGAAGCCTGCACGTTGTGCCTTTCAGCTCTAGGGCAATGAAGCACACACAGAGCAGAAGTTCTACTTCAGCGAGATCAGGTCTGCGAGGAAACTGCTTTTCACAGGCCTTTGGAAGAGATGTTCCCGGTAGGCTGTAAGAGCACTGTGCAGAGCGAGTTGTTTCTTAGCTTCCCAAAGAGCTGGAAGCAAGATGCTGTGGGGCCCAATTCGCCCTTTGGAAAGAAGCGTGCACGTTGTGCCTTGCAGCTCTAGGCAATGTTGCTCACCCAGAGCAGAAGTCCTACTTCAGCCAGATCAGGCCTGCAGAGGGACTGCGTTTCACAGGCCTTTGGAAGAGATGTTCCCGGTAGGCTGTAAGAGCACTGTGCAGAGCGAGTTGTTCCTTAGCTTCCCAAAGAGCTGGAAGCAAGATGCTGTGGGGCCCAACTCGCCCTTTGGAAAGAAGCCTGCACGTTGTGCCTTTCAGCTCTAGGGCAATTTAGCACACCAAGAGGAGAAGTCCTACTTCAACCAGATCAGGCCTGCAAAGAAACTGCGTTTCACAGGCCTTTGGAAGAGATGTTCCCGGTAGGCTGTAAGAGCACTGTGCAGAGCTAGTTGATTCTTAGCTTCCCAAAGAGCTGGAAGCAAGATGCTGTGGGGCCCAACTCGCCCTTTGGAAAGAAGCCTGCACGTTGCGACTTTCAGCTCTAGGGCAATTTAGCACACCAAGAGGAGAAGTCCTACTTCAACCAGATCAGGCCTGCAAAGAAACTGCGTTTCACAGGCCTTTGGAAGAGATGTTCCCGGTAGGCTGTAAGAGCACTGTGCAGAGCTAGTTGATTCTTAGCTTCCCAAAGAGCTGGAAGCAAGATGCTGTGGGGCCCAACTCGCCCTTTGGAAGAAGCCTGCACGTTGTGACTTTCAGATCTAGGGCAATGTAGCACACCCAGAGCAGAAGTCCTACTTCAGCCAGATCAGGCCTGCAAAGAAACTGCATTTCACAGGCATTTGGAAGCGATGTTCCCGGTAGGCTGTAAGAGCACTGTGCAGAGCGAGTTGTTTCTTAGCTTCCCCAAGAGCTGAAAGCAAGATGCTGTGGGGCCCAACTCGCCCTTTGGAAAGTAGCCTGCACGTTGTGCCTTTCAGCTCTAGGGCAATGTAGCACACCCACAGCAGGAGTCCTACTTCAGCCAGATCAGGCCTGCAAAGAAACTGCGTTTCACAGGCCTTTGGAAGAGATGTTCCCGGTAGGCTGTAAGAGCACTGTGCAGAGCGAGTTGTTCCTTAGCTTCCCAAAGAGCTGGAAGCAAGATGCTGTGGGGCCCAACTCGCCCTTTGGAAAGAAGCCTGCACGTTGTGCCTTTCAGCTCTAGGGCAATTTAGCACACCAAGAGGAGAAGTCCTACTTCAACCAGATCAGGCCTGCAAAGAAACTGCGTTTCACAGGCCTTTGGAAGAGATGTTCCCGGTAGGCTGTAAGAGCACTGTGCAGAGCTAGTTGATTCTTAGCTTCCCAAAGAGCTGGAAGCAAGATGCTGTGGGGCCCAACTCGCCCTTTGGAAAGAAGCCTGCACGTTGTGCCTTTCAGCTCTAGGGCAATGTAGCACACCCAGAGCAGAAGTCCTACTTCAGCCAGATCAGGCCTGCAAAGAAACTGCATTTCACAGGCATTTGGAAGCGATGTTCCCGGTAGGCTGTAAGAGCACTGTGCAGAGCGAGTTGTTTCTTAGCTTCCCCAAGAGCTGAAAGCAAGATGCTGTGGGGCCCAACTCGCCCTTTGGAAAGTAGCCTGCACGTTGTGCCTTTCAGCTCTAGGGCAATGTAGCACACCCACAGCAGGAGTCCTACTTCAGCCAGATCAGGCCTGCAAAGAAACTGCGTTTCACAGGCCTTTGGAAGAGATGTTCCCGGTAGGCTGTAAGAGCACTGTGCAGAGCGAGTTGTTTCTTAGCTTCCCAAAGAGCTGGAAGCAAGATGCTGTGGGGCCCAACTCCCCCTTTGAAAGAAGCCTGCACGTTGTGCCTTTCAGCTCTAGGGCAATGTAGCACACCCAGAGCAGAAGTCCTACTTCAGCGAGATCAGGCCTGCAAAGAAACTGCGTTTCACAGGCCTTTGGAAGAGATGTTCCCGGTAGGCTGTAAGAGCACTGTGCAGAGCGAGTTGTTTCTTAGCTTCCCAAAGAGCTGGAAGCAAGATGCTGTGGGGCCCAACTCGCCTTTGGAAAGAAGCCTGCACGTTGTGACTTTCAGCTCTAGGGCAATGCAGCACACCCAGAGCAGAAGTCCTACTTCAGCCAGATCAGGCCTGCAAAGAAACTGCGTTTCACAGGCCTTTGGAAGAGATCTTCCCGGTAGGCTGTAAGAGCACTGCGCAGAGCGAGTTGTTTCTTAGCTTCCCAAAGAGCTGGAAGCAAGATGCTGTGGGGCCCAACTCGCCCTTTGGAAAGAAGCCTGCACGTTTTGCCTTTCACCTCTAGGGCAATGTAGCACACCCACAGCTGGAGTCCTACTTCAGCCAGATCAGGCCTGCAAAGAAACTGCGTTTCACAGGCCTTTGGAAGAGATGTTCCCGGTAGGCTGTAAGAGCACTGTGCAGAGCGAGTTGTTTCTTAGCTTCCCAAAGAGCTGGAAGCAAGATGCTGTGGGGCCCAACTCGCCCTTTGGAAAGAAGCCTGCACGTTGTGCCTTTCAGCTCTAGGCAATGTAGCACACCCAGAGCAGAAGTCCTACTTCAGCCAGATCAGGCCTGCAAAGAAACTGCGTTTCACAGGCCTTTGGAATAGATGCTCCCGGTAGGCTGTAAGAGCACTGTGCAGAGCGAGTTGTTTCTTAGCTTCCCAAAGAGCTGGAAGCAAGATGCTGTGGGGCCCAATTCGCCCTTTGGAAAGAAGCGTGCACGTTGTGCCTTGCAGCTCTAGGCAATGTTGCACACCCAGAGCAGAAGTCCTACTTCAGCCAGATCAGGCCTGCAAAGGGACTGCGTTTCACAGGCCTTTGGAAGAGATGTTCCCGGTAGGCTGTAAGAGCACTGTGCAGAGCGAGTTGTTCCTTAGCTTCCCAAAGAGCTGGAAGCAAGATGCTGTGGGGCCCAACTCGCCCTTTGGAAAGAAGCCTGCACGTTGTGCCTTTCAGCTCTAGGGCAATTTAGCACACCAAGAGGAGAAGTCCTACTTCAACCAATCATGCCTGCAAAGAAACTGCGTTTCACAGGCCTTTGGAAGAGATGTTTCCGGTAGGTTGTAAGAGCACTGTGCAGAGCGAGTTGATTCTTAGCTTCCCAAAGAGCTGGAAGCAAGATGCTGTGGGGCGCAACTCGCCCTTTGGAAAGAAGCCTGCACGTTGTGACTTTCAGCTCTAGGGCAATGTAGCACACCCAGAGCAGAAGTTCTGCTTCAGCCAGATCAGGCCTGCAAAGAAACTGCGTTTCACAGGCCTTTGGAAGAGATGTTCCCGGTAGGCTGTAAGAGCACTGTGCAGAGCGAGTTGTTTCTTAGCTTCCCAAAGAGCTTGAAGCAAGATGCTGCGGGGCCCAACTCGCCCTTTGGAAAGAAGCCTGCACGTTGTGCCTTTCAGCTCTAGGGCAATGTAGCACACCCAGAGCAGAAGTCCTACTTCAGCCAGATAAGGCCTGCAAAGAAACTGCGTTTCACAGGGCTTTGGAAGAGATGTTCCCGGTAGGCTGTAAGAGCACTGTGCAGAGCGAGTTGTTTCTTAGCTTCCCAAAGAGCTGGAAGCAAGATGCTGTGGGGCCCAACTCGCCCTTTGGAAAGAAGCCTGCACGTTGAGCCTTTCAGCTCTAGGGCAATGTAGCACACCCAGAGCAGAAGTCCTACTTCAGCCAGATCAGGCCTGCAAAGAAACTGCGTTTCACAGGCCTTTGGAAGAGATGTTCCCGGAAGGCTGTAACAGCACTGTGCAGAGCGAGTTGTTTCTTAGCTTCCCAAAGAGCTGGAAGCAAGATGCTGTGGGGCCCAACTCGCCCTATGGAAAGAAGCCTGCACGTTGTGCCTTTCAGCTCTAGGGCAATGAAGCACACACAGAGCAGAAGTTCTACTTCAGCGAGATCAGGTCTGCGAGGAAACTGCTTTTCACAGGCCTTTGGAAGAGATGTTCCCGGTAGGCTGTAAGAGCACTGTGCAGAGCGAGTTGTTTCTCAGCTTCCCAAAGAGCTGGAAGCAAGATGCTGTGGGGCCCAACTCGCCCTTTGGAAAGAAGCCTGCACCTTGTGCCTTTCAGCTCTAGGGCAATGTAGCACACCAAGAGCAGATGTTCCACTTCAGCGAGATCAGGCCTGCAAAGAAACTGCGTTTCACAGGCCTTTGGAAGAGATGTTCCCGGTAGTCTGTAACAGCACTGTGCAGAGCGAGTTGTTTCTTAGCTTTCCAAAGAGCTGGAAGCAAGATGCTGTGGGGCCCAACTCGCCCTTTGGAAAGAAGCCTGCACGTTGTGCCTTTCAGCTCTAGGGCAATGTAGCACACCCAGAGCAGAAGTCCTACTTCAGCCAGATCAGGCCTGCAAAGGGACTGCGTTTCACAGGCCTTTGGAAGAGATGTTCCCGGTAGGCTGTAAGAGCACTGTGCAGAGCGAGTTGTTTCTTAGCTTCCCAAAGAGCTGGAAGCAAGATGCTGTGGGGCCCAACTCGCCCTTTGGAAAGAAGCCTGCACGTTGTGCCTTTCAGCTCTAGGGCAATTTAGCACACCAAGAGGAGAAGTCCTACTTCAACCAGATCGGGCATGCAAAGAAACTGCTTTTCACAGCCCTTTGGAAGAGATGTTCCCGGTAGGCTGTAAGAGCACTGTGCAGAGCGATTTGATTCTTAGCTTCCCAAAGAGCTGGAAGCAAGATGCTGTTGGGCCCAACTCGCCCTTTGGAAAGAAGCCTGCACGTTGTGACTTTCAGCTCTAGGGCAATGTAGCACACCCAGAGCAGAAGTCCTACTTCAGCCAGATCAGGCCTGCAAAGAAACTGCGTTTCACAGGCCTTTGGAAGAGATGTTCCCGGAAGGCTGTAACAGCACTGTGCAGAGCGAGTTGTTTCTTAGCTTCCCAAAGAGCTGGAAGCAAGATGCTGTGGGGCCCAACTCGCCCTATGGAAAGAAGCCTGCACGTTGTGCCTTTCAGCTCTAGGGCAATGAAGCACACACAGAGCAGAAGTTCTACTTCAGCGAGATCAGGTCTGTGAGGAAACTGCTTTTCACAGGCCTTTGGAAGAGATGTTCCCGGTAGGCTGTAAGAGCACTGTGCAGAGCGAGTTGTTTCTCAGCTTCCCAAAGAGCTGGAAGCAAGATGCTGTGGGGCCCAACTCGCCCTTTGGAAAGAAGCCTGCACCTTGTGCCTTTCAGCTCTAGGGCAATGTAGCACACCAAGAGCAGATGTTCCACTTCAGCGAGATCAGGCCTGCAAAGAAACTGCGTTTCACAGGCCTTTGGAAGAGATGTTCCCGGTAGTCTGTAACAGCACTGTGCAGAGCGAGTTGTTTCTTAGCTTTCCAAAGAGCTGGAAGCAAGATGCTGTGGGGCCCAACTCGCCCTTTGGAAAGAAGCCTGCACGTTGTGCCTTTCAGCTCTAGGGCAATGTAGCACACCCAGAGCAGAAGTCCTACTTCAGCCAGATCAGGCCTGCAAAGGGACTGCGTTTCACAGGCCTTTGGAAGAGATGTTCCCGGTAGGCTGTAAGAGCACTGTGCAGAGCGAGTTGTTTCTTAGCTTCCCAAAGAGCTGGAAGCAAGATGCTGTGGGGCCCAACTCGCCCTTTGGAAAGAAGCCTGCACGTTGTGCCTTTCAGCTCTAGGGCAATTTAGCACACCAAGAGGAGAAGTCCTACTTCAACCAGATCGGGCATGCAAAGAAACTGCTTTTCACAGCCCTTTGGAAGAGATGTTCCCGGTAGGCTGTAAGAGCACTGTGCAGAGCGATTTGATTCTTAGCTTCCCAAAGAGCTGGAAGCAAGATGCTGTTGGGCCCAACTCGCCCTTTGGAAAGAAGCCTGCACGTTGTGACTTTCAGCTCTAGGGCAATGTAGCACACCCAGAGCAGAAGTCCTACTTCAGCCAGATCAGGCCTGCAAAGAAACTGCGTTTCACAGGCCTTTGGAAGAGATGTTCCCGGTAGGCTGTAAGAGCACTGTGCATAGCGAGTTGTTTCTTAGCTTCCCAAAGAGCTGGTAGCAAGATGCTGTGGGGCCCAACTCGCCCTTTGGAAAGAAGCCTGCACGTTGTGCCTTTCAGCTCTAGGGCAATGTAGCACACCCACAGCAGAAGTCCTACTTCAGCCAGATCAGGCCTGCAAAGAAACTGCGTTTCACAGGCCTTTGGAAGAGATGTTCCCGGTAGGCTGTAAGAGCACTGTGCAGAGCGAGTTGTTTCTTAGCTTCCCAAAGAGCTGGAAGCAAGATGCTGTGGGGCCCAACTCGCCCTTTGGAAAGAAGCCTGCACGTTGAGCCTTTCAGCTCTAGGGCAATGTAGCACACCCAGAGCAGAAGTCCTACTTCAGCCAGATCAGGCCTGCAAAGAAACTGCGTTTCACAGGCCTTTGGAAGAGATGCTCCCGGTAGGCTGTAAGAGCACTGTGCAGAGCGAGTTGTTTCTTAGCTTCCCAAAGAGCTGGAAGTAAGATGCTGCGGGGCCCAACTCGCCCTTTGGAAAGAAGCCTGCACGTTGTGCCTTTCAGCTCTAGGGCAATGTAGCACACCCAGAGCAGAAGTCCTACTTCAGCCAGATCAGGCCTGCAAAGAAACTGCGTTTCACAGGCCTTTGGAAGAGATGTTCCCGGTAGGCTGTAAGAGCACTGTGCAGAGCGAGTTGTTTCTTAGCTTCCCAAAGAGCTGGAAGCAAGATGCTGTTGGGCCCAACTCGCCCTTTGGAAAGAAGCCTGCACGTTGAGCCTTTCAGCTCTAGGGCAATGTAGCACACCCAGAGCAGAAGTCCTACTTCAGCCAGATCAGGCCTGCAAAGAAACTGCGTTTCACAGGCCTTTGGAAGAGATGCTCCCGGTAGGCTGTAAGAGCACTGTGCAGAGCGAGTTGTTTCTTAGCTTCCCAAAGAGCTGGAAGCAAGATGCTGTGGGGCCCAATTCACCCTTTGGAAAGAAGCGTGCACGTTGTGCCTTGCAGCTCTACTCAATGTTGCACACCCAGAGCAGAAGTCCTACTTCAGCCAGATCAGGCCTGCAAAGGGACTGCGTTTCACAGGCCTTTGGAAGAGATGTTCCCGGTAGGCTGTAAGAGCACTGTGCAGAGCGAGTTGTTCCTTAGCTTCCCAAAGAGCTGGAAGCAAGATGCTGTGGGGCCCAACTCGCCCTTTGGAAAGAAGCCTGCACGTTGTGACTTTCAGCTCTAGGGCAATGTAGCACACCCAGAGCAGAAGTCCTACTTCAGCCAGATCAGGCCTGCAAAGAAACTGCGTTTCACAGGACTTTGGAAGAGATGTTCCCGGTAGGCTGTAAGAGCACTGTGCAGAGCGAGTTGTTTCTTAGCTTCCCAAAGAGCTGGTAGCAAGATGCTGTGGGGCCCAACTCACCCTTTGGAAAGAAGCCTGCACGTTGTGCCTTTCAGCTCTAGGGCAATGTAGCACACCCACAGAAGGAGTCCTACTTCAGCCAGATCAGGCCTGCAAAGAAACTGCGTTTCACAGGCCTTTGGAAGAGATGTTCCCGGTAGGCTGTAAGAGCACTGTGCAGAGCGAATTGTTTCTTAGCTTCCCAAATAGCTGGAAGCAAGATGCTGCGGGGCCCAACTCGCCCTTTGGAAAGAAGCCTGCACGTTGTGCCTTTCAGCTCTAGGGCAATGTAGCACAGCCAGAGCAGAAGTCCTACTTCAGCCAGATCAGGCCTGCAAAGAAACTGCGTTTCACAGGCCTTTGGAAGAGATCTTCCCGGTAGGCTGTAAGAGCACTGTGCAGAGCGAGTTGTTTCTTAGCTTCCCAAAGAGCTGGAAGCAAGATGCTGTGGGGCCCAACTCGCCCTTTGGAAAGAAGCCTGCACGTTGAGCCTTTCAGCTCTAGGGCAAAGTAGCACACCCAGAGCAGAAGTCCTACTTCAGCCAGATCAGGCCTGCAAAGAAACTGCGTTTCACAGGCCATTGGAAGAGATGCTCCCGGTAGGCTGTAAGAGCACTGTGCAGAGCGAGTTGATTCTTAGCTTCCGAAAGAGCTGGAAGCAAGATGCTGTGGGGCCCAACTCGCCTTTGGAAAGAAGCCTGCACGTTGTGACTTTCAGCTCTAGGGCAATGCAGCACACCCAGAGCAGAAGTCCTACTTCAGCCAGATCAGGCCTGCAAAGAAACTGCGTTTCACAGGCCTTTGGAAGAGATCTTCCCGGTAGGCTGTAAGAGCACTGCGCAGAGCGAGTTGTTTCTTAGCTTCCCAAAGAGCTGGAAGCAAGATGCTGTGGGGCCCAACTCGCCCTTTGGAAAGAAGCCTGCACGTTTTGCCTTTCACCTCTAGGGCAATGTAGCACACCCACAGCTGGAGTCCTACTTCAGCCAGATCAGGCCTGCAAAGAAACTGCGTTTCACAGGCCTTTGGAAGAGATGTTCCCGGTAGGCTGTAAGAGCACTGTGCAGAGCGAGTTGTTTCTTAGCTTCCCAAAGAGCTGGAAGCAAGATGCTGTGGGGCCCAACTCGCCCTTTGGAAAGAAGCCTGCACGTTGTGCCTTTCAGCTCTAGGCAATGTAGCACACCCAGAGCAGAAGTCCTACTTCAGCCAGATCAGGCCTGCAAAGAAACTGCGTTTCACAGGCCTTTGGAATAGATGCTCCCGGTAGGCTGTAAGAGCACTGTGCAGAGCGAGTTGTTTCTTAGCTTCCCAAAGAGCTGGAAGCAAGATGCTGTGGGGCCCAATTCGCCCTTTGGAAAGAAGCGTGCACGTTGTGCCTTGCAGCTCTAGGCAATGTTGCACACCCAGAGCAGAAGTCCTACTTCAGCCAGATCAGGCCTGCAAAGGGACTGCGTTTCACAGGCCTTTGGAAGAGATGTTCCCGGTAGGCTGTAAGAGCACTGTGCAGAGCGAGTTGTTCCTTAGCTTCCCAAAGAGCTGGAAGCAAGATGCTGTGGGGCCCAACTCGCCCTTTGGAAAGAAGCCTGCACGTTGTGCCTTTCAGCTCTAGGGCAATTTAGCACACCAAGAGGAGAAGTCCTACTTCAACCAATCATGCCTGCAAAGAAACTGCGTTTCACAGGCCTTTGGAAGAGATGTTTCCGGTAGGTTGTAAGAGCACTGTGCAGAGCGAGTTGATTCTTAGCTTCCCAAAGAGCTGGAAGCAAGATGCTGTGGGGCGCAACTCGCCCTTTGGAAAGAAGCCTGCACGTTGTGACTTTCAGCTCTAGGGCAATGTAGCACACCCAGAGCAGAAGTTCTGCTTCAGCCAGATCAGGCCTGCAAAGAAACTGCGTTTCACAGGCCTTTGGAAGAGATGTTCCCGGTAGGCTGTAAGAGCACTGTGCAGAGCGAGTTGTTTCTTAGCTTCCCAAAGAGCTTGAAGCAAGATGCTGCGGGGCCCAACTCGCCCTTTGGAAAGAAGCCTGCACGTTGTGCCTTTCAGCTCTAGGGCAATGTAGCACACCCAGAGCAGAAGTCCTACTTCAGCCAGATAAGGCCTGCAAAGAAACTGCGTTTCACAGGGCTTTGGAAGAGATGTTCCCGGTAGGCTGTAAGAGCACTGTGCAGAGCGAGTTGTTTCTTAGCTTCCCAAAGAGCTGGAAGCAAGATGCTGTGGGGCCCAACTCGCCCTTTGGAAAGAAGCCTGCACGTTGAGCCTTTCAGCTCTAGGGCAATGTAGCACACCCAGAGCAGAAGTCCTACTTCAGCCAGATCAGGCCTGCAAAGAAACTGCGTTTCACAGGCCTTTGGAAGAGATGTTCCCGGAAGGCTGTAACAGCACTGTGCAGAGCGAGTTGTTTCTTAGCTTCCCAAAGAGCTGGAAGCAAGATGCTGTGGGGCCCAACTCGCCCTATGGAAAGAAGCCTGCACGTTGTGCCTTTCAGCTCTAGGGCAATGAAGCACACACAGAGCAGAAGTTCTACTTCAGCGAGATCAGGTCTGCGAGGAAACTGCTTTTCACAGGCCTTTGGAAGAGATGTTCCCGGTAGGCTGTAAGAGCACTGTGCAGAGCGAGTTGTTTCTCAGCTTCCCAAAGAGCTGGAAGCAAGATGCTGTGGGGCCCAACTCGCCCTTTGGAAAGAAGCCTGCACCTTGTGCCTTTCAGCTCTAGGGCAATGTAGCACACCAAGAGCAGATGTTCCACTTCAGCGAGATAAGGCCTGCAAAGAAACTGCGTTTCACAGGCCTTTGGAAGAGATGTTCCCGGTAGTCTGTAACAGCACTGTGCAGAGCGAGTTGTTTCTTAGCTTTCCAAAGAGCTGGAAGCAAGATGCTGTGGGGCCCAACTCGCCCTTTGGAAAGAAGCCTGCACGTTGTGCCTTTCAGCTCTAGGGCAATGTAGCACACCCAGAGCAGAAGTCCTACTTCAGCCAGATCAGGCCTGCAAAGGGACTGCGTTTCACAGGCCTTTGGAAGAGATGTTCCCGGTAGGCTGTAAGAGCACTGTGCAGAGCGAGTTGTTTCTTAGCTTCCCAAAGAGCTGGAAGCAAGATGCTGTGGGGCCCAACTCGCCCTTTGGAAAGAAGCCTGCACGTTGTGCCTTTCAGCTCTAGGGCAATTTAGCACACCAAGAGGAGAAGTCCTACTTCAACCAGATCGGGCATGCAAAGAAACTGCTTTTCACAGCCCTTTGGAAGAGATGTTCCCGGTAGGCTGTAAGAGCACTGTGCAGAGCGATTTGATTCTTAGCTTCCCAAAGAGCTGGAAGCAAGATGCTGTTGGGCCCAACTCGCCCTTTGGAAAGAAGCCTGCACGTTGTGACTTTCAGCTCTAGGGCAATGTAGCACACCCAGAGCAGAAGTCCTACTTCAGCCAGATCAGGCCTGCAAAGAAACTGCGTTTCACAGGCCTTTGGAAGAGATGTTCCCGGAAGGCTGTAACAGCACTGTGCAGAGCGAGTTGTTTCTTAGCTTCCCAAAGAGCTGGAAGCAAGATGCTGTGGGGCCCAACTCGCCCTATGGAAAGAAGCCTGCACGTTGTGCCTTTCAGCTCTAGGGCAATGAAGCACACACAGAGCAGAAGTTCTACTTCAGCGAGATCAGGTCTGTGAGGAAACTGCTTTTCACAGGCCTTTGGAAGAGATGTTCCCGGTAGGCTGTAAGAGCACTGTGCAGAGCGAGTTGTTTCTCAGCTTCCCAAAGAGCTGGAAGCAAGATGCTGTGGGGCCCAACTCGCCCTTTGGAAAGAAGCCTGCACCTTGTGCCTTTCAGCTCTAGGGCAATGTAGCACACCAAGAGCAGATGTTCCACTTCAGCGAGATCAGGCCTGCAAAGAAACTGCGTTTCACAGGCCTTTGGAAGAGATGTTCCCGGTAGTCTGTAACAGCACTGTGCAGAGCGAGTTGTTTCTTAGCTTTCCAAAGAGCTGGAAGCAAGATGCTGTGGGGCCCAACTCGCCCTTTGGAAAGAAGCCTGCACGTTGTGCCTTTCAGCTCTAGGGCAATGTAGCACACCCAGAGCAGAAGTCCTACTTCAGCCAGATCAGGCCTGCAAAGGGACTGCGTTTCACAGGCCTTTGGAAGAGATGTTCCCGGTAGGCTGTAAGAGCACTGTGCAGAGCGAGTTGTTTCTTAGCTTCCCAAAGAGCTGGAAGCAAGATGCTGTGGGGCCCAACTCGCCCTTTGGAAAGAAGCCTGCACGTTGTGCCTTTCAGCTCTAGGGCAATTTAGCACACCAAGAGGAGAAGTCCTACTTCAACCAGATCGGGCATGCAAAGAAACTGCTTTTCACAGCCCTTTGGAAGAGATGTTCCCGGTAGGCTGTAAGAGCACTGTGCAGAGCGATTTGATTCTTAGCTTCCCAAAGAGCTGGAAGCAAGATGCTGTTGGGCCCAACTCGCCCTTTGGAAAGAAGCCTGCACGTTGTGACTTTCAGCTCTAGGGCAATGTAGCACACCCAGAGCAGAAGTCCTACTTCAGCCAGATCAGGCCTGCAAAGAAACTGCGTTTCACAGGCCTTTGGAAGAGATGTTCCCGGTAGGCTGTAAGAGCACTGTGCATAGCGAGTTGTTTCTTAGCTTCCCAAAGAGCTGGTAGCAAGATGCTGTGGGGCCCAACTCGCCCTTTGGAAAGAAGCCTGCACGTTGTGCCTTTCAGCTCTAGGGCAATGTAGCACACCCACAGCAGGAGTCCTACTTCAGCCAGATCAGGCCTGCAAAGAAACTGCGTTTCACAGGCCTTTGGAAGAGATGTTCCCGGTAGGCTGTAAGAGCACTGTGCAGAGCGAATTGTTTCTTAGCTTCCCAAATAGCTGGAAGCAAGATGCTGCGGGGCCCAACTCGCCCTTTATAAAGAAGCCTGCAAGTTGTGCCTTTCAGCTCTAGGGCAATGTAGCACACCCAGAGCAGAAGTCCTACTTCAGCCAGATCAGGCCTGCAAAGAAACTGCGTTTCACAGGCCTTTGGAAGAGATGTTCCCGGTAGGCTGTAAGAGCACTGTGCAGAGCGAGTTGTTTCTTAGCTTCCCAAAGAGCTGGTAGCAAGATGCTGTGGGGCCCAACTCGCCCTTTGGAAAGAAGCCTGCACGTTGTGCCTTTCAGCTCTAGGGCAATGTAGCACACCCACAGCAGAAATCCTACTTCAGCCAGATCAGGCCTGCAAAGAAACTGCGTTTCACAGGCCTTTGGAAGAGATGTTCCCGGTAGGCTGTAAGAGCACTGTGCAGAGCGAGTTGTTTCTTAGCTTCCCAAAGAGCTGGAAGCAAGATGCTGTGGGGCCCAACTCGCCCTTTGGAAAGAAGCCTGCACGTTGAGCCTTTCAGCTCTAGGGCAATGTAGCACACCCAGAGCAGAAGTCCTACTTCAGCCAGATCAGGCCTGCAAAGAAACTGCGTTTCACAGGCCTTTGGAAGAGATGTTCCCGGTAGGCTGTAAGAGCACTGTGCAGAGCGAGTTGTTTCTTAGCTTCCCAAAGAGCTGGAAGCAAGATGCTGTTGGGCCCAACTCGCCCTTTGGAAAGAAGACTGCACGTTGAGCCTTTCAGCTCTAGGGCAATGTAGCACACCCAGAGCAGAAGTCCTACTTCAGCCAGATCAGGCCTGCAAAGAAACTGCGTTTCACAGGCCTTTGGAAGTGATGCTCCCGGTAGGCTGTAAGAGCACTGTGCAGAGCGAGTTGTTTCTTAGCTTCCCAAAGAGCTGGAAGCAAGATGCTGTGGGGCCCAATTCACCCTTTGGAAAGAAGCGTGCACGTTGTGCCTTGCAGCTCTACTCAATGTTGCACACCCAGAGCAGAAGTCCTACTTCAGCCAGATCAGGCCTGCAAAGGGACTGCGTTTCACAGGCCTTTGGAAGAGATGTTCCCGGTAGGCTGTAAGAGCACTGTGCAGAGCGAGTTGTTCCTTAGCTTCCCAAAGAGCTGGAAGCAAGATGCTGTGGGGCCCAACTCGCCCTTTGGAAAGAAGCCTGCACGTTGTGACTTTCAGCTCTAGGGCAATGTAGCACACCCAGAGCAGAAGTCCTACTTCAGCCAGATCAGGCCTGCAAAGAAACTGCGTTTCACAGGACTTTGGAAGAGATGTTCCCGGTAGGCTGTAAGAGCACTGTGCATAGCGAGTTGTTTCTTAGCTTCCCAAAGAGCTGGTAGCAAGATGCTGTGGGGCCCAACTCACCCTTTGGAAAGAAGCCTGCACGTTGTGCCTTTCAGCTCTAGGGCAATGTAGCACACCCACAGAAGGAGTCCTACTTCAGCCAGATCAGGCCTGCAAAGAAACTGCGTTTCACAGGCCTTTGGAAGAGATGTTCCCGGTAGGCTGTAAGAGCACTGTGCAGAGCGAGTTGTTTCTTAGCTTCCCAAATAGCTGGAAGCAAGATGCTGCGGGGCCCAACTCGCCCTTTGGAAAGAAGCCTGCACGTTGTGCCTTTCAGCTCTAGGGCAATGTAGCACACCCAGAGCAGAAGTCCTACTTCAGCCAGATCAGGCCTGCAAAGAAACTGCGTTTCACAGGCCTTTGGAAGAGATGTTCCCGGTAGGCTGTAAGAGCACTGTGCAGAGCGAGTTGTTTCTTAGCTTCCCAAAGAGCTGGAAGCAAGATGCTGTGGGGCCCAACTCGCCCTTTGGAAAGAAGCCTGCACGTTGAGCCTTTCAGCTCTAGGGCAATGTAGCACACCCAGAGCAGAAGTCCTACTTCAGCCAGATCAGGCCTGCAAAGAAACTGCGTTTCACAGGCCTTTGGAAGAGATGCTCCCGGTAGGCTGTAAGAGCACTGTGCAGAGCGAGTTGATTCTTAGCTTCCCAAAGAGCTGGAAGCAAGATGCTGTGGGGCCCAACTCGCCCTTTGGAAAGAAGCCTGCACGTTGTGACTTTCAGCTCTAGGGCAATGTAGCACACCCAGAGCAGAAGTCCTACTTCAGCCAGATCAGGCCTGCAAAGAAACTGCGTTTCACAGGCCTTTGGAAGAGATGTTCCCGGTAGTCTGTAAGAGCACTGTGCATAGCGAGTTGTTTCTTAGCTTCCCAAAGAGCTGGTAGCAAGATGCTGTGGGGCCCAACTCGCCCTTTGGAAAGAAGCCTGCACGTTGTGCCTTTCAGCTCTAGGGCTATGTAGCACACCCACAGAAGGAGTCCTTCTTCAGCCAGATCAGGCCTGCAAAGAAACTGCGTTTCACAGGCCTTTGGAAGAGATGTTCCCGGTAGGCTGTAAGAGCACTGTGCAGAGCGAATTGTTTCTTAGCTTCCCAAATAGCTGGAAGCAAGATGCTGCGGGGCCCAACTCGCCCTTTTTAAAGAAGCCTGCACGTTGTGCCTTTCAGCTCTAGGGCAATGTAGCACACCCAGAGCAGAAGACCTACTTCAGCCAGATCAGGCCTGCAAAGAAACTGCGTTTCACAGGCCTTTGGAAGAGATGTTCCCGGTAGGCTGTAAGAGCACTGTGCAGAGCGAGTTGTTTCTTAGCTTCCTAAAGAGCTGGAAGCAAGATGCTGTGGGGCCCAGCTCGCCCTTTGGAAAGAAGCCTGCACGTTGTGCCTTTCAGCTCTAGGGCAATGTAGCACACCCAGAGCAGAAGTCCTACTTCAGCCAGATCAGGCCTGCAAAGAAACTGCGTTTCACAGGCCTTTGGAAGAGATGTTCCCGGTAGGCTGTAAGAGCACTGTGCAGAGCGAGTTGTTTCTTAGCTTCCCAAAGAGCTGGAAGCAAGATGCTGTGGGGCCCAACTCGCCCTTTGGAAAGAAGCCTGTACGTTGTGCCTTTCAGCTCTAGGGCAATGTAGCACACCCAGAGCAGAAGTCCTACTTCAGCCAGATCAGGCCTGCAAAGAAACTGCGTTTCACAGGCCTTTGGAAGAGATGCTCCCGGTAGGCTGTAAGAGCACTGTGCAGAGCGAGTTGTTTCTTAGCTTCCCAAAGAGCTGGAAGCAAGATGCTGTGGGGCCCAACTCGCCCTTTGGAAAGAAGCGTGCACGTTGTGCCTTGCAGCTCTAGGCAATGTTGCACACCCAGAGCAGAAGTCCTACTTCAGCCAGATCAGGCCTGCAAAGGGACTGCGTTTCACAGGCCTTTGGAAGAGATGTTCCCGGTAGGCTGTAAGAGCACTGTGCAGAGCGAGTTGTTCCTTAGCTTCCCAAAGAGCTGGAAGCAAGATGCTGTGGGGCCCATCTCGCCCTTTGGAAAGAAGCCTGCACGTTGTGCCTTTCAGCTCTAGGGCAATTTATCACACCAAGTGGAGATGTCCTACTTCAACCAGATCAGGCCTGCAAAGAAACTGCGTTTCACAGGCCTTTGGAAGAGATGTTCCCGGTAGGTTGTAAGAGCACTGTGCAGAGCGAGTTGATTCTTAGCTTCCCAAAGAGCTGGAAGCAAGATGCTGTGGGGCCCAACTCGCCCTTTGGAAAGAAGCCTGCACGTTGTGACTTTCAGCTCTAGGGCAATATAGCACACCCAGAGCAGGAGTCCTACTTCAGCCAGATCAGGCCTGCAAAGAAACTGCGTTTCACAGGACTTTGGAAGAGATGTTCCCGGTAGGCTGTAAGAGCACTGTGCATAGCGAGTTGTTTCTTAGCTTCCCAAAGAGCTGGTAGCAAGATGCTGTGGGGCCCAACTCACCCTTTGGAAAGAAGCCTGCACGTTGTGCCTTTCAGCTCTAGGGCAATGTAGCACACCCACAGCAGGAGTCCTACTTCAGCCAGATCAGGCCTGCAAAGAAACTGCGTTTCACAGACCTTTGGAAGAGATGTTCCCGGTAGGCTGTAAGAGCACTGTGCAGAGCGAATTGATTCTTAGCTTCCCAAATTGCTGGAAGCAAGATGCTGCGGGGCCCAACTCGCCCTTTATAAAGAAGCCTGCAAGTTGTGCCTTTCAGCTCTAGGGCAATGTAGCACACCCAGAGCAGAAGTCCTACTTCAGCCAGATCAGGCCTGCAAAGAAACTGCGTTTCACAGGCCTTTGGAAGAGATGTTCCCGGTAGGCTGTAAGAGCACTGTGCAGAGCGAGTTGTTTCTTAGCTTCCCAAAGAGCTGGAAGCAAGATGCTGTGGGGCCCAACTCGCCCTTTGGAAAGAAGCCTGCACGTTGTGCCTTTCAGCTCTAGGGCAATGTAGCACACCCAGAGCAGAAGTCCTACTTCAGCCAGATCAGGCCTGCAAAGAAACTGCGTTTCACAGGCCTTTGGAAGAGATCTTCCCGGTAGGCTGTAAGAGCACTGTGCAGAGCGAGTTGTTTCTTAGCTTCCCAAAGAGCTGGAAGCAAGATGCTGTAGGGCCCAACTCGCCCTATGGAAAGAAGCCTGCACGTTGTGCCTTTCAGCTCTAGGGCAATGAAGCACACACAGAGCAGAAGTTCTACTTCAGCGAGATCAGGTCTGGGAGGAAACTGCTTTTCACAGGGCTTTGGAAGAGATGTTCCCGGTAGGCTGTAAGAGCACTGTGCAGAGCGAGTTGTTTCCCAGCTTCCCAAAGAGCTGGAAGCAAGATGCTGTGGGGCCCAACTCGCCCTTTGGAAAGAAGCCTGCACGTTGTGCCTTTCAGCTCTAGGGCAATGTAGCACACCAAGAGCAGAAGTTCCACTTCAACGAGATCAGGCCTGCCAAGAGACTGCGTTTCACAGGCCTTTGGAAGAGATGTTCCCGGTAGGCTGTAACAGCACTGTGCAGAACGAGTTGTTTCTTAGCTTTCCAAAGAGCTGGAAGCAAGATGCTGTGGGGCCCAACTCGCCCTTTGGAAAGAAGCCTGCACGTTGTGCCTTTCAGCTCTAGGGCAATGTAGCACACCCAGAGCAGAAGTCCTACTTCAGCCAGATCAGGCCTGCAAAGAAACTGCATTTCACAGGCATTTGGAAGAGATGTTCCCGGTAGGCTGTAAGAGGACTGTGCAGAGCGAGTTGTTTCTTAGCTTCCCCAAGAGCTGGAAGCAAGATGCTGTGGGGCCCAACTCGCCCTTTGGAAAGTAGCCTGCACGTTGTGCCTTTCAGCTCTAGGGCAATGTAGCACACCCACAGCAGGAGTCCTACTTCAGCCAGATCAGGCCTGCAAAGACTGCGTTTCACAGGCCTTTGGAAGAGATGTTCCCGGTAGGCTGTAAGAGCACTGTGCAGAGCGAGTTGTTTCTTAGCTTCCCAAAGAGCTGGAAGCAAGATGCTGTGGGGCCCAACTCGCCCTTTGAAAGAAGCCTGCACGTTGTGCCTTTCAGCTCTAGGGCAATGTAGCACACCCAGAGCAGAAGTCCTACTTCAGCCAGATCAGGCCTGCAAAGAAACTGCGTTTCACAGGCCTTTGGAAGAGATGTTCCCGGTAGGCTGTAAGAGCACTGTGCAGAGCGAGTTCTTTCTTAGCTTCCCAAAGAGCTGGAAGCAAGATGCTGTGGGGCCCAACTCGCCTTTGGAAAGAAGCCTGCACGTTGTGACTTTCAGCTCTAGGGCAATGTAGCACACCCAGAGCAGGAGTCCTACTTCAGCCAGATCAGGCCTGCAAAGAAACTGCGTTTCACAGGCCTTTGGAAGAGATGTTCCCGGTAGGCTGTAAGAGCACTGTGCAGAGCGAGTTGTTTCTTAGCTTCCCAAAGAGCTGGAAGCAAGATGCTGCGGGGCCCAACTCGCCCTTTGGAAAGAAGCCTGCACGTTGTGCCTTTCAGCTCTAGGGCAATGTAGCACACCCAGAGCAGAAGTCCTACTTCAGCCATATCAGGCCTGCAAAGAAACTGCGTTTCACAGGCCTTTGGAAGAGATGTTCCCGGTAGGCTGTAAGAGCACTGTGCAGAGCGAGTTGTTTCTTAGCTTCCCAAAGAGCTGGAAGCAAGATGCTGTGGGGCCCAACTCGCCCTTTGAAAGAAGCCTGCACGTTGTGCCTTTCAGCTCTAGGGCAATGCAGCACACCCAGAGCAGAAGTCCTACTTCAGCCAGATCAGGCCTGCAAAGAAACTGCGTTTCACAGGCCTTTGGAAGAGATGTACCCGGTAGGCTGTAAGAGCACTGTGCAGAGCGAGTTGTTTCTTAGCTTCCCAAAGAGCTGGAAGCAAGATGCTGTGGGGCCCAACTCGCCCTTTGGAAAGAAGCCTGCACGTTGTGCCTTTCAGCTCTAGGGCAATGTAGCACACCCAGAGCAGAAGTCCTACTTCAGCCAGATCAGGCCTGCAAAGAAACTGCATTTCACAGGCCTTTGGAAGAGATGTTCCCGGTAGGCTGTAAGAGCACTGTGCAGAGCGAGTTGTTTCTTAGCTTCCCAAAGAGCTGGCAGCAAGATGCTGCGGGGCCCAACTCGCCCTTTGGAAAGAAGCCTGCACGTTGTGCCTTTCAGCTCTAGGGCAATGTAGCACACCCAGAGCAGAAGTCCTACTTCAGCCAGATCAGGCCTGCAAAGAAACTGCGTTTCACAGGCCTTTGGAAGAGATGTTCCCGGTAGGCTGTAAGAGCACTGTGCAGAGCGAGTTGTTTCTTAGCTTCCCAAAGAGCTGGAAGCAAGATGCTGTGGGGCCCAACTCGCCCTTTGGAAAGAAGACTGCACGTTGTGCCTTTCAGCTCTAGGGCAATGTAGCACACCCAGAGCAGAAGTCCTACTTCAGCCAGATCAGGCCTGCCAAGAAACTGCGTGTCACAGGCCTTTGGAAGAGATGTTCCCGGTAGGCTGTAAGAGCACTGTGCAGAGCGAGTTGTTTCTTAGCATCCCAAAGAGCTGGAATGAAGATTCTCTGGGGACCAACTCGCCCTTTGGAAAGAAGCCTGCACGTTGCGCCTCTCAGCTCTAGGGCAATGTATCACACCCAGAGCAGAAGTCCTACTTCAGCCAGATCAGGCCTGCAAAGAAACTGCGTTTCACAATCCTTTGGAAGAGATGTTCCCGGTAGGATGTAAGAGCACTGTGCTGAGCGACTTGTTTTTTAGCTTCCCAAGGAGCTGGAAGCAAGATGCTGTGGGGCCCAACTCGCCCTTTGGAAAGAAGCCTGCACGTTGTGCCTTTCAGCTGTAGGGCAATGTAGCACACCCAGAGCAGAAGTCCTACTTCAGCCAGATCAGGCCTGCAAAGAAACTGCGTTTCACAGGCCTTTGGAAGAGATGTTCCCGGTAGGCTGTAAGAGCACTGTGCAGAGCGAGTTGTTTCTTAGCTTCCCAAAGAGCTGGAAGCAAGATGCTGTGGGGCCCAACTCGCCCTTTGGAAAGAAGCCTGCACGTTTTCCCTTTCAGCTCTAGGGCAATGTAGCACACCCAGAGCAGAAGTCCTACTTCAGCCAGATCAGGCCTGCAAAGAAACTGCGTTTCACAGGCCTTTGGAAGAGATGTTCCCGGTAGGCTGTAAGAGCACTGTGCAGAGCGAGTTGTTTCTTAGCTTCCCAAAGAGCTGGAAGCAAGATGCTGTGGGGCCCAACTCGCCCTTTGGAAAGAAGCCTGCACGTTGTGCCTTTCAGCTCTAGGGCAATGTAGCACACCCAGAGCAGAAGTCCTACTTCAGCCAGATCAGGCCTGCAAGGAAGCTGCGTTTCACAAGCCTTTGGAAGAGATGTTCCCGGTAGGCTGTAAGAGCACTGTGCAGAGTGAGTTGTTTCTTAGCTTCCCAAAGAGCTGGAAGCAAGATGCTGTGGGGCCCAACTCGCCCTTTGGAAAGAAGCCTGCACGTTGTGCCTTTCAGCTCTAGGGCAATGTAGCACACCCAGAGCAGAAGTCCTACTTCAGCCAGATCAGGCCTGCAAGGAAGCTGCGTTTCACAAGCCTTTGGAAGAGATTTCCCGGTAGGCTGTAAGAGCACTGTGCAGAGTGAGTTGTTTCTTAGCTTCCCAAAGAGCTGGAAGCAAGATGCTGTGGGACCCAACTCGCCCTTTGGAAAGAAGCCTGCACGTTGTGCCTTTCAGCTCTAGGGCAATGTAGCACACCCAGAGCAGAAGTCCTACTTCAGCCAGATCAGGCCTGCAAAGAAACTGCGTTTCACAGGCCTTTGGAAGAAATGTTCCCGGTAGGCTGTAAGAGCACTGTGCAGAGCGAGTTGTTTCTTAGCATCCCAAAGAGCTGGAAGCAAGATGATCTGGGGACCAACTCGCCCTTTGGAAAGAAGCCTGCACGTTGTGCCTTTCAGCTCTAGGGCAATGTAGCACACCCAGAGCAGAAGTCCTACTTCAGCCAGATCAGGCCTGCAAAGAAACTGCGTTTCACAGGCCTTTGGAAGAGATGTTCCCGGTAGGCTGTAAGAGCACTGCGCACAGCGAGTTGTTTCTTAGCTTCCCAAGGAGCTGGAAGCAAGATGCTGTGGGGCCCAACTCGCCCTTTGGAAAGAAGCCTGCACGTTGTGCCTTTCAGCTCTAGGGCAATGTAGCACACCCAGAGCAGAAGTCCTACTTCAGCCAGATCAGGCCTGCAAAGAAACTGCGTTTCACAGGCCTTTGGAAGAGATGTTCCCGGTAGGCTGTAAGAGCACTGTGCAGAGCGAGTTGTTTCTTAGCTTCCCAAAGAGCTGGAAGCAAGATGCTGTGGGGCCCAACTCGCCCTTTGGAAAGAAGCCTGCACGTTGTGCCTTTCAGCTCTAGGGCAATGTAGCACACCCAGAGCAGAAGTCCTACTTCAGCCAGATCAGGCCTGCAAGGAAGCTGCGTTTCACAAGCCTTTGGAAGAGATGTTCCCGGTAGGCTGTAAGAGCACTGTGCAGAGTGAGTTGTTTCTTAGCTTCCCAAAGAGCTGGAAGCAAGATGCTGTGGGGCCCAACTCGCCCTTTGGAAAGAAGCCTGCACGTTGTGCCTTTCAGCTCTAGGGCAATGTAGCACACCCAGAGCAGAAGTCCTACTTCAGCCAGATCAGGCCTGCAAGGAAGCTGCGTTTCACAAGCCTTTGGAAGAGATTTCCCGGTAGGCTGTAAGAGCACTGTGCAGAGTGAGTTGTTTCTTAGCTTCCCAAAGAGCTGGAAGCAAGATGCTGTGGGACCCAACTCGCCCTTTGGAAAGAAGCCTGCACGTTGTGCCTTTCAGCTCCAGGGCAATGTAGCACACCCAGAGCAGAAGTCCTACTACAGCCAGATCAGGCCTGCAAAGAAACTGCGTTTCACAGGCCTTTGGAAGAGATGTTCCCGGTAGGCTGTAAGAGCACTGTGCAGAGCGAGTTGTTTCTTAGCATCCCAAAGAGCTGGAAGCAAGATGATCTGGGGACCAACTCGCCCTTTGGAAAGAAGCCTGCACGTTGTGCCTTTCAGCTCTAGGGCAATGTAGCACACCCAGAGCAGAAGTCCTACTTCAGCCAGATCAGGCCTGCAAAGAAACTGCGTTTCACAGGCCTTTGGAAGAGATGTTCCCGGTAGGCTGTAAGAGCACTGTGCTGAGCGAGTTGTTTCTTAGCTTCCCAAGGAGCTGGAAGCAAGATGCTGTGGGGCCCAACTCGCCCTTTGGAAAGAAGCCTGCACGTTGTGCCTTTCAGCTCTAGGGCAATGTAGCACACCCAGAGCAGAAGTCCTACTTCAGCCAGATCAGGCCTGCAAAGAAACTGCGTTTCACAGGCCTTTGGAAGAGATGTTCCCGGTAGGCTGTAAGAGCACTGTGCAGAGCGAGTTGTTTCTTAGCTTCCCAAAGAGCTGGAAGCAAGATGCTGTGGGGCCCAACTCGCCCTTTGGAAAGAAGACTGCACGTTGTGCCTTTCAGCTCTAGGGCAATGTAGCACACCCAGAGCAGAAGTCCTACTTCAGCCAGATCAGGCCTGCAAAGAAACTGCGTTTCACAGGCCTTTGGAAGAGATGTTCCCGGTAGGCTGTAAGAGCACTGTGCAGAGCGAGTTGTTTCTTAGCATCCCAAAGAGCTGGAATGAAGATTCTCTGGGGACCAACTCGCCGTTTGGAAAGAAGCCTGCACGTTGTGCCTCTCAGCTCTAGGGCAATGTATCACACCCAGAGCAGAAGTCCTACTTCAGCCAGATCAGGCCTGCAAAGAAACTGCGTTTCACAATCCTTTGGAAGAGATGTTCCCGGTAGGATGTAAGAGCACTGTGCTGAGCGACTTGTTTCTTAGCTTCCCAAGGAGCTGGAAGCAAGATGCTGTGGGGCCCAACTCGCCCTTTGGAAAGAAGCCTGCACGTTGTGCCTTTCAGCTGTAGGGCAATGTAGCACACCCAGAGCAGAAGTCCTACTTCAGCCAGATCAGGCCTGCAAAGAAACTGCGTTTCACAGGCCTTTGGAAGAGATGTTCCCGGTAGGCTGTAAGAGCACTGTGCAGAGCGAGTTGTTTCTTAGCTTCCCAAAGAGCTGGAAGCAAGATGCTGTGGGGCCCAACTCGCCCTTTGGAAAGAAGCCTGCACGTTTTCCCTTTCAGCTCTAGGGCAATGTAGCACACCCAGAGCAGAAGTCCTACTTCAGCCAGATCAGGCCTGCAAAGAAACTGCGTTTCACAGGCCTTTGGAAGAGATGTTCCCGGTAGGCTGTAAGAGCACTGTGCAGAGTGAGTTGTTTCTTAGCTTCCCAAAGAGCTGGAAGCAAGATGCTGTGGGGCCCAACTCGCCCTTTGGAAAGAAGCCTGCACGTTGTGCCTTTCAGCTCTAGGGCAATGTAGCACACCCAGAGCAGAAGTCCTACTTCAGCCAGATCAGGCCTGCAAGGAAGCTGCGTTTCACAAGCCTTTGGAAGAGATGTTCCCGGTAGGCTGTAAGAGCACTGTGCAGAGTGAGTTGTTTCTTAGCTTCCCAAAGAGCTGGAAGCAAGATGCTGTGGGGCCCAACTCGCCCTTTGGAAAGAAGCCTGCACGTTGTGCCTTTCAGCTCTAGGGCAATGTAGCACACCCAGAGCAGAAGTCCTACTTCAGCCAGATCAGGCCTGCAAGGAAGCTGCGTTTCACAAGCCTTTGGAAGAGATTTCCCGGTAGGCTGTAAGAGCACTGTGCAGAGTGAGTTGTTTCTTAGCTTTCCAAAGAGCTGGAAGCAAGATGCTGTGGGACCCAACTCGCCCTTTGGAAAGAAGCCTGCACGTTGTGCCTTTCAGCTCTAGGGCAATGTAGCACACCCAGAGCAGGAGTCCTACTTGAGCCAGGTCAGGCCTGCAAAGAAACTGCGTTTCACAGGCCTTTGGAAGAGATGTTCCCGGTAGGCTGTAAGAGCACTGTGCAGAGCGAGTTGTTTCTTAGCATCCCAAAGAGCTGGAAGAAAGATGATCTGGGGACCAACTCGCCCTTTGGAAAGAAGCCTGCACGTTGTGCCTTTCAGCTCTAGGGCAATGTAGCACACCCAGAGCAGAAGTCCTACTTCAGCCAGATCAGGCCTGCAAAGAAACTGCGTTTCACAGGCCTTTGGAAGAGATGTTCCCGGTAGGCTGTAAGAGCACTGTGCTGAGCGAGTTGTTTCTTAGCTTCCCGAGGAGCTGGAAGCAAGATGCTGTGGGGCCCAACTCGCCCTTTGGAAAGAAGCCTGCACGTTGTGCCTTTCAGCTCTAGGGCAATGTAGCACACCCAGAGCAGAAGTCCTACTTCAGCCAGATCAGGCCTGCAAAGAAACTGCGTTTCACAGGCCTTTGGAAGAGATGTTCCCGGTAGGATGTAAGAGCACTGTGCTGAGCGAGTTGTTTCTTAGCTTCCCAAGGAGCTGGAAGCAAGATGCTGTGGGGCCCAACTCGCCCTTTGGAAAGAAGCCTGCACGTTGTGCCTTTCAGCTCTAGGGCAATGTAGCACACCCAGAGCAGAAGTCCTACTTCAGCCAGATCAGACCTGCAAGGAAACTGCGTTTCACAGGCCTTTGGAAGAGATGTTCCCGGTAGGCTGTAAGAGCACTGTGCAGAGCGAGTTGTTTCTTAGCTTCCCAAAGAGCTGGAAGCAAGATGCTGTGGGGCCCAACTCGCCCTTTGAAAGAAGCCTGCACGTTGTGCCTTTCAGCTCTAGGGCAATGCAGCACACCCAGAGCAGAAGTCCTACTTCAGCCAGATCAGGCCTGCAAAGAAACTGCGTTTCACAGGCCTTTGGAAGAGATGTTCCCGGTAGGCTGTAAGAGCACTGTGCAGAGCGAGTTGTTTCTGAGCTTCCCAAAGAGCTGGAAGGAAGATGCTGTGGGGCCCAACTCGCCCTTTGGAAAGAAGCGTGCACGTTGTGCCTTTCAGCTCTACGCAGTGTTGCACACCCAGAGCAGGAGTCCTACTTCAGCCAGATCAGGCCTGCAAAGAAACTGCGTTTCACAGGCCTTTGGAAGAGATGTTCCCGGTAGGCTGTAAGAGCACTGTGCAGAGCGAGTTGTTTCTTAGCTTCCCAAAGAGCTGGAAGCAAGATGCTGTGGGGCCCAACTCGCCCTTTGGAAAGAAGCCTGCACGTTGTGCCTTTCAGCTCTAGGGCAATGTAGCACACCCAGAGCAGGAGTCCTACTTCAGCCAGATCAGGCCTGCAAAGAAACTGTGTTTCACAGGCCTTTGTAAGAGATGTTCCCGGTAGGCTGTAAGAGCACTGTGCAGAGGGGGTTGTTTCTTAGCTTCCCAAAGAGCTGGAAGCAAGATGCTGTGGGGCCCAACTAGCCCTTTGGAAAGAAGCCTGCAAGTTGTGCCTTTCAGCTCTAGGGCAATGTAGCACACCCAGAGCAGGAGTCCTACTTCAGCCAGGTCAGGCCTGCAAAGAAACTGCGTTTCACTGGCCTCTGTAAGAGATGTTCCGGTAGGTTGTAAGAATACTGTGCAGAGCGAGCTGTTTCTTAGCTTCCCAAGGAGCTGGAAGCAAGATGCTTTGGGGCTCTCTCCCCCTTTTATACAAGGCTGGGCCTTGTGCGTTGAAGCTCTAGGGCAATGTAGCACACCCAGAGCAGGAGTCCTACTTCAGCCAGATCAGGCCTGCAAAGAAACTGTGTTTCACAGGCCTTTGGAAGAGATGTTCCCGGTAGGCTGTAAGAGCACTGTGCAGAGCGAGTTGTTTCTTAGCTTCCCAAAGAGCTGGAAGCAAGATGCTGTGGCGCCCAACTCGCCCTTTGGAAAGAAGCCTGCACGTTGTGCCTTTCAGCTCTAGGCAATGTAGCACACCTAGAGCAGAAGTCCTACTTCAGCCAGATAAGGCCTGCAAAGAAACTGTGTTTCACAGGCCTTTGGAAGAGATGTTCCCGGTAGGCTGTAAGAGCACTGTGCAGAGCGAGTTGTTTGTTATCACAAAGAGCTGGAAGCAAGATGCTGTGGGGCACAACTCTCCCTTTGGAAAGAAGCCTGCACGTTTTCCCTTTCAGCTCTAGGCAATGTAGAACACCCAGAGCAGAAGTCCTACTTCAGCCAGATCAGGCCTGCAAAGAAACTGCGTTTCACAGGCCTTTGGAAGAGATGTTCCCGGTAGGCTGTAAGAGCACTGTGCAGAGCGAGTTGTTTCTTAGCTTCCCAAAGAGCTGGAAGCAAGATGCTGTGGGGCCCAATTCGCCCTTTGGAAAGAAGCGTGCACGTTGTGCCTTGCAGCTCTAGGCAATGTTGCACACCCAGAGCAGAAGTCCTACTTCAGCCAGATCACGCCTGCTAAGGGACTGCGTTTCACAGGCCTTTGGAAGAGATGTTCCCGGTAGGCTATAAGAGCACTGTGCAGAGCGAGTTGTTACTTAGCTTCCCAAAGAGCTGGAAGCAAGATGCTGTGGGGCCCAACTCGCCCTTTGGAAAGAAGCCTGCACGTCGTGCCTTTCAGCTCTAGGGCAATGTAGCACACCCAGAGCAGAAGTCCTACTTCAGCCAGATCAGGCCTGCAAAGAAACTGCATTTCACAGGCCTTTGGAAGAGATGTTCCCGGTAGGCTGTAAGAGCACTGTGCAGAGCGAGTTGTTTCTTAGCTTCCTAAAGAGCTGGAAGCCAGATGCTGTGGCGCCCAGCTCGCCCTTTTGAAAGAAGCCTGCACGTTGTGCCTTTCAGCTCTAGGGCAATGTAGCACACCCAGAGCAGAAGTGCTACTTCAGCCAGATCAGGCCTACAAAGAAACTGCGTTTCACAGGCCTTTGGAAGAGATGTTCCCGGTAGGCTGTAAGAGCACTGTGCAGAGCGAGTTGTTACTTAGCTTCCCAAAGAGCTGGAAGCAAGATGCTGTGGGGCCCAACTCGCCCTTTGGAAAGAAGCCTGCACGTTGTGCCTTTCAGCTCTAGGGCAATGTAGCACACCCAGAGCAGAAGTCCTACTTCAGCCAGATCAGGCCTGCAAAGAAACTGCGTTTCACCGGACTTTGGAAGAGATCTTCCCGGTAGGCTGTAAGAGCACTGCGCAGAGCGAGTTGTTTCTTAGCTTCCCAAAGAGCTGGAAGCAAGATGCTGTGGGGCCCAACTCGCCCTTTGGAAAGAAGCCTGCACGTTGTGCCTTTCAGCTCTAGGGCAATGTAGCACACCCACAGCAGGAGTCCTACTTCAGCCAGATCAGTCCTGCAAAGAAACTGCGTTTCACAGGCCTTTGGAAGAGATGTTCCCGGTAGGCTGTAAGAGCACTGTGCAGAGCGAGTTGTTTCTTAGCTTCCCAAAGAGCTGGAAGCAGGATGCTGTGGGGCCCAACTCGCCCTTTGGAAAGAAGCCTGCACGTTGTGCCTTTCAGCTCTAGGGCAATGTAGCACACCCAGAGCAGAAGTTCTACTTCAGCAAGATCAGGCCTGCAAGGAAAACTGCGTTTCACAGGACTGTGTAAGAGATGTTCTCGGTAGGCTGTAAGAGCACTGTGCCCAGCGAGTTTTTTCTTAGCTTCCCAAATCGCTGAAAGCAAGATTCTTTAGGGCCTCTCTCCAGGTGGATACAAGGTAGGGCCATGTGCATGGAAGTTCTATGGCAATGCAGCACACCCAGAGCAGAAGTTCTACTTCAGGCATATCAGGCCTACAAAGAAACTACTTTTCACGGGCCTTTGGAAGAGATGTTCCCGGTAGTCTGTAAGAGGAATGTGCAGAGCGAGTTGTTTCTTAGCTTCCCAAAGAGCTGGAAGCTAGATGCTTTGCTCCCAACTCGCCCTTTGGAAAGAAGACCGCACGTTGTGCCTTTCAGCTCTAGGGCAATGTAGCACACCCAGAGCAGAAGTTCTAATTCAGGCAGATCAGGCCTGCAAAGAAACTGCGTTTCACTGGCCTTTGTAAGAGATGTTCCGGTAGGCTGTAAGAATACTGTGCAGAGCGAGCTGTTTCTTAGCTTCCCAAGGAGCTGGAAGCAAGACGCTTTGGGGCCTCTCTCCCCCTTTTATACAAGGCTGGGCCTTGTGCGTTGAAGCTCTAGGGCAATGTACAACACCCAGAGCAGGAGTCCTACTTCAGCCAGATCAGGCCTGCAAAGAAATTGCGTTTCACAGGCCTTTCGAAGAGATGTTCCCGGTAGGCTGTAAGAGCACTGTGCAGAGCGAGTTGTTTCTTAGCTTCCCAAAGTGCTGGAAGCAAGATGCGGTGGGGCCCAACTCGCCCTTTGGAAAGAAGCCTGCACGTTGTGCCTTTCAGCTCTTGGGCAATGTAGCACACCAAGAGGAGAAGTCCTACTTCAACCAGATCAGGCCTGCAAAGAAACTGCGTTTCACCGGCCTTTGGAAGAGACGTTCCCGGTAGGCTATAAGAGCACTGTGCAGAGCTAGTTGATTCTTAGCTTCCCAAAGAGATGGAAGCAAGATGCTGTGGGGCCAAACTCGCCCTTTTTAAAGAAGCCTGCACGTTGTGACTTTCAGCTCTAGGGCAATGTAGCACACCCAGAGCAGAAGTCCTACTTCAGCCAGATCAGGCCTGCAAAGAAACTGCGTTTCACAGGCCTTTGGAAGAGATGTTCCAGGTAGGCTGTAAGAGCACTGAGCAGAGCGAGTTGTTTCTTATCTTCCCAAAGAGCTGCTTGCAAGATGCTTTGGGGCCCAATTCGCCCTTTGGAAAGAAGCCTGCACGTTGTGCCTTTCAGCTCTAGGGCAATGTAGCACACCCAGAGCAGAAGTCCTACTTCAGCGTGGTCAGGCCTGCAAGGAAACTGCGTTTCACAGGCCTTTGGAAGAGATGTTCCCGGTAGGCTGTAAGAGCACTGCGCACAGCGAGTTGTTTGTTAGCTTCCCAAAGAGCTGGAAGCAAGATGCTGTGGGGCCCAACTCGCCCTTTGGAAAGAAGCCTGCACGTTGTGCCTTTCAGCTCTAGGGCAATGTAGCACACCCAGAGCAGAAGTCCTACTTCAGCCAGATCAGGCCTGCAAAGAAACTGCGTTTCACAGGCCTTTGGAAGAGATGTTCCCGGTAGGCTGTAAGAGCACTGTGCAGAGCGAGTTGTTTCTTAGCTTCCCAAAGAGCTGGAAGCAAGATGCTGTGGGGCCCAACTCGCCCTTTGCAAAGAAGCCTGCACGTTGTGCCTTTCAGCTCTAGGGCAATGTAGCACACCCAGAGCAGAAGTCCTACTTCAGCCAGATCAGGCCTGCAAAGAAACTGCGTTTCACAGGCCTTTGGAAGAGATGTTCCCGGTAGGCTGTAAGAGCACTGTGCAGAGCGAGTTGTTTCTTAGCTTCCCAAAGAGCTGGACGCAAGATGCTGTGGGGCCCAACTCTCCCTTTGGAAAGAAGCCTGCACGTTGTGCCTTTCAGCTCTAGGCAATGTAGCACACCAAGAGCAGAAGTCCTACTTCAGCCAGATCAGGCCTGCAAAGAAACTGCGTTTCACAGGCCTTTGGAAGAGATGTTCCCGGTAGGCTGTAAGAGCACTGTGCAGAGCGAGTTGTTTCTTAGCTTCCCAAAGAGCTGGAAGCAAGATGCTGTGGGGCCCAACTCGCCCTTTGGAAAGAAGCCTGCACGTTGTGCCTTTCAGCTCTAGGGCAATGTAGCACACCCAGAGCAGAAGTCCTACTTCAGCCATATCAGGCCTGCAAAGAATCTGCGTTTCACAGTCCTTTGGAAGAGATGTTCCCGGTAGGCTGTAAGAGCACTGTGCAGAGCGAGTTTTTTCTTAGATTCCCAAAGAGCTGGAAGCAAGATGCTTTGGGGCGAAACTCCGTCTTTGGAAATGATTCAGCACTTTGTGCCTTTCAGCTCTAGGGCAATGTAGCACACCCAGAGCAGAAGTTCTACTTCAGCCAGATCAGGCCTGCAAGGAAAACTGCGTTTCACAGGACTGTGGAAGAGATGTACTCAGTAGGCTGTAAGAGCCCTGTGCACAGCGAGTTTTTTCTTAGCTTCCCAAATCGCTGGAAGCAAGATTCTATAGGGCCTGTCTCCAGGTGGATACAAGGTAGGGCCTTGTGCATGGAAGTTCTATGGCAATGCAGCACACCCAGAGCAGAAGTTCTACTTCAGGCAGATCAGGCCTGCAAAGAAACTACTTTTCACGGGCCTTTGGAAGAGATGTTCCCGGTAGTCTGTAACAGGAATGTGCAGAGCGAGTTGTTTCTTAGCTTCCCAAAGAGCTGGAAGCTAGATGCTTTGCTCCCAACTCGCCCTTTGGAAAGAAGACCGCACGTTGCGCCTTTCAGCTCTAGGGAAATGTAGCACACGCAGAGCAGAAGTTCTACTTCAGGCAGATCAGGCCTGCAAAGAAACTGCGTTTCACTGGCCTTTGTAAGAGATGTTCCGGTAGGCTGTAAGAATACTGTGCAGAGCGAGCTGTTTCTTAGCTTCCCAAGGAGCTAGAAGAAGGATGCTTTGGGGCCTCTCTCCCCCTTTTATACAAGGCTGGGCCTTGTGCGTTGAAGCTCTAGGGCAATGTACAACACCCAGAGCAGGAGTCCTACTTCAGCCAGATCAGGCCTGCAAAGAAACTGCGTTTCACAGGCCTTTGGAAGAGATGCTCCCGGTAGGCTGTAAGAGCACTGTGCAGAGCGAGTTGTTTCTTAGCTTCCCAAAGAGCTGGAAGCAAGATGCTGCGGGGCCCAACTCGCCCTTTGGAAAGAAGCCTGCACGTTGTGCCTTTCAGCTCTAGGGCAATGTAGCACACCCAGAGCAGAAGTCCTACTTCAGCCAGATCAGGCCTGCAAAGAAACTGCGTTTCACAGGCCTTTGGAAGAGATGTTCCCGGTAGGCTGTAAGAGCACTGTGCAGAGCGAGTTGTTTCTTAGCTTCCCAAAGAGCTGGAAGCAAGATGCTGTGGGGCCCAACTCGCCCTTTGGAAAGAAGCCTGCACGTTGTGCCTTTCAGCTCTAGGGCAATGTAGCACACCCAGAGCAGGAGTCCTACTTCAGCCAGATCAGGGCTGCAAAGAAACTGCGTTTCACAGGCCTTTGGAAGAGATGTTCCCGGTAGGCTGTAAGAGCACTGTGCAGTGCGAGTTGTTTCTTAGCTTCCCAAAGAGCTGGAAGCAAGATGCTGTGGGGCCCAACTCGCCCTTTGGAAAGAAGCCTGCACGTTGTGCCTTTCAGCTCTAGGCAATTTAGCACACCAATAGCAGAAGTCCTACTTCAGCCAGATCAGGCCTGCAAAGAAACTGCGTTTCACAGGCCTTTGGAAGAGATGTTCCCGGTAGGCTGTAAGAGCACTGTGCAGAGCGAGTTGTTTCTTAGCTTCCCAAAGAGCTGGAAGCAAGATGCTGTGGGGCCCAACTCGCCCTTTGGAAAGAAGCCTGCACATTGTGCCTTTCAGCTCTAGGGCAATGTAGCACACCCAGAGCAGAAGTCCTACTTCAGCCAGATCAGGCCTGCAAAGAATCTGCGTTTCACAGTCCTTTGGAAGAGATGTTCCCGGTAGGCTGTAAGAGCACTGTGCAGAGCGAGTTTTTTCTTAGATTCCCAAAGACCTGGAAGCAAGATGCTTTGGGGCGTATCTCCGTCTTTGGAAATGATTCAGCACTTTGTGCCTTTCAGCTCTAGGGCAATGTAGCACACCCAGAGCAGAAGTTCTACTTCAGCCAGATCAGGCCTGCAAGGAAAACTGCGTTTCACAGGACTGTGGAAGAGATGTTCTCGGTAGGCTGTAAGAGCACTGTGCACAGCGAGTTTTTTCTTAGCTTCCCAAATCGCTGGAAGCAAGATTCTTTAGGGCCTCTCTCCAGGTGGATACAAGGTAGGGCCTTGTGCATGGAAGTTCTATGGCAATGCAGCACACCCAGAGCAGAAGTTCTACTTCAGGCAGATCAGGCCTGCAAAGAAACTACTTTTCACGGGCCTTTGGAAGAGATGTTCCCGGTAGTCTGTAAGAGGAATGTGCAGAGCGAGTTGTTTCTTAGCTTCCCAAAGAGCTGGAAGCTAGATGCTTTGCTCCCAACTCGCCCTTTGGAAAGAAGACCGCACGTTGTGCCTTTCAGCTCTAGGGCAATGTAGCACACGCAGAGCAGAAGTTCTACTTCAGGCAGATCAGGCCTGCAAAGAAACTGCGTTTCGCTGGCCTTTGTAAGAGATGTTCCGGTAGGCTGTAAGAATACTGTGCAGAGCGAGCTGTTTCTTAGCTTCCCAAGGAGCTAGAAGAAGGATGCTTTGGGGCCTCTCTCCCCCTTTTATACAAGGCTCGGCCTTGTGCGTTGAAGCTCTAGGGCAATGTACAACACCCAGAGCAGGAGCCCTACTTCAGCCAGATCAGGCCTGCAAAGAAACTGCGTTTCACAGGCCTTTGGAAGAGATGTTCCCGGTAGGCTGTAAGAGCACTGTGCAGAGCGAGTTGTTTCTGAGCTTCCCAAAGAGCTGGAAGCAAGATGCTGTGGGGCCCAACTCGCCCTTTGGAAAGAAGCCTGCACGTTGTGCCTTTCAGCTCTAGGGCAATGTAGCACACCCAGAGCAAAAGTCCTACTTCAGCCAGGTCAGGCCTGCAAAGAAACTGCGTTTCACACGCCTTTGGAAGAGATGTTCCCGGTTGGCTGTAAGAGCACTGTGCAGAGCGAGTTGTTTCTTAGCTTCCCAAAGAGCTGGAAGCAAGATGCTGTGGGGCCCAACTCGCCCTTTGGAAAGAAGCCTGCACGTTGTGCCTTTCAGCTCTAGGGCAATGTAGCACACACAGAGCAGGAGTCCTACTTCAGCCAGATCAGGCTGGCAAAGAAACTGTATTTCACAGGCCTTTGGAAGAGATGTTCCCGGTAGACTGTAAGAGCACTGTGCAGAGCGAGTTGTTTCTTAGCTTCCCAAAGAGCTGGAAGCAAGATGCTGTGGGGCCCAACTCGCCCTTTGGAAAGAAGCCTGCACGTTGTGCCTTTCAGCTCTATGGCAATGTAGCACACCCAGAGCAGAAGTCCTACTTCAGCCAGATCAGGCCTGCAAAGAAACTGCGTTTCACAGGCCTTTGGAAGAGATGTTCCCGGTAGGCTGTAAGAGCACTGTGTAGAGCGAGTTGTTTCTTAGCTTCCCAAAGAGCTGGAAGCAAGATGCTGTGGTGCCCAAATCGCCCTTTGGAAAGAATCGTGCACGTTGTGCCTTTCAGCTCTAGGCAATGTTGCACACCCAGTGCAGGAGTCCTACTTCAGCCAGATCAGGCCTGCAAAGAAACTGCATTTCACAGGCCTTTGGAAGAGATGTTCCCGGTAGGCTGTAAGAGCACTGTGCAGAGCGAGTTGTTTCTTAGCTTCCCAAAGAGCTGGAAGCAAGATGCTGTGGGGCCCAACTCGCCCTTTGGAAAGAAGCCTGCACGTTGTGCCTTTCAGCTCTAGGGCAATGTAGCACAACCAGAGCAGAAGTCCTACTTCAGCCAGATCAAGCCTGCAAAGAAACTGCGTTTCACAGGCCTTTGGAAGAGATGTTCCCGGTAGGCTGCAAGAGCACTGTGCAGAGCGAGTTGTTTCTCATCTTCCCAAAGAGCTGGAAGCAAGATGCTGTGGGGCCCAACTCGCCCTTTGGAAAGAAGCCTGCACGTTGTGCCTTTCAGCTCTAGGGCAATGTAGCACACCCAGAGAAGGAGTCCTACTTCAGCCAGATCAGGCCTGCAAAGAAACTGTGTTTCACAGGCCTTTGGAAGAGATGTTCCCGGTATGCTGTAAGAGCACTGTGCAGAGCGAGTTGTTTCTTAGCTTCCCAAAGAGCTGGAAGCAAGATGCTGTGTGGCCCAACTCGCCCTTTGGAAAGAAGCCTGCACGTTGTGCCTTTCAGCTCTAGGCAATGTAGCACACCTAGAGAAGAAGTCCTACTTCAGCCAGATCAGGCCTGCAAAGAAACTGCGTTTCACAGGCCTTTGGAAGAGATGTTCCCGGTAGGCTGTAAGAGCACTGTGCAGAGCGAGTTGTTTCTTAGCTTCCCAAAGAGCTGGAAGCAAGATGCTGTGGGGCCCAACTCGCCCTTTGGAAAGAAGCCTGCACGTTGTGCCTTTCAGCTCTAGGGCAATGTAGCACACCCAGAGAAGGAGTCCTACTTCAGCCAGATCAGGCCTGCAAAGAAACTGTGTTTCACAGGCCTTTGGAAGAGTGGTTCCCGGTAGGCTGTAAGAGCACTGTGCAGAGCGAGTTGTTTCTTAGCTTCCCAAAGAGCTGGAAGCAAGATGCTGTGTGGCCCAACTCGCCCTTTGGAAAGAAGCCTGCACGTTGTGCCTTTCAGCTCTAGGCAATGTAGCACACCTAGAGAAGAAGTCCTACTTCAGCCAGATCAGGCCTGCAAAGAAACTGCGTTTCACAGGCCTTTGGAAGAGATGTTCCCGGTAGGCTGTAAGAGCACTGTGCAGAGCGAGTTGTTTCTTAGCTTCCCAAAGAGCTGGAAGCAAGATGCTGTGGGGCCCAACTCGCCCTTTGGAAGGAAGCCTGCACGTTGTGCCTTTCAGCTCTAGGGCAATGTACCACACCCAGAGCAGAAGTTCTACTTCTGCGACATCAGGCCTGCAAAGAAACTGCTTTTCACGGGCCTTTGGAAGATTGTTCCCGGTAGGCTGTAAGAGCACTGTGCAGAGCGAGTTGTTTCCTACTTTCCCAAAGAGCTGGAAGCAAGATGCTGTGGGGCCCAACTCGCCCTTTGGAAAGAAGCCTGCACGTTGTGCCTTTCAGCTCTAGGGCAATGTAGCACACACAGAGCAGGAGTCCTACTTCAGCCAGATCAGGCTGGCAAAGAAACTGTATTTCACAGGCCTTTGGAAGAGATGTTCCCGGTAGACTGTAAGAGCACTGTGCAGAGCGAGTTGTTTCTTAGCTTCCCAAAGAGCTGGAAGCAAGATGCTGTGGGGCCCAACTCGCCCTTTGGAAAGAAGCCTGCACGTTGTGCCTTTCAGCTCTATGGCAATGTAGCACACCCAGAGCAGAAGTCCTACTTCAGCCAGATCAGGCCTGCAAAGAAACTGCGTTTCACAGGCCTTTGGAAGAGATGTTCCCGGTAGGCTGTAAGAGCACTGTGTAGAGCGAGTTGTTTCTTAGCTTCCCAAAGAGCTGGAAGCAAGATGCTGTGGTGCCCAAATCGCCCTTTGGAAAGAATCGTGCACGTTGTGCCTTTCAGCTCTAGGCAATGTTGCACACCCAGTGCAGGAGTCCTACTTCAGCCAGATCAGGCCTGCAAAGAAACTGCATTTCACAGGCCTTTGGAAGAGATGTTCCCGGTAGGCTGTAAGAGCACTGTGCAGAGCGAGTTGTTTCTTAGCTTCCCAAAGAGCTGGAAGCAAGATGCTGTGGGGCCCAACTCGCCCTTTGGAAAGAAGCCTGCACGTTGTGCCTTTCAGCTCTAGGGCAATGTAGCACAACCAGAGCAGAAGTCCTACTTCAGCCAGATCAAGCCTGCAAAGAAACTGCGTTTCACAGGCCTTTGGAAGAGATGTTCCCGGTAGGCTGCAAGAGCACTGTGCAGAGCGAGTTGTTTCTCATCTTCCCAAAGAGCTGGAAGCAAGATGCTGTGGGGCCCAACTCGCCCTTTGGAAAGAAGCCTGCACGTTGTGCCTTTCAGCTCTAGGGCAATGTAGCACACCCAGAGAAGGAGTCCTACTTCAGCCAGATCAGGCCTGCAAAGAAACTGTGTTTCACAGGCCTTTGGAAGAGATGTTCCCGGTAGGCTGTAAGAGCACTGTGCAGAGCGAGTTGTTTCTTAGCTTCCCAAAGAGCTGGAAGCAAGATGCTGTGTGGCCCAACTCGCCCTTTGGAAAGAAGCCTGCACGTTGTGCCTTTCAGCTCTAGGCAATGTAGCACACCTAGAGAAGAAGTCCTACTTCAGCCAGATCAGGCCTGCAAAGAAACTGCGTTTCACAGGCCTTTGGAAGAGATGTTCCCGGTAGGCTGTAAGAGCACTGTGCAGAGCGAGTTGTTTCTTAGCTTCCCAAAGAGCTGGAAGCAAGATGCTGTGGGGCCCAACTCGCCCTTTGGAAAGAAGCCTGCACGTTGTGCCTTTCAGCTCTAGGGCAATGTAGCACACCCAGAGAAGGAGTCCTACTTCAGCCAGATCAGGCCTGCAAAGAAACTGTGTTTCACAGGCCTTTGGAAGAGTGGTTCCCGGTAGGCTGTAAGAGCACTGTGCAGAGCGAGTTGTTTCTTAGCTTCCCAAAGAGCTGGAAGCAAGATGCTGTGTGGCCCAACTCGCCCTTTGGAAAGAAGCCTGCACGTTGTGCCTTTCAGCTCTAGGCAATGTAGCACACCTAGAGAAGAAGTCCTACTTCAGCCAGATCAGGCCTGCAAAGAAACTGCGTTTCACAGGCCTTTGGAAGAGATGTTCCCGGTAGGCTGTAAGAGCACTGTGCAGAGCGAGTTGTTTCTTAGCTTCCCAAAGAGCTGGAAGCAAGATGCTGTGGGGCCCAACTCGCCCTTTGGAAGGAAGCCTGCACGTTGTGCCTTTCAGCTCTAGGGCAATGTACCACACCCAGAGCAGAAGTTCTACTTCTGCGACATCAGGCCTGCAAAGAAACTGCTTTTCACGGGCCTTTGGAAGATTGTTCCCGGTAGGCTGTAAGAGCACTGTGCAGAGCGAGTTGTTTCCTACTTTCCCAAAGAGCTGGAAGCAAGATGCTGTGGGGCCCAACTCGCCCTTTGGAAAGAAGCCTGCACGTTGTGCCTTTCAGCTCTAGGGCAATGTAGCACACCCAGAGCAGAAGTCCTACTTCAGCCAGATCAGGCCTGCAAAGAAACTGCGTTTCACCGGACTTTGGAAGAGATCTTCCCGGTAGGCTGTAAGAGCACTGCGCAGAGCGAGTTGTTTCTTAGCTTCCCAAAGAGCTGGAAGCAAGATGCTGTGGGGCCCAACTCGCCCTTTGGAAAGAAGCCTGCACGTTGTGCCTTTCAGCTCTAGGGCAATGTAGCACACCCACAGCAGGAGTCCTACTTCAGCCAGATCAGTCCTGCAAAGAAACTGCGTTTCACAGGCCTTTGGAAGAGATGTTCCCGGTAGGCTGTAAGAGCACTGTGCAGAGCGAGTTGTTTCTTAGCTTCCCAAAGAGCTGGAAGCAGGATGCTGTGGGGCCCAACTCGCCCTTTGGAAAGAAGCCTGCACGTTGTGCCTTTCAGCTCTAGGGCAATGTAGAACACCCAGAGCAGAAGTTCTACTTCAGCAAGATCAGGCCTGCAAGGAAAACTGCGTTTCACAGGACTGTGTAAGAGATGTTCTCGGTAGGCTGTAAGAGCACTGTGCCCAGCGAGTTTTTTCTTAGCTTCCCAAATCGCTGAAAGCAAGATTCTTTAGGGCCTCTCTCCAGGTGGATACAAGGTAGGGCCATGTGCATGGAAGTTCTATGGCAATGCAGCACACCCAGAGCAGAAGTTCTACTTCAGGCATATCAGGCCTACAAAGAAACTACTTTTCACGGGCCTTTGGAAGAGATGTTCCCGGTAGTCTGTAAGAGGAATGTGCAGAGCGAGTTGTTTCTTAGCTTCCCAAAGAGCTGGAAGCTAGATGCTTTGCTCCCAACTCGCCCTTTGGAAAGAAGACCGCACGTTGTGCCTTTCAGCTCTAGGGCAATGTAGCACACCCAGAGCAGAAGTTCTAATTCAGGCAGATCAGGCCTGCAAAGAAACTGCGTTTCACTGGCCTTTGTAAGAGATGTTCCGGTAGGCTGTAAGAATACTGTGCAGAGCGAGCTGTTTCTTAGCTTCCCAAGGAGCTGGAAGCAAGACGCTTTGGGGCCTCTCTCCCCCTTTTATACAAGGCTGGGCCTTGTGCGTTGAAGCTCTAGGGCAATGTACAACACCCAGAGCAGGAGTCCTACTTCAGCCAGATCAGGCCTGCAAAGAAATTGCGTTTCACAGGCCTTTCGAAGAGATGTTCCCGGTAGGCTGTAAGAGCACTGTGCAGAGCGAGTTGTTTCTTAGCTTCCCAAAGTGCTGGAAGCAAGATGCGGTGGGGCCCAACTCGCCCTTTGGAAAGAAGCCTGCACGTTGTGCCTTTCAGCTCTTGGGCAATGTAGCACACCAAGAGGAGAAGTCCTACTTCAACCAGATCAGGCCTGCAAAGAAACTGCGTTTCACCGGCCTTTGGAAGAGACGTTCCCGGTAGGCTATAAGAGCACTGTGCAGAGCTAGTTGATTCTTAGCTTCCCAAAGAGATGGAAGCAAGATGCTGTGGGGCCAAACTCGCCCTTTTTAAAGAAGCCTGCACGTTGTGACTTTCAGCTCTAGGGCAATGTAGCACACCCAGAGCAGAAGTCCTACTTCAGCCAGATCAGGCCTGCAAAGAAACTGCGTTTCACAGGCCTTTGGAAGAGATGTTCCAGGTAGGCTGTAAGAGCACTGAGCAGAGCGAGTTGTTTCTTATCTTCCCAAAGAGCTGCTTGCAAGATGCTTTGGGGCCCAATTCGCCCTTTGGAAAGAAGCCTGCACGTTGTGCCTTTCAGCTCTAGGGCAATGTAGCACACCCAGAGCAGAAGTCCTACTTCAGCGTGGTCAGGCCTGCAAGGAAACTGCGTTTCACAGGCCTTTGGAAGAGATGTTCCCGGTAGGCTGTAAGAGCACTGCGCACAGCGAGTTGTTTGTTAGCTTCCCAAAGAGCTGGAAGCAAGATGCTGTGGGGCCCAACTCGCCCTTTGGAAAGAAGCCTGCACGTTGTGCCTTTCAGCTCTAGGGCAATGTAGCACACCCAGAGCAGAAGTCCTACTTCAGCCAGATCAGGCCTGCAAAGAAACTGCGTTTCACAGGCCTTTGGAAGAGATGTTCCCGGTAGGCTGTAAGAGGACTGTGCAGAGCGAGTTGTTTCTTAGCTTCCCAAAGAGCTGGAAGCAAGATGCTGTGGGGCCCAACTCGCCCTTTGCAAAGAAGCCTGCACGTTGTGCCTTTCAGCTCTAGGGCAATGTAGCACACCCAGAGCAGAAGTCCTACTTCAGCCAGATCAGGCCTGCAAAGAAACTGCGTTTCACAGGCCTTTGGAAGAGATGTTCCCGGTAGGCTGTAAGAGCACTGTGCAGAGCGAGTTGTTTCTTAGCTTCCCAAAGAGCTGGACGCAAGATGCTGTGGGGCCCAACTCTCCCTTTGGAAAGAAGCCTGCACGTTGTGCCTTTCAGCTCTAGGCAATGTAGCACACCAAGAGCAGAAGTCCTACTTCAGCCAGATCAGGCCTGCAAAGAAACTGCGTTTCACAGGCCTTTGGAAGAGATGTTCCCGGTAGGCTGTAAGAGCACTGTGCAGAGCGAGTTGTTTCTTAGCTTCCCAAAGAGCTGGAAGCAAGATGCTGTGGGGCCCAACTCGCCCTTTGGAAAGAAGCCTGCACGTTGTGCCTTTCAGCTCTAGGGCAATGTAGCACACCCAGAGCAGAAGTCCTACTTCAGCCATATCAGGCCTGCAAAGAATCTGCGTTTCACAGTCCTTTGGAAGAGATGTTCCCGGTAGGCTGTAAGAGCACTGTGCAGAGCGAGTTTTTTCTTAGATTCCCAAAGAGCTGGAAGCAAGATGCTTTGGGGCGAAACTCCGTCTTTGGAAATGATTCAGCACTTTGTGCCTTTCAGCTCTAGGGCAATGTAGCACACCCAGAGCAGAAGTTCTACTTCAGCCAGATCAGGCCTGCAAGGAAAACTGCGTTTCACAGGACTGTGGAAGAGATGTACTCAGTAGGCTGTAAGAGCCCTGTGCACAGCGAGTTTTTTCTTAGCTTCCCAAATCGCTGGAAGCAAGATTCTATAGGGCCTGTCTCCAGGTGGATACAAGGTAGGGCCTTGTGCATGGAAGTTCTATGGCAATGCAGCACACCCAGAGCAGAAGTTCTACTTCAGGCAGATCAGGCCTGCAAAGAAACTACTTTTCACGGGCCTTTGGAAGAGATGTTCCCGGTAGTCTGTAACAGGAATGTGCAGAGCGAGTTGTTTCTTAGCTTCCCAAAGAGCTGGAAGCTAGATGCTTTGCTCCCAACTCGCCCTTTGGAAAGAAGACCGCACGTTGCGCCTTTCAGCTCTAGGGAAATGTAGCACACGCAGAGCAGAAGTTCTACTTCAGGCAGATCAGGCCTGGAAAGAAACTGCGTTTCACTGGCCTTTGTAAGAGATGTTCCGGTAGGCTGTAAGAATACTGTGCAGAGCGAGCTGTTTCTTAGCTTCCCAAGGAGCTAGAAGAAGGATGCTTTGGGGCCTCTCTCCCCCTTTTATACAAGGCTGGGCCTTGTGCGTTGAAGCTCTAGGGCAATGTACAACACCCAGAGCAGGAGTCCTACTTCAGCCAGATCAGGCCTGCAAAGAAACTGCGTTTCACAGGCCTTTGGAAGAGATGCTCCCGGTAGGCTGTAAGAGCACTGTGCAGAGCGAGTTGTTTCTTAGCTTCCCAAAGAGCTGGAAGCAAGATGCTGCGGGGCCCAACTCGCCCTTTGGAAAGAAGCCTGCACGTTGTGCCTTTCAGCTCTAGGGCAATGTAGCACACCCAGAGCAGAAGTCCTACTTCAGCCAGATCAGGCCTGCAAAGAAACTGCGTTTCACAGGCCTTTGGAAGAGATGTTCCCGGTAGGCTGTAAGAGCACTGTGCAGAGCGAGTTGTTTCTTAGCTTCCCAAAGAGCTGGAAGCAAGATGCTGTGGGGCCCAACTCGCCCTTTGGAAAGAAGCCTGCACGTTGTGCCTTTCAGCTCTAGGGCAATGTAGCACACCCAGAGCAGGAGTCCTACTTCAGCCAGATCAGGCCTGCAAAGAAACTGCGTTTCACAGGCCTTTGGAAGAGATGTTCCCGGTAGGCTGTAAGAGCACTGTGCAGTGCGAGTTGTTTCTTAGCTTCCCAAAGAGCTGGAAGCAAGATGCTGTGGGGCCCAACTCGCCCTTTGGAAAGAAGCCTGCACGTTGTGCCTTTCAGCTCTAGGCAATTTAGCACACCAATAGCAGAAGTCCTACTTCAGCCAGATCAGGCCTGCAAAGAAACTGCGTTTCACAGGCCTTTGGAAGAGATGTTCCCGGTAGGCTGTAAGAGCACTGTGCAGAGCGAGTTGTTTCTTAGCTTCCCAAAGAGCTGGAAGCAAGATGCTGTGGGGCCCAACTCGCCCTTTGGAAAGAAGCCTGCACATTGTGCCTTTCAGCTCTAGGGCAATGTAGCACACCCAGAGCAGAAGTCCTACTTCAGCCAGATCAGGCCTGCAAAGAATCTGCGTTTCACAGTCCTTTGGAAGAGATGTTCCCGGTAGGCTGTAAGAGCACTGTGCAGAGCGAGTTTTTTCTTAGATTCCCAAAGACCTGGAAGCAAGATGCTTTGGGGCGTATCTCCGTCTTTGGAAATGATTCAGCACTTTGTGCCTTTCAGCTCTAGGGCAATGTAGCACACCCAGAGCAGAAGTTCTACTTCAGCCAGATCAGGCCTGCAAGGAAAACTGCGTTTCACAGGACTGTGGAAGAGATGTTCTCGGTAGGCTGTAAGAGCACTGTGCACAGCGAGTTTTTTCTTAGCTTCCCAAATCGCTGGAAGCAAGATTCTTTAGGGCCTCTCTCCAGGTGGATACAAGGTAGGGCCTTGTGCATGGAAGTTCTATGGCAATGCAGCACACCCAGAGCAGAAGTTCTACTTCAGGCAGATCAGGCCTGCAAAGAAACTACTTTTCACGGGCCTTTGGAAGAGATGTTCCCGGTAGTCTGTAAGAGGAATGTGCAGAGCGAGTTGTTTCTTAGCTTCCCAAAGAGCTGGAAGCTAGATGCTTTGCTCCCAACTCGCCCTTTGGAAAGAAGACCGCACGTTGTGCCTTTCAGCTCTAGGGCAATGTAGCACACGCAGAGCAGAAGTTCTACTTCAGGCAGATCAGGCCTGCAAAGAAACTGCGTTTCGCTGGCCTTTGTAAGAGATGTTCCGGTAGGCTGTAAGAATACTGTGCAGAGCGAGCTGTTTCTTAGCTTCCCAAGGAGCTAGAAGAAGGATGCTTTGGGGCCTCTCTCCCCCTTTTATACAAGGCTCGGCCTTGTGCGTTGAAGCTCTAGGGCAATGTACAACACCCAGAGCAGGAGCCCTACTTCAGCCAGATCAGGCCTGCAAAGAAACTGCGTTTCACAGGCCTTTGGAAGAGATGTTCCCGGTAGGCTGTAAGAGCACTGTGCAGAGCGAGTTGTTTCTGAGCTTCCCAAAGAGCTGGAAGCAAGATGCTGTGGGGCCCAACTCGCCCTTTGGAAAGAAGCCTGCACGTTGTGCCTTTCAGCTCTAGGGCAATGTAGCACACCCAGAGCAAAAGTCCTACTTCAGCCAGGTCAGGCCTGCAAAGAAACTGCGTTTCACACGCCTTTGGAAGAGATGTTCCCGGTTGGCTGTAAGAGCACTGTGCAGAGCGAGTTGTTTCTTAGCTTCCCAAAGAGCTGGAAGCAAGATGCTGTGGGGCCCAACTCGCCCTTTGGAAAGAAGCCTGCACGTTGTGCCTTTCAGCTCTAGGGCAATGTAGCACACACAGAGCAGGAGTCCTACTTCAGCCAGATCAGGCTGGCAAAGAAACTGTATTTCACAGGCCTTTGGAAGAGATGTTCCCGGTAGACTGTAAGAGCACTGTGCAGAGCGAGTTGTTTCTTAGCTTCCCAAAGAGCTGGAAGCAAGATGCTGTGGGGCCCAACTCGCCCTTTGGAAAGAAGCCTGCACGTTGTGCCTTTCAGCTCTATGGCAATGTAGCACACCCAGAGCAGAAGTCCTACTTCAGCCAGATCAGGCCTGCAAAGAAACTGCGTTTCACAGGCCTTTGGAAGAGATGTTCCCGGTAGGCTGTAAGAGCACTGTGTAGAGCGAGTTGTTTCTTAGCTTCCCAAAGAGCTGGAAGCAAGATGCTGTGGTGCCCAAATCGCCCTTTGGAAAGAATCGTGCACGTTGTGCCTTTCAGCTCTAGGCAATGTTGCACACCCAGTGCAGGAGTCCTACTTCAGCCAGATCAGGCCTGCAAAGAAACTGCATTTCACAGGCCTTTGGAAGAGATGTTCCCGGTAGGCTGTATGAGCACTGTGCAGAGCGAGTTGTTTCTTAGCTTCCCAAAGAGCTGGAAGCAAGATGCTGTGGGGCCCAACTCGCCCTTTGGAAAGAAGCCTGCACGTTGTGCCTTTCAGCTCTAGGGCAATGTAGCACAACCAGAGCAGAAGTCCTACTTCAGCCAGATCAAGCCTGCAAAGAAACTGCGTTTCACAGGCCTTTGGAAGAGATGTTCCCGGTAGGCTGCAAGAGCACTGTGCAGAGCGAGTTGTTTCTCATCTTCCCAAAGAGCTGGAAGCAAGATGCTGTGGGGCCCAACTCGCCCTTTGGAAAGAAGCCTGCACGTTGTGCCTTTCAGCTCTAGGGCAATGTAGCACACCCAGAGAAGGAGTCCTACTTCAGCCAGATCAGGCCTGCAAAGAAACTGTGTTTCACAGGCCTTTGGAAGAGATGTTCCCGGTAGGCTGTAAGAGCACTGTGCAGAGCGAGTTGTTTCTTAGCTTCCCAAAGAGCTGGAAGCAAGATGCTGTGTGGCCCAACTCGCCCTTTGGAAAGAAGCCTGCACGTTGTGCCTTTCAGCTCTAGGCAATGTAGCACACCTAGAGAAGAAGTCCTACTTCAGCCAGATCAGGCCTGCAAAGAAACTGCGTTTCACAGGCCTTTGGAAGAGATGTTCCCGGTAGGCTGTAAGAGCACTGTGCAGAGCGAGTTGTTTCTTAGCTTCCCAAAGAGCTGGAAGCAAGATGCTGTGGGGCCCAACTCGCCCTTTGGAAAGAAGCCTGCACGTTGTGCCTTTCAGCTCTAGGGCAATGTAGCACACCCAGAGAAGGAGTCCTACTTCAGCCAGATCAGGCCTGCAAAGAAACTGTGTTTCACAGGCCTTTGGAAGAGTGGTTCCCGGTAGGCTGTAAGAGCACTGTGCAGAGCGAGTTGTTTCTTAGCTTCCCAAAGAGCTGGAAGCAAGATGCTGTGTGGCCCAACTCGCCCTTTGGAAAGAAGCCTGCACGTTGTGCCTTTCAGCTCTAGGCAATGTAGCACACCTAGAGAAGAAGTCCTACTTCAGCCAGATCAGGCCTGCAAAGAAACTGCGTTTCACAGGCCTTTGGAAGAGATGTTCCCGGTAGGCTGTAAGAGCACTGTGCAGAGCGAGTTGTTTCTTAGCTTCCCAAAGAGCTGGAAGCAAGATGCTGTGGGGCCCAACTCGCCCTTTGGAAGGAAGCCTGCACGTTGTGCCTTTCAGCTCTAGGGCAATGTACCACACCCAGAGCAGAAGTTCTACTTCTGCGACATCAGGCCTGCAAAGAAACTGCTTTTCACGGGCCTTTGGAAGATTGTTCCCGGTAGGCTGTAAGAGCACTGTGCAGAGCGAGTTGTTTCCTACTTTCCCAAAGAGCTGGAAGCAAGATGCTGTGGGGCCCAACTCGCCCTTTGGAAAGAAGCCTGCACGTTGTGCCTTTCAGCTCTAGGGCAATGTAGCACACCCAGAGCAGAAGTCCTACTTCAGCCAGATCAGGCCTGCAAAGAAACTGCGTTTCACAGGCCTTTGGAAGAGTTGTTCCTGGTAGACTGTAAGAGCACTGTGCAGAGCGAGTTGTTTGTTAGCTTCCCAAAGAGCTGGAAGCAAGATGCTGTGGGGTCCAAATCGCCCTTTGGAAAGAAGCCTGCACGTTGTGCCATTCAGCTCTAGGGCAATGTAGCACACCCAGAGCAGGTGTCCTACTTGAGCCAGGTCAGGCCTGCAAAGAAACTGCGTTTCACAGGCCTTTGGAAGAGATGTTCCCGGTAGGCTGTAAGAGCACTGTGCAGAGCGAGTTCTTTCTTAGCTTCCCAAAGAGCTGGAAGCAAGATGCTGTGGGGCCCAACTCGCCCTTTGCAAAGAAGCCTGCACGTTGTGCCTTTCAGCTCTAGGGCAATGTAATACACCCAGAGCAGAAGTTCTACTTCAGCGACATCAGGCCTGCAAAGAAACTGCTTTTCACGGGCCTTTGGAAGATTGTTCCCGGTAGGCTGTAAGAGCACTGTGCAGAGCGAGTTGTTTCTTAGCTTCCCAAAGAGCTGGAAGCAAGATGCTGTGGGGCCCAACTCGCCCTTTGGAAAGAAGCCTGCACGTTGTGGCTTTCAGCTCTAGGGCAATGTACCACACCCAGAGCAGAAGTTCTACTTCAGCGAAATCAGGCCTGCAAAGAAACTGCTTTTCACGGGCCTTTGGAAGATTGTTCCCGGTAGGCTGTAAGAGCACTGTGCAGAGCGAGTTGTTTCTTAGCTTCCCAAAGAGCTGGAAGCAAGATGCTGTGGGGCCCAACTCGCCATTTGGAAAGAAGCCTGCACGTTGTGCCTTTCTGCTCTAGGGCAATGTAGCACACCCAGAGCAGAAGTCCTACTTCAGCCAGATCAGGCCTGCAAGGAAACTGCGTTTCACAGGCCTTTGGAAGAGTTGTTCCCAGTAGGCTGTAAGAGCACTGTGCAGAGCGAGTTGTTTCTTAGCTTCCCAAAGAGCTGGAAGCAAGATGCTGTGGGGCCCAACTCGCCCTTTGGAAAGAAGCCTGCACGTTGTGCCTTTCAGCTCTAGGCAATGTAGCACACCTAGAGAAGAAGTCCTACTTCAGCCAGATCAGGCCTGCAAAGAAACTGCGTTTCACAGGCCTTTGGAAGAGATGTTCCCGGTAGGCTGTAAGAGCACTGTGCAGAGCGAGTTGTTTCTTAGCTTCCCAAACAGCTGGAAGCAAGATGCTGTGGGGCCCAACTCGCCCTTTGGAAAGAAGCCTGCACGTTGTGCCTTTCAGCTCTAGGGCAATGTAGCACACCCAGAGCAGAAGTCCTACTTCAGCCAGATCAGGCCTGCAAAGAAACTGCGTTTCACAGGCCTTTGGAAGAGATGTTCCCGGTAGGCTGTAAGAGCACTGTGCAGAGCGAGTTGTTTGTTAGCTTCCCAAACAGCTGGAAGCAAGATGCTGCGGGGCCCAACTCGACCTTTGGAAAGAATCGTGCACGTTGTGCCTTTCAGCTCTAGGGCAATGTAGCACACCCAGAGCAGGTGTCCTACTTGAGCCAGGTCAGGCCTGCAAAGAAACTGCGTTTCACAGGCCTTTGGAAGAGATGTTCCCGGTAGGCTGTAAGAGCACTGTGCAGAGCCAGTTGTTTCTTAGCTTTCCAAAGAGCTGGAAGCAAGATGCTGTGGGGCCCAACTCGCGCTTTGGAAAGAAGCCTGCACGTTTTCCCTTTCAGCTCTAGGCAATGTAGCACACCCAGAGCCGAAGTCCTACTTCAGCCAGATCAGGCCTGCAAAGATACTGCGTTTCACAGGCCTTTGGAATAGATGTTCCCGGTAGGCTGTAAGAGCACTGTGTAGAGCGAGTTGTTTGTTAGCTTCCCAAAGAGCTGGAAGCAAGATGCTGTGGGTCCCAATTCGCCCTTTGGAAAGAAGCGCGCACGTTGTGCCTTGCAGCTCTAGGCAATGTTGCACACCCAGAGCAGAAGTCCTACTTCAGCCAGATCAGGCCTGCAAAGAGACTGCGTTTCACAGGCCTTTGGAAGAGATGTTCCCGGTAGGCTGTAAGAGCACTGTGCAGAGCGAGTTGTTTCTTAGCTTCCCAAAGAGCTGGAAGCAAGATGCTGTGGGGCCCAACTCGCCCTTTGGAAAGAAGCCTGCACGTTGTGCCTTTCAGCTCTAGGGCAATGTAGCACACCCAGAGCAGAAGTCCTACTTCAGCCAGATCAGGCCTGCAAAGAAACAGCGTTTCACAGGCCTTTGGAAGAGATGTTTCCGGTAGGATGTAAGAGCACTGTGCAGAGAGAGTTGATTCTTAGCTTCCCAAAGAGCTGGAAGCAAGATGCTGTGGGGCCCAACTCGCCCTTTGGAAAGAAGCCTGCACGTTGTGCCTTTCAGCTCTAGGGCAATGTAGCACACCCAGAGCAGAAGTCCTACTTCAGCCCGATCAGGCCTGCAAAGAAACTGTGTTTCACAGGCCTTTGGAGGAGATGTTCCCGGTAGGCTGTAAGAGCACTGTGCAGAGCGAGTTGTTTCTTAGCTTCCCAAAGAGCTGGAAGCAAGATGCTGTGGGGCCCAACTCGCCCTTTGCAAAGAAGCCTGCACGTTGTGCCTTTCAGCTCTAGGGCAATGGAGCACACCCAGAGCAGGAGTCCTACTTCAGCCAGATCAGGCCTGCAAAGAAACTGCGTTTCACAGGCCTTTGGAAGAGATGTTCCCGGTAGGCTGAAAGAGCACTGTGCAGAGCGAGTAGTTTCTTAGCTTCCCAAAGAGCTGGAAGCAAGATGCTGTGGGGCCCAACTTGCCCTTTGGAAAGAAGCCTGCAAGTTGTGCCTTTCAGCTCTAGGGCAATGTAGCACACCCAGAGCAGAAGTCCTACTTCAGCCAGATCAGGCCTGCAAAGAAACTGCGTTTCACAGGCCTTTGGAAGAGATGTTCCCGGTAGGCTGTAAGAGCACTGTGCAGAGCGAGTTGTTTCTTAGCTTCCCAAAGAGCTGGAAGCAAGATGCTGTGGGGCCCAACTCGCCCTTTGGAAAGAAGCCTGCACGTTGTGCCTTTCAGCTCTAGGGCAATGTAGCAGACCCAGAGCAGGAGTCCTACTTCAGCCAGATCAGGCCTGCAAAGAAACTGCGTTTCACAGGCCTTTGGAAGAGATGTTCCCGGTAGGCTGTAAGAGCACTGTGCAGAGCGAGTTGTTTCTTAGCTTCCCAAAGAGCTGGAAGCAAGATGCTGTGGAGCCCAACTCGCCCTTTGGAAGGAAGCCTGCACGTTGTGCCTTTCAGCTCTAGGGCAATGTACCACACCCAGAGCAGAAGTTCTACTTCTGCGACATCAGGCCTGCAAAGAAACTGCTTTTCACGGGCCTTTGGAAGATTGTTCCCGGTAGGCTGTAAGAGCACTGTGCAGAGCGAGTTGTTTCTTAGCTTCCCAAAGAGCTGGAAGCAAGATGCTGTGGGGCCCAACTCGCCCTTTGGAAAGAAGCCTGCACGTTGTGCCTTTCAGCTCTAGGGCAATGTAGCACACCCAGAGCAGGTGTCCTACTTGAGCCAGGTCAGACCTGCAAAGAAACTGCGTTTCACAGGCCTTTGGAAGAGATGTTCCCGGTAGGCTGTAAGAGCACTGTGCAGAGCGAGTTGTTTCTTAGCTTCCCAAAGAGCTGGAAGCAAGATGCTGTGGGGCCCAACTCGCCCTTTGGAAAGAAGCCTGCACGTTTTCCCTTTCAGCTCTAGGCAATGTAGCACACCCAGAGCAGAAGTCCTACTTCAGCCAGATCAGGCCTGCAAAGAAACTGCGTTTCACAGGCCTTTGGAAGAGATGTTCCCGGTAGGCTGTAAGAGCACTGTGCAGAGCGAGTTGTTTCTTAGCTTCCCAAAGAGCTGGAAGCAAGATGCTGTGGGGCACAACTCGCCCTTTGGAAAGAAGCCTGCAAGTTGTGCCTTTCAGCTCAAGGGCAATGTAGCACACCCAGAGCAGAAGTCCTACTTCAGCCAGATCAGGCCTGCAAAGAAACTGCGTTTCACAGGCCTTTGGAAGAGATGTTCCCGGTAGGCTGTAAGAGCACTGTGCAGAGCGAGTTGTTTCTTAGCTTCCCAAAGAGCTGGAAGCAAGATGCTGTGGAGCCCAACTCGCCCTTTGGAAGGAAGCCTGCACGTTGTGCCTTTCAGCTCTAGGGCAATGTACCACACCCAGAGCAGAAGTTCTACTTCTGCGACATCAGGCCTGCAAAGAAACTGCTTTTCACGGGCCTTTGGAAGATTGTTCCCGGTAGGCTGTAAGAGCACTGTGCAGAGCGAGTTGTTTCTTAGCTTCCCAAAGAGCTGGAAGCAAGATGCTGTGGGGCCCAACTCGCCCTTTGGAAAGAAGCCTGCACGTTGTGCCTTTCAGCTCTAGGGCAATGTAGCACACCCAGAGCAGAAGTACTACTTCAGCCAGATCAGGCCTGCAAAGAAACTGCGTTTCACAGGCCTTTGGAAGAGATGTTCCCGGTAGGCTGTAAGAGCACTGTGCAGAGCGATTTGTTTCTTAGCTTCCCAAAGAGCTGGAAGCAAGATGCTGTGGGGCCCAACTCGCCCTTTGGAAAGAAGCCTGCACGTTTTCCCTTTCAGCTCTAGGCAATGTTGCACACCCAGAGCAGGAGACCTACTTCAGCCAGATCATGCCTGCATAGAAACTGCGTTTCACAGGCCTTTGGAAGAGATGTTCCCGGTAGGCTGTAAGAGCACTGTGCAGAGCGAGTTGTTTCTTAGCTTCCCAAAGAGCTGGAAGCAAGATGCTGTGGGGCCCAACTCGCCCTTTGCAAAGAAGCCTGCACGTTGTGCCTTTCAGCTCTAGGGCAATGTACCACACCCAGAGCAGAAGTTCTACTTCAGCGACATCAGGCCTGCAAAGAAACTGCTTTTCACGGGCCTTTGGAAGATTGTTCCCGGTAGGCTGTAAGAGCACAGTGCAGAGCGAGTTGTTTCTTAGCTTCCCAAAGAGCTGGAAGCAAGATGCTGTGTGGCCCAACTCGCCCTTTGGAAAGAAGCCTGCACATTGTGCCTTTCAGCTCTAGGCAATGTAGCACACCTAGAGCAGAAGTCCTACTTCAGGCAGATCAGGCCTGCAAAGAAACTGCGTTTCACAGGCCTTTGGAAGAGATGTTCCCGGTAGGCTGTAAGAGCACTGTGCAGAGCGAGTTGTTTCTTAGCTTCCCAAAGAGCTGGAAGCAAGATGCTGTGGGGCCCAACTCGCCCTTTGGAAAGAAGCCTGCACGTTGTGCCTTTCAGCTCTAGGGCAATGTACCACACCCAGAGCAGAAGTTCTACTTCAGCGACATCAGGACTGCAAAGAAACTGCTTTTCACGGGACTTTGGAAGATTGTTCCCGGTAGGCTGTAAGAGCACTGTGCAGAGCGAGTTGTTTCTTAGCTTCCCAAAGAGCTGGAAGCAAGATGCTGTGGGGCCCAACTCGCCATTTGGAAAGAAGCCTGCACGTTGTGCCTTTCTGCTCTAGGGCAATGTAGCACACCCAGAGCAGAAGTCCTACTTCAGCCAGATCAGGCCTGCAAAGAAACTGCGTTTCACAGGCCTTTGGAAGAGTTGTTCCCAGTAGGCTGTAAGAGCACTGTGCAGAGCGAGTTGTTTCTTAGCTTCCCAAAGAGCTGGAAGCAAGATGCTGTGGGGCCCAACTCGCCCTTTGGAAAGAAGCCTGCACGTTGTGCCTTTCAGCTCTAGGGCAATGTAGCACACCCAGAGCAGGTGTCCTACTTGAGCCAGATCAGACCTGCAAAGAAACTGCGTTTCACAGGCCTTTGGAAGAGATGTTCCCGGTAGGCTGTAAGAGCACTGTGCAGAGCGAGTTGTTTCTTAGCTTCCCAAAGAGCTGGAAGCAAGATGCTGTGGGGCCCAACTCGCCCTTTGGAAAGAAGCCTGCACGTTTTCCCTTTCAGCTCTAGGCAATGTAGCACACCCAGAGCAGAAGTCCTACTTCAGCCAGATCAGGCCTGCAAAGAAACTGCGTTTCACAGGCCTTTGGAAGAGATGTTCCCGGTAGGCTGTAAGAGCACTGTGCAGAGCGAGTTGTTTCTTAGCTTCCCAAAGAGCTGGAAGCAAGATGCTGTGGGGCACAACTCGCCCTTTGGAAAGAAGCCTGCAAGTTGTGCCTTTCAGCTCAAGGGCAATGTAGCACACCCAGAGCAGAAGTCCTACTTCAGCCAGATCAGGCCTGCAAAGAAACTGCGTTTCACAGGCCTTTGGAAGAGATGTTCCCGGTAGGCTGTAAGAGCACTGTGCAGAGCGAGTTGTTTCTTAGCTTCCCAAAGAGCTGGAAGCAAGATGCTGTGGAGCCCAACTCGCCCTTTGGAAGGAAGCCTGCACGTTGTGCCTTTCAGCTCTAGGGCAATGTACCACACCCAGAGCAGAAGTTCTACTTCTGCGACATCAGGCCTGCAAAGAAACTGCTTTTCACGGGCCTTTGGAAGAGTGTTCCCGGTAGGCTGTAAGAGCACTGTGCAGAGCGAGTTGTTTCTTAGCTTCCCAAAGAGCTGGAAGCAAGATGCTGTGGGGCCCAACTCGCCCTTTGCAAAGAAGCCTGCACGTTGTGCCTTTCAGCTCTAGGGCAATGTACCACACCCAGAGCAGAAGTTCTACTTCAGCGACATCAGGCCTGCAAAGAAACTGCTTTTCACGGGCCTTTGGAAGATTGTTCCCGGTAGGCTGTAAGAGCACAGTGCAGAGCGAGTTGTTTCTTAGCTTCCCAAAGAGCTGGAAGCAAGATGCTGTGTGGCCCAACTCGCCCTTTGGAAAGAAGCCTGCACATTGTGCCTTTCAGCTCTAGGCAATGTAGCACACCTAGAGCAGAAGTCCCACTTCAGGCAGATCAGGCCTGCAAAGAAACTGCGTTTCACAGGCCTTTGGAAGAGATGTTCCCGGTAGGCTGTAAGAGCACTGTGCAGAGCGAGTTGTTTCTTAGCTTCCCAAAGAGCTGGAAGCAAGATGCTGTGGGGCCCAACTCGCCCTTTGGAAAGAAGCCTGCACGTTGTGCCTTTCAGCTCTAGGGCAATGTACCACACCCAGAGCAGAAGTTCTACTTGAGCGACATCAGGACTGCAAAGAAACTGCTTTTCACGGGACTTTGGAAGATTGTTCCCGGTAGGCTGTAAGAGCACTGTGCAGAGCGAGTTGTTTCTTAGCTTCCCAAAGAGCTGGAAGCAAGATGCTGTGGGGCCCAACTCGCCATTTGGAAAGAAGCCTGCACGTTGTGCCTTTCTGCTCTAGGGCAATGTAGCACACCCAGAGCAGAAGTCCTACTTCAGCCAGATCAGGCCTGCAAAGAAACTGCGTTTCACAGGCCTTTGGAAGAGTTGTTCCCAGTAGGCTGTAAGAGCACTGTGCAGAGCGAGTTGTTTCTTAGCTTCCCAAAGAGCTGGAAGCAAGATGCTGTGGGGCCCAACTCGCCCTTTGGAAAGAAGCCTGCACGTTGTGCCTTTCAGCTCTAGGGCAATGTAGCACACCCAGAGCAGGTGTCCTACTTGAGCCAGATCAGACCTGCAAAGAAACTGCGTTTCACAGGCCTTTGGAAGAGATGTTCCCGGTAGGCTGTAACAGCACTGTGCAGAGCGAGTTGTTTCTTAGCTTCCCAAAGAGCTGGAAGCAAGATGATGTGGGGCCCAACTCGCCCTTTGGAAAGAAGCCTGCACGTTTTCCCTTTCAGCTCTAGGCAATGTAGCACACCCAGAGCAGAAGTCCTACTTCAGCCAGATCAGGCCTGCAAAGAAACTGCGTTTCACAGGCCTTTGGAAGAGATGTTCCCGGTAGGCTGTAAGAGCACTGTGCAGAGCGAGTTGTTTCTTAGCTTCCCAAAGAGCTGGAAGCAAGATGCTTTGGGGCGTATCTCCGTCTTTGGAAATGATTCAGCACTTTGTGCCTTTCAGCTCTAGGGCAATGTAGCACACCCAGAGCAGAAGTTCTACTTCAGCCAGATCAGGCCTGCAAGGAAAACTGCGTTTCACAGGACTGTGGAAGAGATGTTCTCGGTAGGCTGTAAGAGCACTGTGCACAGCGAGTTTTTTCTTAGCTTCCCAAATCGCTGAAAGCAAGATTCTTTAGGGCCTCTCTCCAGGTGGATACAAGGTAGGGCCTTGTGCATGGAAGTTCTATGGCAATGCAGCACACCCAGAGCAGAAGTTCTACTTCAGGCAGATCAGGCCTGTAAAGAAACTACTTTTCACGGGCATTTGGAAGAGATGTTCCCGGTAGTCTGTAAGAGGAATGTGCAGAGCGAGTTGTTTCTTAGCTTCCCAAAGAGCTGGAAGCAAGATGCTGTGGGGCCCAACTCGCCCTTTGGAAGGAGCCTGCACGTTGTGCCTTTCAGCTCTAGGGCAATGTAGCACACCCAGAGCAGAAGTCCTACTTCAGCCAGATCAGGCCTGCAAAGAAACTGCGTTTCACAGGCCTTTGGAAGAGATGTTCCCGGTAGGCTGTAAGAGCACTGTGCACAGCGAGTTGTTTCTTAGCTTCCCAAAGAGCTGGAAGCAAGATGCTGTGGGGCCCAACTCGCCCTTTGGAAAGAAGCCTGCACGTTGTGCCTTTCAGCTCTAGGGCAATGTAGCACACCCAGAGCAGAAGTTCTACTTCAGCCAGATCAGGCCTGCTAGGAAAACTGCGTTTCACAGGACTGTGTAAGAGATGTTCTCGGTAGGCTGTAAGAGCACTGTGCACAGCGAGTTTTTTCTTAGCTTCCCAAATCGCTGGAAGCAAGATTCTTTAGGGCCTCTCACCAGGTGGATACAAGGTAGGGCCATGTGCATGGAAGTTCTAGGGCAATGCAGCACACCCAGAGCAGAAGTTCTACTTCAGGCAGATCAGGCCTGCAAAGAAACTACTTTTCACGGGCCTTTGGAAGAGATGTTCCCGGTAGTCTGTAAGAGGAATGTGCAGAGCGAGTTGTTTCTTAGCTTCCCAAAGAGCTGGAAGCTAGATGCTTTTCTCCCAACTCGCCCTTTGGAAAGAAGACCGCACGTTGTGCCTTTCAGCTCTAGGGCAATGTAGCACACCCAGAGCAGAAGTTCTACTTCAGGCAGATCAGGCCTGCAAAGAAACTGCGTTTCACTGGCCTTTGTAAGAGATGTTCCGGTAGGCTGTAAGAATACTGTGCAGAGCGAGCTGTTTCTTAGCTTCCCAAGGAGCTGGAAGCAAGATGCTTTGGGGCCTCTCTCCCCCTTTTATACAAGGCTGGGCCTTGTGCGTTGAAGCTCTAGGGCAATGTACAACACCCAGAGCAGGAGTCCTACTTCAGCCAGATCAGGCCTGCAAAGAATCTGCGTTTCACAGGCCTTTGGAAGAGATGTTCCCGGTAGGCTGTAAGAGCACTGTGCAGAGCGAGTTGTTTCTTAGATTCCCAAAGAGCTGGAAGCAAGATGCTTTGGGGCGTATCTCCGTCTTTGGAAATGATTCAGCACTTTGTGCCTTTCAGCTCTAGGGCAATGTAGCACACCCAGAGCAGAAGTTCTACTTCAGCCAGATCAGGCCTGCAAGGAAAACTGCGTTTCACAGGACTGTGGAAGAGATGTTCTCGGTAGGCTTTAAGAGCACTGTGCACAGCGAGTTTTTTCTTAGCTTCCCAAATCGCTGAAAGCAAGATTCTTTAGGGCCTCTCTCCAGGTGGATACAAGGTAGGGCCTTGTGCATGGAAGTTCTCTGGCAATGCAGCACACCCAGAGCAGAACTCCTACTACAGCCAGATCAGGCCTGCAAAGAAACTGCGTTTCACAGGCCTTTGGAAGAGATGCTCCCGGTAGGCTGTAAGAGCACTGTGCAGAGCGAGTTGTTTCTTAGCTTCCCAAAGAGCTGGAAGCAAGATGCTGTGGGGCCCAATTCGCCCTTTGGAAAGAAGCTTGCACGTTGTGCCTTGCAGCTCTAGGCAACGTTGCACACCCAGAGCAGAAGTCCTACTTCAGCCAGATCAGGCCTGCAAAGGGACTGCGTTTCACAGGCCTTTGGAAGAGATGTTCCCGGTAGGCTGTAAGAGCACTGTGCAGAGCGAGTTGTTTCTTAGCTTCCCAAAGAGCTGGAAGCAAGATGCTGTGGGGCCCAACTCGCCCTTTGGAAAGAAGCCTGCACGTTGTGCCTTTCAGCTCTAGGGCAATGTAGCACACCCAGAGCAGGAGTCCTACTTCAGCCAGATCAGGCCTGCAAAGAAACTGCGTTTCACAGGCCTTTGGAAGAGATGTTCCCGGTAGGCTGTAAGAGCACTGTGCAGAGCGAGTTGTTTCTTAGCTTCACAAAAAGCTGGAAGCAAGATGCTGTGGGGCCCAACTCGCCCTTTGGAAAGTAGCCTGCACGTTGTGCCTTTCAGCTCTAGTGCAATGTAGCACACCCAGAGCAGGAGTCCTACTTCAGCCAGATCAGGCCTGCAAAGAAACTGCGTTTCACAGGCCTTTGGAAGAGATGTTCCCGGTAGGCTGTAAGAGCACTGTGCAGAGCGAGTTGTTTCTTAGCTTCCCAAAGAGCTGGAAGCAAGATGCTGTGGGGCCCAAATCACCCTTTGGAAAGAAGCCTGCAAGCTGTGCCTTTCAGGTCAAGGGCAATGTAGCACACCAAGAGCAGAAGTCCTACTTCAGCCAGATCAGGCATGCAAAGAAACTGCGTTTCACAGGCCTTTGGAAGAGATGTTCCCGGTAGGCTGTAAGAGCACTGTGCAGAGCGAGTTGTTTCTTAGCTTCCCAAAGAGCTGGAAGCAAGATGCTGTGGGGCCCAACTCGCCCTTTGGAAAGAAGCCTGCACGTTGTGCCTTTCAGCTCTAGGGCAATGTAGCACACCCAGAGCAGAAGTCCTACTTCAGCCAGATCAGGACTGCAAAGAAACTGCGTTTCACAGGCCTTTGGAAGAGATGTTCCCGGTAGGCTGTAAGAGCACTGTGCAGAGCGAGTTGTTTCTTAGCTTCCCAAAGAGCTGGAAGCAAGATGCTGTGGGGCCCAACTCGCCCTTTGGAAAGAAGCCTGCACGTTGTGCCTTTCAGCTCTAGGGCAATGTAGCACACCCAGAGCAGAAGTCCTACTTCAGCCAGATCAGGCTGCAAAGAAACTGCGTTTCACAGGCCTTTGGAAGAGATGTTCCCGGTAGGCTGTAAGAGCACTGTGCAGAGCGAGTTGTTTCTTAGCTTCCCAAAGAGCTGGAAGCAAGATGCTGTGGGGCCCAACTCGCCCTTTGGAAAGAAGCCTGCACGTTGTGCCTGTCAGCTCTAGGGCAATGTAGCACACCCAGAGCAGAAGTCCTACTTCAGCCAGATCAGGCCTGCAAGGAAACTGCGTTTCACAGGCCTTTGGAAGAGATGTTCCCGGTAGGCTGTAAGAGCACTGTGCAGAGCGAGTTGTTTCTTAGCTTCCCAAAGAGCTGGAAGCAAGATGCTGTGGGGCCCAACTCGCCCTTTGGAAAGAAGCCTGCACGTTGTGCCTTTTAGCTCTAGGGCAATGTAGCACACCCAGAGCAGAAGTCCTACTTCAGCCAGATCAGGCCTGCAAAGAAACTGCGTTTTACAGGCCTTGGAAGAGATGTTCCCGGTAGGCTGTAAGAGCACTGTGCAGAGCGAGTTGTTTCTTAGCTTCCCAAAGAGCTGGAAGCAAGATGCTGTGGGGCCCAACTCGCCCTTTGGAAAGAAGCCTGCAAGATGTGCCTTTCATCTCAAGGGCAATGTAGCACACCCAGAGCAGAAGTCCTACTTCAGCCAGATCAGGCCTGCAAGGAAACTGCGTTTCACAGGCCTTTGGAAGAGATGTTCCCGGTAGGCTGTAAGAGCACTGTGCAGAGCGAGTTGTTTCTTAGCTTCCCAAAGAGCTGGAAGCAAGATGCTGTGGGGCCCAACTCGCCCTTTGCAAAGAAGCCTGAACGTTGTGCCTTTCAGCTCTAGGGCAATGTAGCACACCCAGAGCAGAAGTCCTACTTCAGCCAGATCAGGCCTGCAAAGAAACTGCGTTTCACAGGCCTTTGGAAGAGATGCTCCCGGTAGGCTGTAAGAGCACTGTGCAGAGCGAGTTGTTTCTTAGCTTCCCGAAGACCTGGAAGCAAGATGCTGTGGGGCCCAATTCGCCCTTTGGAAAGAAGCGTGCACGTTGTGCCTTGCAGCTCTAGGCAATGTTGCACACCCAGAGCAGAAGTCCTACTTCAGCCAGATCAGGCCTGCAAAGGGACTGCGTTTCACAGGCCTTTGGAAGAGATGTTCCCGGTAGGCTGTAAGAGCACTGTGCAGAGCGAGTTGTTTCTTAGCTTCCCAAAGAGCTGGAAGCAAGATGCTGTGGGGCCCAACTCGCCCTTTGGAAAGAAGCCTGCACGTTGTGCCTTTCAGCTCTAGGGCAATTTAGCACACCAAGAGGAGAAGTCCTACTTCAACCAGATCAGGCCTGCAAAGAAACTGCGTTTCACAGGCCTTTGGAAGAGATGTTCCCGGTAGGCTGTAAGAGCACTGTGCAGAGCGAATTGTTTCTTAGCTTCCCAAAGAGCTGGAAGCAAGATGCTGCGGGGCCCAACCCGCCCTTTGGAAAGAAGCCTGCACGTTGTGCCTTTCAGCTCTAGGGCACTGTAGCCCACCCAGAGCAGAAGTCCTACTTCAGCCAGATCAGGCCTGCAAAGAAACTGCGTTTCACAGGCCTTTGGAAGAGATGTTCCCGGTAGGCTGTAAGAGCACTGTGCAGAGCGAGTTGTATCTTAGCTTCCTAAAGAGCTGGAAGCAAGATGCTGTGGGGCCCAGCTCGCCCTTTGCAAAGAAGCCTGCACGTTGTGCCTTTCAGCTCTAGGGCAATGTAGCACACCCAGAGCAGAAGTCCTACTACAGCCAGATCAGGGCTGCAAAGAAACTGCGTTTCACAGGCCTTTGGAAGAGATGCTCCCGGTAGGCTGTAAGAGCACTGTGCAGAGCGAGTTGTTTCTTAGCTTCCCAAAGAGCTGGAAGCAAGATGCTGTGGGGCCCAATTCGCCCTTTGGAAAGAAGTGTGCACGTTGTGCCTTGCAGCTCTAGGCAATGTTGCACACCCAGAGCAGAAGTCCTACTTCAGCCAGATCAGGCCTGCAAAGGGACTGCGTTTCACAGGCCTTTGGAAGAGATGTTCCCGGTAGGCTGTAAGTGCACTGTGCAGAGCGAGTTGTTTCTTAGCTTCCCAAAGAGCTGGAAGCAAGATGCTTTGGGGCACAACTCGCCCTTTGGAAAGAAGCCTGCACGTTGTGCCTTTCAGCTCTAGGGCAATTTAGCACACCAAGAGGAGAAGTCCTACTTCAACCAGATCAGGCCTGCAAAGAAACTGTGTTTCACAGGCCTTTGGAAGAGATGTTCCCGGTAGGCTGTAAGAGCACTGTGCAGAGCGAGTTGTTTCTTAGCTTCCCAAAGAGCTGGAAGCAAGATGCTGTGGGGCCCAACTCGCCCTTTGGAAAGAAGCCTGCACGTTGTGCCTTTCAGCTCTAGGGCAATGTAGCACACCCAGAGCAGAAGTCCTACTTCAGCCAGATCAGGCCTGCAAAGAAACTGCGTTTCACAGGCCTTTGGAAGAGATGTTCCCGGTAGGCTGTAAGAGCACTGTGCATAGCGAGTTGTTTCTTAGCTTCCCAAAGAGCTGGTAGCAAGATGCTGTGGGGCCCAACTCGCCCTTTGGAAAGAAGCCTGCACGTTGTGCCTTTCAGCTCTAGGGCAATGTAGCACACCCACAGCAGGAGTCCTACTTCAGCCAGATCAGGCCTGCAAAGAAATGCGTTTCACAGGCCTTTGGAAGAGATGTTCCCGGTAGGCTGTAAGAGCACTGTGCAGAGCGAGTTGTTTCTTAGCTTCCTAAAGAGCTGGAAGCAAGATGCTGTGGGGCCCAGCTCGCCCTTTGGAAAGAAGCCTGCACGTTGTGCCTTTCAGCTCTAGGGCAATGTAGCACACCCAGAGCAGAAATCCTACTTCAGCCAGATCAGGCCTGCAAAGAAACTGCGTTTCACAGGCCTTTGGAAGAGATGTTCCCGGTAGGCTGTAAGAGCACTGTGCAGAGCGAGTTGTTTCTTAGCTTCCCAAAGAGCTGGAAGCAAGATGCTGTGGGGCCCAACTCGCCCTTTCGAAAGAAGCCTGCACGTTGTGCCTTTCAGTTCTAGGGCAATGTAGCACACCCAGAGCAGAAGTCCTACTTCAGCCAGATCAGGCCTGCAAAGAAACTGCGTTTCACAGGCCTTTGGAAGAGATGTTCCCGGTAGGCTGTAAGAGCACTGTGCAGAGCGAGTTGATTCTTAGCTTCCCAAAGAGCTGGAAGCAAGATGCTGTGGGGCCCAACTCGCCCTTTGGAAAGAAGCCTGCACGTTGTGCCTTTCAGCTCTAGGCAATGTAGCACACCTAGAGCAGAAGTCCTACTTCAGCCAGATCAGGCCTGCAAAGAAACTGCGTTTGACAGGCCTTTGGAAGAGATGTTCCCGGTAGGCTGTAAGAGCACTGTGCAGAGCTAGTTGTTTCTTAGCTTCCCAAAGAGCTGGAAGCAAGATGCTGTGGGGCCCAACTCGCCCTTTGGAAAGAAGCCTGCACGTTGTGCCTTTCAGCTCTAGGTCAATGTAGCACAACCAGAGCAGACGTTCTACTTCAGTGACATCAGGCCAGCAAAGAAATTGCTTTTCACGGGCCTTTGGAAGATTGTTCCCGGTAGGCTGTAAGAGCACTGTGCAGAGCGAGTTGTTTCTTAGCTTCCCAAAGAGCTGGAAGCAAGATGCTGTGGGGCCCAACTCGCCCTTTGGAAAGAAGCCTGCACGTTGAGCCTTTCAGCTCCAGGGCAATGTAGCACACCCAGAGCAGAAGTCCTACTTCAGCCAGATCAGGCCTGCAAAGAAACTGCGTTTCACAGGCCTTTGGAAGACTTGTTCCCGGTAGGCTGTAAGAGCACTGTGCAGAGCGAGTTGTTTGTTAGCTTCACAAAGAGCTGGAAGCAAGATGCTGTGGGGCCCAACTCGCCCTTTGGAAAGAAGGCTGCAAGTTGTGCCTTTCAGCTCAAGGGCAATGTAGCACACCAAGAGCAGAAGTCCTACTTCAGCCAGATCAGGCCTGCAAGGAAACTGCGTTTCACAGGCCTTTGGAAGAGATGTTCCCGGTAGGCTGTAAGAGCACTGTGCAGAGCGAGTTGTTTCTTAGCTTCCCAAAGAGCTGGAAGCAAGATGCTGTGGGGCCCAACTCGCCCTTTGGAAAGAAGCCTGCAAGTTGTGCCTTTCAGCTCTAGGGCAATGTAGCACACCAAGAGCAGAAGTCCTACTTCAGCCAGATCAGGCCTGCAAGGAAACTGCGTTTCACAGGCCTTTGGAAGAGATGTTCCCGGTAGGCTGTAAGAGCACTGTGCAGAGCGAGTTGATTCTTAGCTTCCCAAAGAGCTGGAAGCAAGATGCTGTGGGGCCCAACTCGCCCTTTGGAAAGAAGCCTGCACGTTGTGCCTTTCAGCTCTAGGCAATGTAGCACACCTAGAGCAGAAGTCCTACTTCAGCCAGATCAGGCCTGCAAAGAAACTGCGTTTCACAGGCCTTTGGAAGAGATGTTCCCGGTAGGCTGTAAGAGCACTGTGCAGAGCGAGTTGTTTCTTAGCTTCCCAAAGAGCTGGAAGCAAGATGCTGTGGGGCCCAACTCGCCCTTTGGAAAGAAGCCTGCACGTTGTGCCATTCAGCTCTAGGTCAATGTAGCACAACCAGAGCAGACGTTCTACTTCAGCGACATCAGGCCTGCAAAGAAACTGCTTTTCACGGGCCTTTGGAAGATTGTTCCCGGTAGGCTGTAAGAGCACTGTGCAGAGCGAGTTGTTTCTTAGCTTCCCAAAGAGCTGGAAGCAAGATGCTGTGGGGCCCAACTCGCCCTTTGGAAAGAAGCCTGCACGTTGTGCCTTTCAGCTCCAGGGCAATGTAGCACACCCAGAGCAGAAGTCCTACTTCAGCCAGATCAGGCCTGCAAAGAAACTGCGTTTCACAGGCCTTTGGAAGAGTTGTTCCCGGTAGGCTGTAAGAGCACTGTGCAGAGCGAGTTGTTTGTTAGCTTCACAAAGAGCTGGAAGCAAGATGCTGTGGGGCCCAACTCGCCCTTTGGAAAGAAGCCTGCAAGTTGTGCCTTTCAGCTCAAGGGCAATGTAGCACACCCAGAGCAGAAGTCCTACTTCAGCCAGATCAGGCCTGAAAAGAAACTGCGTTTCACAGGCCTTTGGAAGAGTTGTTCCCGGTAGGCTGTAAGAGCACTGTGCAGAGCGAGCTGTTTCTTAGCTTCCCAAGGAGCTGGAAGCAAGATGCTTTGGGGCCTCTCTCCCCCTTTTATACAAGGCTGGGCCTTGTGCGTTGAAGCTCTAGGGCAATGTACAACACCCAGAGCAGGAGTCCTACTTCAGCCAGATCAGGCCTGCAAAGAAACTGCGTTTCACAGGCCTTTGGAAGAGATGTTCCCGGTAGGCTGTAAGAGCACTGTGCAGAGCGAGTTGTTTCTTAGCTTCCCAAAGAGCTGGAAGCAAGATGCTGTGGGGCCCAACTCGCCCTTTGGAAAGAAGCCTGAACGTTGTGCCTTTCAGCTCTAGGCAATGTTGCACACCCAGAGCAGGAGTCCTACTTCAGCCAGATCAGGCCTGCAAAGAAACTGCGTTTCACAGGCCTTTGGAAGAGATGTTCCCGGTAGGCTGTAAGAGCACTGTGCAGAGCGAGTTGTTTCTTAGCTTCCCAAAGAGCTGGAAGCAAGATGCTGTGGGGCCCAACTCGCCCTTTGGAAAGAAGCCTGCACGTTGTGCCTTTCAGCTCTAGGGCAATGTAGCACACCCAGAGCAGAAGTCCTACTTCAGCCAGATCAGGCCTGCAAAGAATCTGCGTTTCACAGTCCTTTGTAAGAGATGTTCCCGGTAGGCTGTAAGAGCACTGTGCAGAGCGAGTTGTTTCTTAGATTCCCAAAGAGCTGGAAGCAAGATGCTTTGGGGCGTATCTCCGTCTTTGGAAATGATTCAGCACTTTGTGCCTTTCAGCTCTAGGGCAATGTAGCACACCCAGAGCAGAAGTTCTACTTCAGCCAGATCAGGCCTGCAAGGAAAACTGCGTTTCACAGGACTGTGGAAGAGATGTTCTCGGTAGGCTTTAAGAGCACTGTGCACAGCGAGTTTTTTCTTAGCTTCCCAAATCGCTGAAAGCAAGATTCTTTAGGGCCTCTCTCCAGGTGGATACAAGGTAGGGCCTTGTGCATGGAAGTTCTATGGCAATGCAGCACACCCAGAGCAGAACTCCTACTACAGCCAGATCAGGCCTGCAAAGAAACTGCGTTTCACAGGCCTTTGGAAGAGATGCTCCCGGTAGGCTGTAAGAGCACTGTGCAGAGCGAGTTGTTTCTTAGCTTCCCAAAGAGCTGGAAGCAAGATGCTGTGGGGCCCAACTCGCCCTTTGGAAAGAAGCGTGCACGTTGTGCCTTGCAGCTCTAGGCAATGTTGCACACCCAGAGCAGAAGTCCTACTTCAGCCAGATCAGGCCTGCAAAGGGACTGCGTTTCACAGGCCTTTGGAAGAGATGTTCCCGGTAGGCTGTAAGAGCACTGTGCAGAGCGAGTTGTTTCTTAGCTTCCCAAAGAGCTGGAAGCAAGATGCTGTGGGGCCCAACTCGCCCTTTGGAAAGAAGCCTGCACGTTGTGCCTTTCAGCTCTAGGGCAATGTAGCACACCCAGAGCAGGAGTCCTACTTCAGCCAGATCAGGCCTGCAAAGAAACTGCGTTTCACAGGCCTTTGGAAGAGATGTTCCCGGTAGGCTGTAAGAGCACTGTGCAGAGCGAGTTGTTTCTTAGCTTCCCAAAAAGCTGGAAGCAAGATGCTGTGGGGCCCAACTCGCCCTTTGGAAAGTAGCCTGCACGTTGTGCCTTTCAGCTCTAGTGCAATGTAGCACACCCAGAGCAGGAGTCCTACTTCAGCCAGATCAGGCCTGCAAAGAAACTGCGTTTCACAGGCCTTTGGAAGAGATGTTCCCGGTAGGCTGTAAGAGCACTGTGCAGAGCGAGTTGTTTCTTAGCTTCCCAAAGAGCTGGAAGCAAGATGCTGTGGGGCCCAAATCGCCCTTTGGAAAGAAGCCTGCAAGCTGTGCCTTTCAGGTCAAGGGCAATGTAGCACACCAAGAGCAGAAGTCCTACTTCAGCCAGATCAGGCCTGCAAGGAAACTGCGTTTCACAGGTCTTTGGAAGAGAAGTTCCCGGTAGGCTGTAAGAGCACTGTGCAGAGCGAGTTGTTTCTTAGCTTCCCAAAGAGCTGGAAGCAAGATGCTGTGGGGCCCAACTCGCCCTTTGGAAAGAAGCCTGCACGTTGTGCCTTTCAGCTGTAGGGCAATGTAGCACACCCAGAGCAGAAGTCCTACTTCAGCCAGATCAGGCCTGCAAATAAACTGCGTTTCACAGGCCTTTGGAAGAGATGTTCCCGGTAGGCTGTAAGAGCACTGTGCAGAGCGAGTTGTTTCTTAGCTTCCCAAAGAGCTGGAAGCATGATGCTGTGGGGTCCAACTCGCCCTTTGGAAAGAAGCCTGCACGTTGTGCCTTTCAGCTCTAGGGCAATGTAGCACACCCAGAGCAGAAGTCCTACTTCAGCCAGATCAGGCTGCAAAGAAACTGCGTTTCACAGGCCTTTGGAAGAGATGTTCCCGGTAGGCTGTAAGAGCACTGTGCAGAGCGAGTTGTTTCTTAGCTTCCCAAAGAGCTGGAAGCAAGATGCTGTGGGGCCCAACTCGCCCTTTGGAAAGAAGCCTGCACGTTGTGCCTGTCAGCTCTAGGGCAATGTAGCACACCCAGAGCAGAAGTCCTACTTCAGCCAGATCAGGCCTGCAAGGAAACTGCGTTTCACAGGCCTTTGGAAGAGATGTTCCCGGTAGGCTGTAAGAGCACTGTGCAGAGCGAGTTGTTTCTTAGCTTCCCAAAGAGCTGGAAGCAAGATGCTGTGGGGCCCAACTCGCCCTTTGGAAAGAAGCCTGCACGTTGTGCCTTTCAGCTCTAGGGCAATGTAGCACACCCAGAGCAGAAGTCCTACTTCAGCCAGATCAGGCCTGCAAAGAAACTGCGTTTTACAGGCCTTGGAAGAGATGTTCCCGGTAGGCTGTAAGAGCACTGTGCAGAGCCAGTTGTTTCTTAGCTTCCCAAAGAGCTGGAAGCAAGATGCTGTGGGGCCCAACTCGCCCTTTGGAAAGAAGCCTGCAAGATGTGCCTTTCAGCTCAAGGGCAATGTAGCACACCCAGAGCAGAAGTCCTACTTCAGCCAGATCAGGCCTGCAAGGAAACTGCGTTTCACAGGCCTTTGGAAGAGATGTTCCCGGTAGGCTGTAAGAGCACTGTGCAGAGCGAGTTGTTTCTTAGCTTCCCAAAGAGCTGGAAGCAAGATGCTGTGGGGCCCAACTCGCCCTTTGCAAAGAAGCCTGCACGTTGTGCCTTTCAGCTCTAGGGCAATGTAGCACAACCAGAGCAGACGTTCTACTTCAGTGACATCAGGCCAGCAAAGAAACTGCTTTTCACGGGCCTTTGGAAGATTGTTCCCGGTAGGCTGTAAGAGCACTGTGCAGAGCGAGTTGTTTCTTAGCTTCCCAAAGAGCTGGAAGCAAGATGCTGTGGGGCCCAACTCGCCCTTTGGAAAGAAGCCTGCACGTTGAGCCTTTCAGCTCCAGGGCAATGTAGCACACCCAGAGCAGAAGTCCTACTTCAGCCAGATCAGGCCTGCAAAGAAACTGCGTTTCACAGGCCTTTGGAAGACTTGTTCCCGGTAGGCTGTAAGAGCACTGTGCAGAGCGAGTTGTTTGTTAGCTTCACAAAGAGCTGGAAGCAAGATGCTGTGGGGCCCAACTCGCCCTTTGGAAAGAAGGCTGCAAGTTGTGCCTTTCAGCTCAAGGGCAATGTAGCACACCAAGAGCAGAAGTCCTACTTCAGCCAGATCAGGCCTGCAAGGAAACTGCGTTTCACAGGCCTTTGGAAGAGATGTTCCCGGTAGGCTGTAAGAGCACTGTGCAGAGCGAGTTGTTTCTTAGCTTCCCAAAGAGCTGGAAGCAAGATGCTGTGGGGCCCAACTCGCCCTTTGGAAAGAAGCCTGCAAGTTGTGCCTTTCAGCTCTATGGCAATGTAGCACACCAAGAGCAGAAGTCCTACTTCAGCCAGATCAGGCCTGCAAGGAAACTGCGTTTCACAGGCCTTTGGAAGAGATGTTCCCGGTAGGCTGTAAGAGCACTGTGCAGAGCGAGTTGATTCTTAGCTTCCCAAAGAGCTGGAAGCAAGATGCTGTGGGGCCCAACTCGCCCTTTGGAAAGAAGCCTGCACGTTGTGCCTTTCAGCTCTAGGCAATGTAGCACACCTAGAGCAGAAGTCCTACTTCAGCCAGATCAGGCCTGCAAAGAAACTGCGTTTCACAGGCCTTTGGAAGAGATGTTCCCGGTAGGCTGTAAGAGCACTGTGCAGAGCGAGTTGTTTCTTAGCTTCCCAAAGAGCTGGAAGCAAGATGCTGTGGGGCCCAACTCGCCCTTTGGAAAGAAGCCTGCACGTTGTGCCATTCAGCTCTAGGTCAATGTAGCACAACCAGAGCAGACGTTCTACTTCAGCGACATCAGGCCTGCAAAGAAACTGCTTTTCACGGGCCTTTGGAAGATTGTTCCCGGTAGGCTGTAAGAGCACTGTGCAGAGCGAGTTGTTTCTTAGCTTCCCAAAGAGCTGGAAGCAAGATGCTGTGGGGCCCAACTCGCCCTTTGGAAAGAAGCCTGCACGTTGTGCCTTTCAGCTCCAGGGCAATGTAGCACACCCAGAGCAGAAGTCCTACTTCAGCCAGATCAGGCCTGCAAAGAAACTGCGTTTCACAGGCCTTTGGAAGAGTTGTTCCCGGTAGGCTGTAAGAGCACTGTGCAGAGCGAGTTGTTTGTTAGCTTCACAAAGAGCTGGAAGCAAGATGCTGTGGGGCCCAACTCGCCCTTTGGAAAGAAGCCTGCAAGTTGTGCCTTTCAGCTCAAGGGCAATGTAGCACACCCAGAGCAGAAGTCCTACTTCAGCCAGATCAGGCCTGAAAAGAAACTGCGTTTCACAGGCCTTTGGAAGAGTTGTTCCCGGTAGGCTGTAAGAGCACTGTGCAGAGCGAGCTGTTTCTTAGCTTCCCAAGGAGCTGGAAGCAAGATGCTTTGGGGCCTCTCTCCCCCTTTTATACAAGGCTGGGCCTTGTGCGTTGAAGCTCTAGGGCAATGTACAACACCCAGAGCAGGAGTCCTACTTCAGCCAGATCAGGCCTGCAAAGAAACTGCGTTTCACAGGCCTTTGGAAGAGATGTTCCCGGTAGGCTGTAAGAGCACTGTGCAGAGCGAGTTGTTTCTTAGCTTCCCAAAGAGCTGGAAGCAAGATGCTGTGGGGCCCAACTCGCCCTTTGGAAAGAAGCCTGAACGTTGTGCCTTTCAGCTCTAGGCAATGTTGCACACCCAGAGCAGGAGTCCTACTTCAGCCAGATCAGGCCTGCAAAGAAACTGCGTTTCACAGGCCTTTGGAAGAGATGTTCCCGGTAGGCTGTAAGAGCACTGTGCAGAGCGAGTTGTTTCTTAGCTTCCCAAAGAGCTGGAAGCAAGATGCTGTGGGGCCCAACTCGCCCTTTGGAAAGAAGCCTGCACGTTGTGCCTTTCAGCTCTAGGGCAATGTAGCACACCCAGAGCAGAAGTCCTACTTCAGCCAGATCAGGCCTGCAAAGAATCTGCGTTTCACAGTCCTTTGTAAGAGATGTTCCCGGTAGGCTGTAAGAGCACTGTGCAGAGCGAGTTGTTTCTTAGATTCCCAAAGAGCTGGAAGCAAGATGCTTTGGGGCGTATCTCCGTCTTTGGAAATGATTCAGCACTTTGTGCCTTTCAGCTCTAGGGCAATGTAGCACACCCAGAGCAGAAGTTCTACTTCAGCCAGATCAGGCCTGCAAGGAAAACTGCGTTTCACAGGACTGTGGAAGAGATGTTCTCGGTAGGCTTTAAGAGCACTGTGCACAGCGAGTTTTTTCTTAGCTTCCCAAATCGCTGAAAGCAAGATTCTTTAGGGCCTCTCTCCAGGTGGATACAAGGTAGGGCCTTGTGCATGGAAGTTCTATGGCAATGCAGCACACCCAGAGCAGAACTCCTACTACAGCCAGATCAGGCCTGCAAAGAAACTGCGTTTCACAGGCCTTTGGAAGAGATGCTCCCGGTAGGCTGTAAGAGCACTGTGCAGAGCGAGTTGTTTCTTAGCTTCCCAAAGAGCTGGAAGCAAGATGCTGTGGGGCCCAACTCGCCCTTTGGAAAGAAGCCTGCACGTTGTGCCTTGCAGCTCTAGGCAATGTTGCACACCCAGAGCAGAAGTCCTACTTCAGCCAGATCAGGCCTGCAAAGGGACTGCGTTTCACAGGCCTTTGGAAGAGATGTTCCCGGTAGGCTGTAAGAGCACTGTGCAGAGCGAGTTGTTTCTTAGCTTCCCAAAGAGCTGGAAGCAAGATGCTGTGGGGCCCAACTCGCCCTTTGGAAAGAAGCCTGCACGTTGTGCCTTTCAGCTCTAGGGCAATGTAGCACACCCAGAGCAGGAGTCCTACTTCAGCCAGATCAGGCCTGCAAAGAAACTGCGTTTCACAGGCCTTTGGAAGAGATGTTCCCGGTAGGCTGTAAGAGCACTGTGCAGAGCGAGTTGTTTCTTAGCTTCCCAAATAGCTGGAAGCAAGATGCTGTGGGGCCCAACTCGCCCTTTGGAAAGTAGCCTGCACGTTGTGCCTTTCAGCTCTAGTGCAATGTAGCACACCCAGAGCAGGAGTCCTACTTCAGCCAGATCAGGCCTGCAAAGAAACTGCGTTTCACAGGCCTTTGGAAGAGATGTTCCTGGTAGGCTGTAAGAGCACTGTGCAGAGCGAGTTGTTTCTTAGCTTCCCAAAGAGCTGGAAGCAAGATGCTGTGGGGCCCAAATCGCCCTTTGGAAAGAAGCCTGCAAGCTGTGCCTTTCAGGTCAAGGGCAATGTAGCACACCAAGAGCAGAAGTCCTACTTCAGCCAGATCAGGCCTGCAAGGAAACTGCGTTTCACAGGTCTTTGGAAGAGAAGTTCCCGGTAGGCTGTAAGAGCACTGTGCAGAGCGAGTTGTTTCTTAGCTTCCCAAAGAGCTGGAAGCAAGATGCTGTGGGGCCCAACTCGCCCTTTGGAAAGAAGCCTGCACGTTGTGCCTTTCAGCTCTAGGGCAATGTAGCACACCCAGAGCAGAAGTCCTACTTCAGCCAGATCAGGCCTGCAAAGAAACTGCGTTTCACAGGCCTTTGGAAGAGATGTTCCCGGTAGGCTGTAAGAGCACTGTGCAGAGCGAGTTGTTTCTTAGCTTCCCAAAGAGCTGGAAGCAAGATGCTGTGGGGCGCAACTCGCCCTTTGGAAAGAAGCCTGCACGTTGTGCCTTTCAGCTCTAGGGCAATGTAGCACACCCAGAGCAGAAGTCCTACTTCAGCCAGATCAGGCTGCAAAGAAACTGCGTTTCACAGGCCTTTGGAAGAGATGTTCCCGGTAGGCTGTAAGAGCACTGTGCAGAGCGAGTTGTTTCTTAGCTTCCCAAAGAGCTGGAAGCAAGATGCTGTGGGGCCCAACTCGCCCTTTGGAAAGAAGCCTGCACGTTGTGCCTGTCAGCTCTAGGGCAATGTAGCACACCCAGAGCAGAAGTCCTACTTCAGCCAGATCAGGCCTGCAAGGAAACTGCGTTTCACAGGCCTTTGGAAGAGATGTTCCCGGTAGGCTGTAAGAGCACTGTGCAGAGCGAGTTGTTTCTTAGCTTCCCAAAGAGCTGGAAGCAAGATGCTGTGGGGCCCAACTCGCCCTTTGGAAAGAAGCCTGCACGTTGTGCCTTTCAGCTCTAGGGCAATGTAGCACACCCAGAGCAGAAGTCCTACTTCAGCCAGATCAGGCCTGCAAAGAAACTGCGTTTTACAGGCCTTGGAAGAGATGCTCCCGGTAGGCTGTAAGAGCACTGTGCAGAGCCAGTTGTTTCTTAGCTTCCCAAAGAGCTGGAAGCAAGATGCTGTGGGGCCCAACTCGCCCTTTGGAAAGAAGCCTGCAAGATGTGCCTTTCAGCTCAAGGGCAATGTAGCACACCCAGAGCAGAAGTCCTACTTCAGCCAGATCAGGCCTGCAAGGAAACTGCGTTTCACAGGCCTTTGGAAGAGATGTTCCCGGTAGGCTGTAAGAGCACTGTGCAGAGCGAGTTGTTTCTTAGCTTCCCAAAGAGCTGGAAGCAAGATGCTGTGGGGCCCAACTCGCCCTTTGCAAAGAAGCCTGCACGTTGTGCCTTTCAGCTCTAGGGCAATGTAGCACACCCAGAGCAGAAGTCCTACTTCAGCCAGATCAGGCCTGCAAAGAAACTGCGTTTCACAGGCCTTTGGAAGAGATGCTCCCGGTAGGCTGTAAGAGCACTGTGCAGAGTGAGTTGTTTCTTAGCTTCCCAAAGACCTGGAAGCAAGATGCTGTGGGGCCCAATTCGCCCTTTGGAAAGAAGCGTGCACGTTGTGCCTTGCAGCTCTAGGCAATGTTGCACACCCAGAGCAGAAGTCCTACTTCAGCCAGATCAGGCCTGCAAAGGGACTGCGTTTCACAGGCCTTTGGAAGAGATGTTCCCCGTAGGCTGTAAGAGCACTGTGCAGAGCGAGTTGTTTCTTAGCTTCCCAAAGAGCTGGAAGCAAGATGCTGTGGGGCCCAACTCGCCCTTTGGAAAGAAGCCTGCACGTTGTGCCTTTCAGCTCTAGGGCAATGTACCACACCCAGAGCAGAAGTTCTACTTCAGCGACATCAGGCCTGCAAAGAAACTGCTTTTCACGGGCCTTTGGAAGATTGTTCCCGGTAGGCTGTAAGAGCACAGTGCAGAGCGAGTTGTTTCTTAGCTTCCCAAAGAGCTGGAAGCAAGATGCTGTGTGGCCCAACTCGCCCTTTGGAAAGAAGCCTGCACATTGTGCCTTTCAGCTCTAGGCAATGTAGCACACCTAGAGCAGAAGTCCTACTTCAGGCAGATCAGGCCTGCAAAGAAACTGCGTTTCACAGGCCTTTGGAAGAGATGTTCCCGGTAGGCTGTAAGAGCACTGTGCAGAGCGAGTTGTTTCTTAGCTTCCCAAAGAGCTGGAAGCAAGATGCTGTGGGGCCCAACTCGCCCTTTGGAAAGAAGCCTGCACGTTGTGCCTTTCAGCTCTAGGGCAATGTACCACACCCAGAGCAGAAGTTCTACTTCAGCGACATCAGGACTGCAAAGAAACTGCTTTTCACGGGACTTTGGAAGATTGTTCCCGGTAGGCTGTAAGAGCACTGTGCAGAGCGCGTTGTTTCTTAGCTTCCCAAAGAGCTGGAAGCAAGATGCTGTGGGGCCCAACTCGCCATTTGGAAAGAAGCCTGCACTTTGTGCCTTTCTGCTCTAGGGCAATGTAGCACACCCAGAGCAGAAGTCCTACTTCAGCCAGATCAGGCCTGCAAAGAAACTGCGTTTTACAGGCCTTTGGAAGAGTTGTTCCCAGTAGGCTGTAAGAGCACTGTGCAGAGCGAGTTGTTTCTTAGCTTCCCAAAGAGCTGGAAGCAAGATGCTGTGGGGCCCAACTCGCCCTTTGGAAAGAAGCCTGCACGTTGTGCCTTTCAGCTCTAGGGCAATGTAGCACACCCAGAGCAGGTGTCCTACTTGAGCCAGATCAGACCTGCAAAGAAACTGCGTTTCACAGGCCTTTGGAAGAGATGTTCCCGGTAGGCTGTAAGAGCACTGTGCAGAGCGAGTTGTTTCTTAGCTTCCCAAAGAGCTGGAAGCAAGATGCTTTGGGGCGTATCTCCGTCTTTGGAAATGATTCAGCACTTTGTGCCTTTCAGCTCTAGGGCAATGTAGCACACCCAGAGCAGAAGTTCTACTTCAGCCAGATCAGGCCTGCAAGGAAAACTGCGTTTCACAGGACTGTGGAAGAGATGTTCTCGGTAGGCTGTAAGAGCACTGTGCACAGCGAGTTTTTTCTTAGCTTCCCAAATCGCTGGAAGCAAGATTCTTTAGGGCCTCTCTCCAGGTGGATACAAGGTAGGGCCTTGTGCATGGAAGTTCTATGGCAATGCAGCACACCCAGAGCAGAAGTTCTACTTCAGGCAGATCAGGCCTGTAAAGAAACTACTTTTCACGGGCATTTGGAAGAGATGTTCCCGGTAGTCTTTAAGAGGAATGTGCAGAGCGAGTTGTTTCTTAGCTTCCCAAAGAGCTGGAAGCAAGATGCTGTGGGGCCCAACTCGCCCTTTGGAAGGAGCCTGCACGTTGTGCCTTTCAGCTCTAGGGCAATGTAGCACACCCAGAGAAGAAGTCCTACTTCAGCCAGATCAGGCCTGCAAAGAAACTGCGTTTCACAGGCCTTTGGAAGAGATGTTCCCGGTAGGCTGTAAGAGCACTGTGCACAGCGAGTTGTTTCTTAGCTTCCCAAAGAGCTGGAAGCAAGATGCTGTGGGGCCCAACTCGCCCTTCGGAAAGAAGCCTGCACGTTGTGCCTTTCAGCTCTAGGGCAATGTAGCACACCCAGAGCAGAAGTTCTACTTCAGCCAGATCAGGCCTGCTAGGAAAACTGCGTTTCACAGGACTGTGTAAGAGATGTTCTCGGTAGGCTGTAAGAGCACTGTGCACAGCGAGTTTTTTCTTAGCTTCCCAAATCGCTGGAAGCAAGATTCTTTAGGGCCTCTCTCCAGGTGGATACAAGGTAGGGCCTTGTGCATGGAAGTTCTATGGCAATGCAGCACACCCAGAGCAGAACTCCTACTACAGCCAGATCAGGCCTGCAAAGAAACTGCGTTTCACAGGCCTTTGGAAGAGATGCTCCCGGTAGGCTGTAAGAGCACTGTGCAGAGCGAGTTGTTTCTTAGCTTCCCAAAGAGCTGGAAGCAAGATGCTGTGGGGCCCAACTCGCCCTTTGGAAAGAAGCGTGCACGTTGTGCCTTGCAGCTCTAGGCAATGTTGCACACCCAGAGCAGAAGTCCTACTTCAGCCAGATCAGGCCTGCAAAGGGACTGCGTTTCACAGGCCTTTGGAAGAGATGTTCCCGGTAGGCTGTAAGAGCACTGTGCAGAGCGAGTTGTTTCTTAGCTTCCCAAAGAGCTGGAAGCAAGATGCTGTGGGGCCCAACTCGCCCTTTGGAAAGAAGCCTGCACGTTGTGCCTTTCAGCTCTAGGGCAATGTAGCACACCCAGAGCAGGAGTCCTACTTCAGCCAGATCAGGCCTGCAAAGAAACTGCGTTTCACAGGCCTTTGGAAGAGATGTTCCCGGTAGGCTGTAAGAGCACTGTGCAGAGCGAGTTGTTTCTTAGCTTCCCAAAAAGCTGGAAGCAAGATGCTGTGGGGCCCAACTCGCCCTTTGGAAAGTAGCCTGCACGTTGTGCCTTTCAGCTCTAGTGCAATGTAGCACACCCAGAGCAGGAGTCCTACTTCAGCCAGATCAGGCCTGCAAAGAAACTGCGTTTCACAGGCCTTTGGAAGAGATGTTCCCGGTAGGCTGTAAGAGCACTGTGCAGAGCGAGTTGTTTCTTAGCTTCCCAAAGAGCTGGAAGCAAGATGCTGTGGGGCCCAAATCGCCCTTTGGAAAGAAGCCTGCAAGCTGTGCCTTTCAGGTCAAGGGCAATGTAGCACACCAAGAGCAGAAGTCCTACTTCAGCCAGATCAGGCCTGCAAGGAAACTGCGTTTCACAGGTCTTTGGAAGAGATGTTCCCGGTAGGCTGTAAGAGCACTGTGCAGAGCGAGTTGTTTCTTAGCTTCCCAAAGAGCTGGAAGCAAGATGCTGTGGGGCCCAACTCGCCCTTTGGAAAGAAGCCTGCACGTTGTGCCTTTCAGCTCTAGGGCAATGTAGCACACCCAGAGCAGAAGTCCTACTTCAGCCAGATCAGGCTGCAAAGAAACTGCGTTTCACAGGCCTTTGGAAGAGATGTCCCCGGTAGGCTGTAAGAGCACTGTGCAGAGCGAGTTGTTTCTTAGCTTCCCAAAGAGCTGGAAGCAAGATGCTGTGGGGCCCAACTCGCCCTTTGGAAAGAAGCCTGCACGTTGTGCCTGTCAGCTCTAGGGCAATGTAGCACACCCAGAGCAGAAGTCCTACTTCAGCCAGATCAGGCCTGCAAGGAAACTGCGTTTCACAGGCCTTTGGAAGAGATGTTCCCGGTAGGCTGTAAGAGCACTGTGCAGAGCGAGTTGTTTCTTAGCTTCCCAAAGAGCTGGAAGCAAGATGCTGTGGGGCCCAACTCGCCCTTTGGAAAGAAGCCTGCACGTTGTGCCTTTCAGCTCTAGGGCAATGTAGCACACCCAGAGCAGAAGTCCTACTTCAGCCAGATCAGGCCTGCAAAGAAACTGCGTTTTACAGGCCTTGGAAGAGATGTTCCCGGTAGGCTGTAAGAGCACTGTGCAGAGCCAGTTGTTTCTTAGCTTCCCAAAGAGCTGGAAGCAAGATGCTGTGGGGCCCAACTCGCCCTTTGGAAAGAAGCCTGCAAGATGTGCCTTTCAGCTCAAGGGCAATGTAGCACACCCAGAGCAGAAGTCCTACTTCAGCCAGATTAGGCCTGCAAGGAAACTGCGTTTCACAGGCCTTTGGAAGAGATGTTCCCGGTAGGCTGTAAGAGCACTGTGCAGAGCGAGTTGTTTCTTAGCTTCCCAAAGAGCTGGAAGCAAGATGCTGTGGGGCCCAACTCGCCCTTTGCAAAGAAGCCTGCACGTTGTGCCTTTCAGCTCTAGGGCAATGTAGCACACCCAGAGCAGAAGTCCTACTTCAGCCAGATCAGGCCTGCAAAGAAACTGCGTTTCACAGGCCTTTGGAAGAGATGCTCCCGGTAGGCTGTAAGAGCACTGTGCAGAGCGAGTTGTTTCTTAGCTTCCCAAAGACCTGGAAGCAAGATGCTGTGGGGCCCAATTCGCCCTTTGGAAAGAAGCGTGCACGTTGTGCCTTGCAGCTCTAGGCAATGTTGCACACCCAGAGCAGAAGTCCTACTTCAGCCAGATCAGGCCTGCAAAGGGACTGCGTTTCACAGGCCTTTGGAAGAGATGTTCCCGGTAGGCTGTAAGAGCACTGTGCAGAGCGAGTTGTTTCTTAGCTTCCCAAAGAGCTGGAAGCAAGATGCTGTGGGGCCCAACTCGCCCTTTGGAAAGAAGCCTGCACGTTGTGCCTTTCAGCTCTAGGTCAATGTAGCACAACCAGAGCAGACGTTCTACTTCAGCGACATCAGGCCTGCAAAGAAACTGCTTTTCACGGGCCTTTGGAAGATTGTTCCCGGTAGGCTGTAAGAGCACTGTGCAGAGCGAGTTGTTTGTTAGCATCACAAAGAGCTGGAAGCAAGATGCTGTGGGGCCCAACTCGCCCTTTGGAAAGAAGCCTGCAAGTTGTGCCTTTCAGCTCAAGGGCAATGTAGCACACCCAGAGCAGAAGTCCTACTTCAGCCAGATCAGGCCTGCAAAGAAACTGCGTTTCACAGGCCTTTGGAAGAGTTGTTCCCGGTAGGCTGTAAGAGCACTGTGCAGAGCGAGCTGTTTCTTAGCTTCCCAAGGAGCTGGAAGCAAGATGCTTTGGGGATTCTCTCCCCCTTTTATACAAGGCTGGGCCTTGTGCGTTGAAGCTCTAGGGCAATGTACAACACCCAGAGCAGGAGTCCTACTTCAGCCAGATCAGGCCTGCAAAGAAACTGCGTTTCACAGGCCTTTGGAAGAGATGTTCCCGGTAGGCTGTAAGAGCACTGTGCAGAGCGAGTTGTTTCTTAGCTTCCCAAAGAGCTGGAAGCAAGATGCTGTGGGGCCCAACTCGCCCTTTGGAAAGAAGCCTGCACGTTGTGCCTTTCAGCTCTAGGCAATGTTGCACACCCAGAGCAGGAGTCCTACTTCAGCCAGATCAGGCCTGCAAAGAAACTGCGTTTCACAGGCCTTTGGAAGAGATGTTCCCGGTAGGCTGTAAGAGCACTGTGCAGAGCGAGTTGTTTCTTAGCTTCCCAAAGAGCTGGAAGCAAGATGCTGTGGGGCCCAACTCGCCCTTTGGAAAGAAGCCTGCACGTTGTGCCTTTCAGCTCTAGGGCAATGTAGCACACCCAGAGCAGAAGTCCTACTTCAGCCAGATCAGGCCTGCAAAGAATCTGCGTTTCACAGTCCTTTGTAAGAGATGTTCCCGGTAGGCTGTAAGAGCACTGTGCAGAGCGAGTTGTTTCTTAGATTCCCAAAGAGCTGGAAGCAAGATGCTTTGGGGCGTATCTCCGTCTTTGGAAATGATTCAGCACTTTGTGCCTTTCAGCTCTAGGGCAATGTAGCACACCCAGAGCAGAAGTTCTACTTCAGCCAGATCAGGCCTGCAAGGAAAACTGCGTTTCACAGGACTGTGGAAGAGATGTTCTCGGTAGGCTTTAAGAGCACTGTGCACAGCGAGTTTTTTCTTAGCTTCCCAAATCGCTGAAAGCAAGATTCTTTAGGGCCTCTCTCCAGGTGGATACAAGGTAGGGCCTTGTGCATGGAAGTTCTATGGCAATGCAGCACACCCAGAGCAGAACTCCTACTACAGCCAGATCAGGCCTGCAAAGAAACTGCGTTTCACAGGCCTTTGGAAGAGATGCTCCCAGTAGGCTGTAAGAGCACTGTGCAGAGCGAGTTGTTTCTTAGCTTCCCAAAGAGCTGGAAGCAAGATGCTGTGGGGCCCAATTCGCCCTTTGGAAAGAAGCGTGCACGTTGTGCCTTGCAGCTCTAGGCAATGTTGCACACCCAGAGCAGAAGTCCTACTTCAGCCAGATCAGGCCTGCAAAGGGACTGCGTTTCACAGGCCTTTGGAAGAGATGTTCCCGGTAGGCTGTAAGAGCACTGTGCAGAGCGAGTTGTTTCTTAGCTTCCCAAAGAGCTGGAAGCAAGATGCTGTGGGGCCCAACTCGCCCTTTGGAAAGAAGCCTGCACGTTGTGCCTTTCAGCTCTAGGGCAATGTAGCACACCCAGAGCAGGAGTCCTACTTCAGCCAGATCAGGCCTGCAAAGAAACTGCGTTTCACAGGCCTTTGGAAGAGATGTTCCCGGTAGGCTGTAAGAGCACTGTGCAGAGCGAGTTGTTTCTTAGCTTCCCAAAAAGCTGGAAGCAAGATGCTGTGGGGCCCAACTCGCCCTTTGGAAAGTAGCCTGCACGTTGTGCCTTTCAGCTCTAGTGCAATGTAGCACACCCAGAGCAGGAGTCCTACTTCAGCCAGATCAGGCCTGCAAAGAAACTGCGTTTCACAGGCCTTTGGAAGAGATGTTCCCGGTAGGCTGTAAGAGCACTGTGCAGAGCGAGTTGTTTCTTAGCTTCCCAAAGAGCTGGAAGCAAGATGCTGTGGGGCCCAAATCGCCCTTTGGAAAGAAGCCTGCAAGCTGTGCCTTTCAGGTCAAGGGCAATGTAGCACACCAAGAGCAGAAGTCCTACTTCAGCCAGATCAGGCCTGCAAGGAAACTGCGTTTCACAGGTCTTTGGAAGAGATGTTCCCGGTAGGCTGTAAGAGCACTGTGCAGAGCGAGTTGTTTCTTAGCTTCCCAAAGAGCTGGAAGCAAGATGCTGTGGGGCCCAACTCGCCCTTTGGAAAGAAGCCTGCACGTTGTGCCTTTCAGCTCTAGGGCAATGTAGCACACCCAGAGCAGAAGTCCTACTTCAGCCAGATCAGGCTGCAAAGAAACTGCGTTTCACAGGCCTTTGGAAGAGATGTCCCCGGTAGGCTGTAAGAGCACTGTGCAGAGCGAGTTGTTTCTTAGCTTCCCAAAGAGCTGGAAGCAAGATGCTGTGGGGCCCAACTCGCCCTTTGGAAAGAAGCCTGCACGTTGTGCCTGTCAGCTCTAGGGCAATGTAGCACACCCAGAGCAGAAGTCCTACTTCAGCCAGATCAGGCCTGCAAGGAAACTGCGTTTCACAGGCCTTTGGAAGAGATGTTCCCGGTAGGCTGTAAGAGCACTGTGCAGAGCGAGTTGTTTCTTAGCTTCCCAAAGAGCTGGAAGCAAGATGCTGTGGGGCCCAACTCGCCCTTTGGAAAGAAGCCTGCACGTTGTGCCTTTCAGCTCTAGGGCAATGTAGCACACCCAGAGCAGAAGTCCTACTTCAGCCAGATCAGGCCTGCAAAGAAACTGCGTTTTACAGGCCTTGGAAGAGATGTTCCCGGTAGGCTGTAAGAGCACTGTGCAGAGCCAGTTGTTTCTTAGCTTCCCAAAGAGCTGGAAGCAAGATGCTGTGGGGCCCAACTCGCCCTTTGGAAAGAAGCCTGCAAGATGTGCCTTTCAGCTCAAGGGCAATGTAGCACACCCAGAGCAGAAGTCCTACTTCAGCCAGATTAGGCCTGCAAGGAAACTGCGTTTCACAGGCCTTTGGAAGAGATGTTCCCGGTAGGCTGTAAGAGCACTGTGCAGAGCGAGTTGTTTCTTAGCTTCCCAAAGAGCTGGAAGCAAGATGCTGTGGGGCCCAACTCGCCCTTTGCAAAGAAGCCTGCACGTTGTGCCTTTCAGCTCTAGGGCAATGTAGCACACCCAGAGCAGAAGTCCTACTTCAGCCAGATCAGGCCTGCAAAGAAACTGCGTTTCACAGGCCTTTGGAAGAGATGCTCCCGGTAGGCTGTAAGAGCACTGTGCAGAGCGAGTTGTTTCTTAGCTTCCCAAAGACCTGGAAGCAAGATGCTGTGTGGCCCAATTCGCCCTTTGGAAAGAAGCGTGCACGTTGTGCCTTGCAGCTCTAGGCAATGTTGCACACCCAGAGCAGAAGTCCTACTTCAGCCAGATCAGGCCTGCAAAGGGACTGCGTTTCACAGGCCTTTGGAAGAGATGTTCCCGGTAGGCTGTAAGAGCACTGTGCAGAGCGAGTTGTTTCTTAGCTTCCCAAAGAGCTGGAAGCAAGATGCTGTGGGGCCCAACTCGCCCTTTGGAAAGAAGCCTGCACGTTGTGCCTTTCAGCTCTAGGGCAATTTAGCACACCAAGAGGAGAAGTCCTACTTCAACCAGATCAGGCCTGCAAAGAAAGTGCGTTTCACAGGCCTTTGGAAGAGATGTTCTCGGTAGGCTGTAAGAGCACTGTGCAGAGCGAATTGTTTCTTAGCTTCCCAAAGAGCTGGAAGCAAGATGCTGCGGGGCCCAACCCGCCCTTTGGAAAGAAGCCTGCACGTTGTGCCTTTCAGCTCTAGGGCACTGTAGCACACCCAGAGCAGAAGTCCTACTTCAGCCAGATCAGGCCTGCAAAGAAACTGCGTTTCACAGGCCTTTGGAAGAGATGTTCCCGGTAGGCTGTAAGAGCACTGTGCAGAGCGAGTTGTATCTTAGCTTCCTAAAGAGCTGGAAGCAAGATGCTGTGGGGCCCAGCTCACCCTTTGCAAAGAAGCCTGCACGTTGTGCCTTTCAGCTATAGGGCAATGTAGAACACCCAGAGCAGAAGTCGTACTACAGCCAGATCAGGGCTGCAAAGAAACTGCGTTTCACAGGCCTTTGGAAGAGATGCTCCCGGTAGGCTGTAAGAGCACTGTGCAGAGCGAGTTGTTTCTTAGCTTCCCAAAGAGCTGGAAGCAAGATGCTGTGGGGCCCAATTCGCCCTTTGGAAAGAAGCGTGCACGTTGTGCCTTGCAGCTCTAGGCAATGTTGCACACCCAGAGCAGAAGTCCTACTTCAGCCAGATCAGGCCTGCAAAGGGACTGCGTTTCACAGGCCTTTGGAAGAGATGTTCCGGTAGGCTGTAAGTGCACTGTGCAGAGCGAGTTGATTCTTAGCTTCCCAAAGAGCTGGAAGCAAGATGCTTTGGGGCACAACTCGCCCTTTGGAAAGAAGCCTGCACGTTGTGCCTTTCAGCTCTAGGGCAATTTAGCACACCAAGAGGAGAAGTCCTACTTCAACCAGATCAGGCCTGCAAAGAAACTGTGTTTCACAGGCCTTTGGAAGAGATGTTCCCGGTAGGCTGTAAGAGCACTGTGCAGAGCGAGTTGTTTCTTAGCTTCCCAAAGAGCTGGAAGCAAGATGCTGTGGGGCCCAACTCGCCCTTTGGAAAGAAGCCTGCACGTTGTGCCTTTCAGCTCTAGGGCAATGCAGCACACCCAGAGCAGAAGTCCTACTTCAGCCAGATCAGGCCTGCAAAGAAACTGCGTTTCACAGGCCTTTGGAAGAGATGTTCCCGGTAGGCTGTAAGAGCACTGTGCTGAGCGAGTTGTTTCTTAGCTTCCCAAAGAGCTGGTAGCAAGATGCTGTGGGGCCCAACTCGCCCTTTGGAAAGAAGCCTGCACGTTGTGCCTTTCAGCTCTAGGGCAATGTAGCACACCCACAGCAGGAGTCCTACTTCAGCCAGATCAGGCCTGCAAAGAAATGCGTTTCACAGGCCTTTGGAAGAGATGTTCCCGGTAGGCTGTAAGAGCACTGTGCAGAGCGAATTGTTTCATAGCTTCCAAAAGAGCTGGAAGCAAGATGCTGCGGGGCCCAACCCGCCCTTTGGAAAGAAGCCTGCACGTTGTGCCTTTCAGCTTTAGGGCAATGTAGCACACCCAGAGTAGAAGTCCTACTTCAGCCAGATCAGGCCTGCAAAGAAACTGCGTTTCACAGGCCTTTGGAAGAGATGTTCCCGGTAGGCTGTAGGAGCACTGTGCAGAGCGAGTTGTTTCTTAGCTTCCTAAAGAGCTGGAAGCAAGATGCTGTGGGGCCCAGCTCGCCCTTTGGAAAGAAGCCTGCACGTTGTGCCTTTCAGCTCTAGGGCAATGTAGCACACCCAGAGCAGAAATCCTACTTCAGCCAGATCAGGCCTGCAAAGAAACTGCGTTTCACAGGCCTTTGGAAGAGATGTTCCCGGTAGGCTGTAAGAGCACTGTGCAGAGCGAGTTGTTTCTTAGCTTCCCAAAGAGCTGGAAGCAAGATGCTGTGGGGCCCAACTCGCCCTTTGGAAAGAAGCCTGCACGTTGTGCCTTTCAGTTCTAGGGCAATGTAGCACACCCAGAGCAGAAGTCCTACTTCAGCCAGATCAGGCCTGCAAAGAAACTGCGTTTCACAGGCCTTTGGAAGAGATGTTCCCGGTAGGCTGTAAGAGCACTGTGCAGAGCGAGTTGATTCTTAGCTTCCCAAAGAGCTGGAAGCAAGATGCTGTGGGGCCCAACTCGCCCTTTGGAAAGAAGCCTGCACGTTGTGCCTTTCAGCTCTAGGCAATGTAGCACACCTAGAGCAGAAGTCCGACTTCAGCCAGATCAGGCCTGCAAAGAAACTGCGTTTCACAGGCCTTTGGAAGAGATGTTCCCGGTAGGCTGTAAGAGCACTGTGCAGAGCGAGTTGTTTCTTAGCTTCCCAAAGAGCTGGAAGCAAGATGCTGTGGGGCCCAACTCGCCCTTTGGAAAGAAGCCTGCACGTTGTGCCTTTCAGCTCTAGGTCAATGTAGCACAACCAGAGCAGACGTTCTACTTCAGTGACATCAGGCCAGCAAAGAAACTGCTTTTCACGGGCCTTTGGAAGATTGTTCCCGGTAGGCTGTAAGAGCACTGTGCAGAGCGAGTTGTTTCTTAGCTTCCCAAAGAGCTGGAAGCAAGATGCTGTGGGGCCCAACTCGCCCTTTGGAAAGAAGCCTGCACGTTGAGCCTTTCAGCTCCAGGGCAATGTAGCACACCCAGAGCAGAAGTCCTACTTCAGCCAGATCAGGCCTGCAAAGAAACTGCGTTTCACAGGCCTTTGGAAGACTTGTTCCCGGTAGGCTGTAAGAGCACTGTGCAGAGCGAGTTGTTTGTTAGCTTCACAAAGAGCTGGAAGCAAGATGCTGTGGGGCCCAACTCGCCCTTTGGAAAGAAGCCTGCAAGTTGTGCCTTTCAGCTCAAGGGCAATGTAGCACACCAAGAGCAGAAGTCCTACTTCAGCCAGATCAGGCCTGCAAGGAAACTGCGTTTCACAGGCCTTTGGAAGAGATGTTCCCGGTAGGCTGTAAGAGCACTGTGCAGAGCGAGTTGTTTCTTAGCTTCCCAAAGAGCTGGAAGCAAGATGCTGTGGGGCCCAACTCGCCCTTTGGAAAGAAGTCTGCACGTTGTGCCTTTCAGCTCTAGGGCAATGTAGCACACCCAGAGCAGAAGTCCTACTTCAGCCAGATCAGGCCTGCAAAGAAACTGCGTTTCACAGGCCTTTGGAAGAGATGTTCCCGGTAGGCTGTAAGAGCACTGTGCAGAGCGAGTTGATTCTTAGCTTCCCAAAGAGCTGGAAGCAAGATGCTGTGGGGCCCAACTCGCCCTTTGGAAAGAAGCCTGCACGTTGTGCCTTTCAGCTCTAGGCAATGTAGCACACCTAGAGCAGAAGTCCTACTTCAGCCAGATCAGGCCTGCAAAGAAACTGCGTTTCACAGGCCTTTGGAAGAGATGTTCCCGGTAGGCTGTAAGAGCACTGTGCAGAGCGAGTTGTTTCTTAGCTTCCCAAAGAGCTGGAAGCAAGATGCTGTGGGGCCCAACTCGCCCTTTGGAAAGAAGCCTGCACGTTGTGCCTTTCAGCTCTAGGTCAATGTAGCACAACCAGAGCAGACGTTCTACTTCAGCGACATCAGGCCTGCAAAGAAACTGCTTTTCACGGGCCTTTGGAAGATTGTTCCCGGTAGGCTGTAAGAGCACTGTGCAGAGCGAGTTGTTTCTTAGCTTCCCAAAGAGCTGGAAGCAAGATGCTGTGGGGCCCAACTCGCCCTTTGGAAAGAAGCCTGCACGTTGTGCCTTTCAGCTCCAGGGCAATGTAGCACACCCAGAGCAGAAGTCCTACTTCAGCCAGATCAGGCCTGCAAAGAAACTGCGTTTCACAGGCCTTTGGAAGAGTTGTTCCCGGTAGGCTGTAAGAGCACTGTGCAGAGCGAGTTGTTTGTTAGCTTCACAAAGAGCTGGAAGCAAGATGCTGTGGGGCCCAACTCGCCCTTTGGAAAGAAGCCTGCACGTTGTGCCTTTCAGCTCAAGGGCAATGTAGCACACCAAGAGCAGAAGTCCTACTTCAGCCAGATCAGGCCTGCAAGGAAACTGCGTTTCACAGGCCTTTGGAAGAGATGTTCCCGGTAGGCTGTAAGAGCACTGTGCAGAGCGAGTTGTTTCTTAGCTTCCCAAAGAGCTGGAAGCAAGATGCTGTGGGGCCCAACTCGCCCTTTGGAAAGAAGCCTGCAAGTTGTGCCTTTCAGCTCAAGGGCAATGTAGCACACCAAGAACAGAAGTCCTACTTCAGCCAGATCATGCCTGCAAGGAAACTGCGTTTCACAGGCCTTTGGAAGAGATGTTCCCGGTAGGCTGTAAGAGCACTGTGCAGAGCGAGTTGATTCTTAGCTTCCCAAAGAGCTGGAAGCAAGATGCTGTGGGGCCCAACTCGCACTTTGGAAAGAAGCCTGCACGTTGTGCCTTTCAGCTCTAGGTCAGTGTAGCACAACCAGAGCAGACGTTCTACTTCAGCGACATCAGGCCTGCAAAGAAACTGCTTTTCACGGGCCTTTGGAAGATTGTTCCCGGTAGGCTGTAAGAGCACTGTGCAGAGCGAGTTGTTTCTTAGCTTCCCAAAGAGCTGGAAGCAAGATGCTGTGGGGCCCAACTCGCCCTTTGGAAAGAAGCCTGCACGTTGTGCCTTTCAGCTCCAGGGCAATGTAGCACACCCAGAGCAGAAGTCCTACTTCAACCAGGTCAGGCCTGCGAAGAAACTGCGTTTCACAGGCCATTGGAAGAGATGTTCCCGGTAGGCTGTAACAGCACTGTGCACAGCGAGTTGATTCTTAGTTTCCCAAAGATCTGGAATCATGATGCTGTGGGGCCCAACTCGCCCTTTGGATAGAAGCGTGCACGTTGTGCCTTCAGCTCTAGGCAATGTTGCACACCCAGAGCAGGTGTCCTACTTCAGCCAGATCACGCCTGCAAAGAAACTGTGTTTCACAGGCCTTTGGAAGAGATGTTCCCGGTAGGCTGTAAGAGCACTGTGCAGAGCGAGTTGTTTCTTAGCTTCCCAAAGAGCTGGAAGCAAGATGCTGCGGGGCCCAACTCGCCCTTTGGAAAGAAGCCTGCACGTTGTGCCTTTCAGCTCTAGGGCAATGTAGCACACCCAGAGCAGAAGTCCTACTTCAGCCAGATCAGGCCTGCAAAGAAACTGCGTTTCACGGGCCTTTGGAAGAGATGTTCCCGGTAGGCTGTAAGAGCACTGTGCAGAGCGAGTTGTTTCTTAGCTTCCCAAAGAGCTGGAAGCAAGATGCTGTGGGGCCCAACTCGCCCTTTGGTAAGAAGCCTGCACGTTGTGCCTTTCAGCTCTTGGGCAATGTAGCACACCCAGAGCAGAAGTCCTACTTCAGCCAGATCAGGCCTGCAAAGAAACTGCGTTTCACAGGTCTTTGGAAGAGATGTTCCCGGTAGGCTGTAAGAGCACTGTGCAGAGCGAGTTGTTTCTTAGCTTCCCAAAGAGCTGGAAGCAAGATGCTGTGGGGCCCAACTCGCCCTTTGCAAAGAAGCCTGCACGTTGTGCCTTTCAGCTCTAGGGCAATGTAGCACACCCAGAGCAGAAGTTCTACTTCAGCCAGATCAGGCCTGCAAGGAAAACTGCGTTTCACAGGACTGTGTAAGAGATGTTCCCAGTAGACTGTAAGAGCACTGTGCAGAGCGATTTGTTTCTTATCTTCCCGAAGAGCTGGAAGCAAGATTCTTTAGGGCCTCTCTCCACTTTGGATACAAGGCAGGGCCTTGCGCATGGAAGCTCTAGGGCAATGTAGCACATGCAGAGCACAAGTTCTCCTTCATCCAGATCAGGACTGCAAAGAAACTGCGTTTCACAGGCCTTTGTAAAGATGTTCCCGGAAGGCTGTAGGAGCACTGTGCAGAGCGAGTTGATTCTTAGCTTCACAAAAGTCTTTAAGCAAGATGCTGTGGGGTGTATCTCCGTCTTTGGAAATGATTCAGCACTTTGTGCCTTGGAGCTCTAGGGCAATTTAGCACACCCAGAGCAGAGTTTCTACTCCACCCATATCAGGCCTGCAAAAAACTGCATTTCACAGCCCCTTTTACGATATGTTCCCGGTAGGCTGTAAGAGCACTGTGCACAGCGAGTTGTTTCTTAGCTTCCCATAGAGCTGGAAGCAAGATGCTTTAGGGCCTCTCTCCAGTTTGGATACAAGACTGGGCCTTGTGCATGGAAGCTCTAGGGCAATGCAGCACACCCAGAGCAGAAGTTCTACTTCAGCCACATGACGCCTGCAAAAAAACTGCGTTTCACAGGCCTTTGTAAGAGATCTTCTCGGTAGGCTGTAAGAGCACTGTGCACAGCGAGTTTTTTATCAGCTTCCCAAATCGCTGGAAGCAAGATTATTTAGGGCCTCTCTCCAGGTGGATACAAGTTAGGGCCTTGTGCATGGAAGTTCTAGGGCAATGCAGCACACCCAGAGCAGAAGTTCTACTTCAGGCAGATCAGGCCTGCAAAGAAACTACTTTTCACGGGCCTTTGGAAGAGATGTTCCCGGTAGTCTGTAAGAGGAATGTGCAGAGCGAGTTGTTTCTTAGCTTCCCAAAGAGCTGGAAGCTAGATGCTTTGCTCCCAACTCGCCCTTTGGAAAGAAGACCGCACGTTGTGCCTTTCAGCTCTAGGGCAATGTAGCACACCCAGAGCAGAAGTTCTACTTCAGGCAGATCAGGCCTGCAAAGAAACTGCGTTTCACTGGCCTTTGTAAGAGATGTTCCGGTAGGCTGTAAGAATACTGTGCAGAGCGAGCTGTTTCTTAGATTCCCAAGGAGCTGGAAGCAAGATGCTTTGGGGCCTCTCTCCCCCTTTTATACATGGCTGGGCCTTATGCGTTGAAGCTCTAGGGCAATGTACAACACCCAGAGCAGGAGTCCTACTTCAGCCAGGTCAGCCCTGCAAAGAAACTGCGTTTCACAGGCCTTTGGAAGAGATGTTCCCGGTAGGCTGTAAGAGCACTGTGCAGAGCGAGTTGTTTCTTAGCTTCCCAAAGAGCTGGAAGCAAGATGCTGTGGGGCCCAACTCGCCCTTTGGAAAGAAGCCTGCACGTTGTGCCTTTCAGCTCTAGGGCAATGTAGCACACCCAGAGCAGGAGTCCTACTTGAGCCAGGTCAGTCCTGCAAAGAAACTGCGTTTCACAGGCCTTTGGAAGAGATGTTCCCGGTAGGCTGTAAGAGCACTGTGCAGAGCGAGTTGTTTCTTAGCTTCCCAAAGAGCTGGAAGCAAGATGCTGTGGGGCCCAACTCGCCCTTTGCAAAGAAGACTGCACGTTGTGCCTTTCAGCTCTAGGGCAATGTAGCACACCCAGAGCAGGAGTCCTACTTGAGACAGGTCAGGACTGAAAAGAAACTGCGTTTCACAGGCTTTTGGAAGAGATGTTCCCGGTAGGCTGTAAGAGCACTGTGCAGAGCGAGTTGTTTCTTAGCTTCCCAAAGAGCTGGAAGCAAGATGCTGTGGGGCCCAACTCGCCCTTTGGAAAGAAGCCTGCACGTTTTCCCTTTCAGCTCTAGGCAATGTAGCAGACCCAGAGCAGGAGTCCTACTTCAGCCAGATCAGGCCTGCAAAGAAACTGCGTTTCACATGCCTTTGGAAGAGATGTTCCCGGTAGGCTGTAAGAGCACTGTGCAGAGCGAGTTGTTTCTTAGCTTCCCAAAGAGCTGGAAGCAAGATGCTGTGGGGCCCAATTCGCCCTTTGGAAAGAAGCGTGCACGTTGTGCCTTGCAGCTCTAGGCAATGTTGCACACCCAGAGCAGAAGTCCTACTTCAGCCAGATCAGGCCTGCAAAGAAACTGCGTTTCACAGGCCTTTGGAAGAGATGTTCCCGGTAGGCTGTAAGAGCACTGTGCAGAGCGAGTTGTTTCTTAGCTTCCCAAAGAGCTGGAAGCAAGATGCTGTGGGGCCCAACTCGCCCTTTGGAAAGAAGCCTGCACGTTGTGCCTTTCAGCTCTAGGGCAATGTAGCACACCCAGAGCAGGAGTCCTACTTCAGCCAGATCAGGCCTGCAAAGAAACTGCGTTTCACAGGCCTTTGGAAGAGATGTTCCCGGGTAGGCTGTAAGAGCACTGTGCAGAGCGAGTTGTTTCTTAGCTTCCCAAAGAGCTGGAAGCAAGATGCTGTGGGGCGCAACTCGCCCTTTGGAAAGTAGCCTGCACGTTGTGCCTATCAGCTCTAGGGCAATGTAGCACACCCAGAGCAGGAGTCCTACTTCAGCCAGATCAGGCCTGCAAAGAAACTGCGTTTCACAGGCCTTTGGAAGAGATGTTCCCGGTAGGCTGTAAGAGCACTGTGCAGAGCGAGTTGTTTCTTAGCTTCCCAAAGAGCTGGAAGCAAGATGCTGTGGGGCCCAACTCGCCCTTTGGAAAGAAGCCTGCAAGCTGTTCCTTTCAGCTCAAGGGCAATGTAGCACACCCACAGCAGAAGTCCTACTTCAGCCAGATCAGGCCTGCAAGGAAACTGCGTTTCACAGGCCTTTGGAAGAGATGTTCCCGGTAGGCTGTAAGAGCACTGTGCAGAGCGAGTTGTTTCTTAGCTTCCCAAAGAGCTGGAAGCAAGATGCTGTGGGGCCCAACTCGCCCTTTGGTAAGAAGCCTGCACGTTGTGCCTTTCAGCTCTTGGGCAATGTAGCACACCCAGAGCAGAAGTCCTACTTCAGCCAGATCAGGCCTGCAAAGAAACTGCGTTTCACAGGTCTTTGGAAGAGATGTTCCCGGTAGGCTGTAAGAGCACTGTGCAGAGCGAGTTGTTTCTTAGCTTCCCAAAGAGCTGGAAGCAAGATGCTGTGGGGCCCAACTCGCCCTTTGCAAAGAAGCCTGCACGTTGTGCCTTTCAGCTCTAGGGCAATGTAGCACACCCAGAGCAGAAGTTCTACTTCAGCCAGATCAGGCCTGCAAGGAAAACTGCGTTTCACAGGACTGTGTAAGAGATGTTCCCAGTAGACTGTAAGAGCACTGTGCAGAGCGATTTGTTTCTTATCTTCCCGAAGAGCTGGAAGCAAGATTCTTTAGGGCCTCTCTCCACTTTGGATACAAGGCAGGGCCTTGTGCATGGAAGCTCTAGGGCAATGTAGCACATGCAGAGCACAAGTTCTCCTTCAGCCAGATCAGGACTGCAAAGAAACTGCGTTTCACAGGCCTTTGTAAAGATGTTCCCGGAAGGCTGTAGGAGCACTGTGCAGAGCGAGTTGATTCTTAGCTTCACAAAAGGCTTTAAGCAAGATGCTGTGGGGTGTATCTCCGTCTTTGGAAATGATTCAGCACTTTGTGCCTTGGAGCTCTAGGGCAATTTAGCACACCCAGAGCAGAGTTTCTACTCCACCCATATCAGGCCTGCAAAAAACTGCATTTCACAGCCCCTTTTACGATATGTTCCCGGTAGGCTGTAAGAGCACTGTGCATAGCGAGTTGTTTCTTAGCTTCCCAAAGAGCTGGTAGCAAGATGCTGTGGGGCCCAACTCGCCCTTTGGAAAGAAGCCTGCACGTTGTGCCTTTCAGCTCTAGGGCAATGTAGCACACCCACAGCAGGAGTCCTACTTCAGCCAGATCAGGCCTGGAAAGAAACTGCGTTTCACAGGCCTTTGGAAGAGATGTTCCCGGTAGGCTGTAAGAGCACTGTGCAGAGCGAATTGTTTCATAGCTTCCAAAAGAGCTGGAAGCAAGATGCTGCGGGGCCCAACCCGCCCTTTGGAAAGAAGACTGCACGTTGTGCCTTTCAGCTCTAGGGCAATGTAGCACACCCAGAGCAGAAGTCCTACTTCAGCCAGATCAGGCCTGCAAAGAAACTGCGTTTCACAGGCCTTTGGAAGAGATGTTCCCGGTAGGCTGTAAGAGCACTGTGCAGAGCGAGTTGTTTCTTAGCTTCCTAAAGAGCTGGAAGCAAGATGCTGTGGGGCCCAACTCGCCCTTTGGAAAGAAGCCTGCACGTTGTGACTTTCAGCTCTAGGGCAATGTAGCACACCCAGAGCAGAAGTCCTACTTCTGCCAGATCAGGCCTGCAAAGAAACTGCGTCTCACAGGCCTTTGGAAGAGATCTTCCCGGTAGGCTGTAAGAGCACTGCGCAGAGCGAGTTGTTTCTTAGCTTCCCAAAGAGCTGGTAGCAAGATGCTGTGCGGTCCAACTCGCCCTTTGGAAAGAAGCCTGCACGTTGTGTCTTTCAGCTCTAGGGCAATGTAGCACACCCACAGCTGGAGTCCTACTACAGCCAGATCAGGCCTGCAAAGAAACTGTGTTTCACAGGCCTTTGGAAGAGATGTTCCCGGTAGGCTGTAAGAGCACTGTGCAGAGCGAGTTGTTTCTTAGCTTCCCAAAGAGCTGGAAGCAAGATGCTGCGGTGCCCAACTCGCCCTTTGGAAAGAAGCCTGCACGTTGTGCCTTTCAGCTCTAGGGCAATGTAGCACACACAGAGCAGGAGTCCTACTTCAGCCAGATCAGGCCTGCAAAGAAACTGCGTTTCACAGGCCTTTGGAAGAGATGTTCCCGGTAGGCTGTAAGAGCACTGTGCAGAGCGAGTTGTTTCTTAGCTTCCCAAAGAGCTGGAAGCATGATGCTGTGGGGCCCAACTCGCCCTTTGCAAAGAAGCCTGCACGTTGTGCCTTTCAGCTCTAGGGCAATGTAGCACACCCAGAGCAGAAGTCCTACTTCAGCCAGATCAGGCCTGCAAAGAAACTGCGTTTCACAGGCCTTTGGAAGAGATGTTCCCGGTAGGCTGTAAGAGCACTGTGCAGAGCGAGTTGTTTCTGAGCTTCCCAAAGAGCTGGAAGCAAGATGCTGTGGGGCCCAACTCGCCCTTTGGAAAGAAGCCTGCACGTTGTGCCTTTCGGCTCTAGGGCAATGTAGCACACCCAGAGCAGAAGTGCTACTTCAGCCACATCAGGCCCGCAAAGACACTGCGTTTCACAGGCCTTTGGAAGAGATGTTCCCGGTAGGCTGTAAGAGCACTGTGCAGAGGGAGTTGTTTCTTAGCTTCCCAAAGAGCTGGAAGCAAGATGCAGTGGGGCCCAACTCGCCCTATGGAAAGAAGCCTGCACGTTGTGCCTTTCAGCTCCAGGGCAATGAAGCACACACAGAGCAGAAGTTCTACTTCAGCGAGATCAGGTCTGCGAGGAAACTGCTTTTCACAGGCCTTTGGAAGAGATGTTCCCGGTAGGCTGTAAGAGCACTGTGCAGAGCGAGTTGTTTCTTTGCTTCCCCAAGAGCTGGAAGCAAGATGCTGTGGGGCCCAACTCACCCTTTGGAAAGTAGCCTGCACGTTGTGCCTTTCAGCTCTAGGGCAATGTAGCACACCCAGAGCAGGAGTCCTACTTCAGCCAGATCAGGCCTGCAAAGAACCTGCGTTTCACAGGCCTTTGGAAGAGATTTTCCCGGTAGGCTGTAAGAGCACTGTGCATAGCGAGTTGTTTCTTAGCTTCCCAAAGAGCTCGAAGCAAGATGCTGTGGGGCCCAACTCGCCCTTTGGAAAGAAGCCTGCACGTTGTGCCTTTCAGCTCTAGGGCAATGTAGCGCACCCAGAGCAGGAGTCCTACTTGAGCCAGGTCAGGCCTGCAAAGAAACTGCGTTTCACAGGCCTTTGGAAGAGATGCTCCCGGTAGGCTGTAAGAGCACTGTGCAGAGCGAGTTGTTTCTTAGCTTCCCAAAGAGCTGGAAGCAAGATGCTGTGGGGCCCAACTCGCCCTTTGGAAAGAAGCCTGCACGTTTTCCCTTTCAGCTCTAGGGCAATATAGCACACCCAGAGCAGAAGTCCTACTTCAGCCAGATCAGGCCTGCAAAGAAACTGCGTTTCACAGGCCTTTGGAAGAGATGTTCCCGGTAGGCTGTAAGAGCACTGTGCAGAGCGAGTTGTTTCTTAGCTTCCCAAAGAGCTGGAAGCAAGATGCTGTGGGGCCCAACTCGCCCTTTGGAAAGAAGCCTGTACGTTGTGCCTTTCAGCTCTAGGGCAATGTAGCACACCCAGAGCAGGAGTCCTACTTCAGCCAGATCAGGCCTGCAAAGAAACTGCGTTTCACAGGCCTTTGGAAGAGATGTTCCCGGTAGGCTGTAAGAGCACTGTGCAGAGCGAGTTGTTTCTGAGCTTCCCAAAGAGCTGGAAGCAAGATGCTGTGGGGCCCAACTCGCCCTTTGGAAAGAAGCCTGCACGTTGTGCCTTTCAGCTCTAGGGCAATGTAGCACACCCAGAGCAGAAGTCCTACTTCAGCCAGCTCAGGCATGCAAAGAAACTGCGTTTCACAGGCCTTTGGAAGAGATGTTCCCGGTAGGCTGTAAGAGCACTGTGCAGAGCGAGTTGTTTCTTAGCTTCCCAAAGAGCTGGAAGCAAGATGCTGTGGGGCCCAACTCGCCCTTTGGAAAGAAGCCTGCACGTTTTCCCTTTCAGCTCTAGGCAATATTGCACACCCAGAGCAGGAGTCCTACTTCAGCCAGATCAGGCCTGCAAAGAAACTGCGTTTCACAGGCCTTTGGAAGAGATGTTCCCGGTAGGCTGTAAGAGCACTGTGCAGAGCGAGTTGTTTCTTAGCTTCCCAAAGAGCTGGAAGCAAGATGCTGTGGGGCCCAACTCGCCCTTTGGAAAGAAGCCTGCACGTTGTGCCTTTCAGCTCTAGAGCAATGTAGCACACCAAGGGGAGAAGTCCTACTTCAACCAGGTCAGGCCTGCAAAGAAACTGCGTTTCACAGGCCATTGGAAGAGATGTTCCCGGTAGGCTGTAACAGCACTGTGCACAGCGAGTTGATTCTTAGCTTCCCAGAGAGCTGGAAGCAAGATGCTGTGGGGCCCAACTCGCCCTTTGGAAAGAAGCCTGCACGTTGTGCCTTTCAGCTCTTGGGCCATGTAGCACACCCAGAGCAGAAGTCCTACTTCAGCCAGATCAAGCCTGCAAAGAAACTGCGTTTCACAGGCCTTTGGTAGAGATGTTCCCGGTAGGCTGCAAGAGCACTGTGCAGAGCGAGTTGTTTCTTAGCTTCCCAAAGAGCTGGAAGCAAGATGCTGTGGGGCCCAACTCGCCCTTTGGAAAGAAGCCTGCACGTTGTGCCTTTCAGCTCTAGGGCAATGTAGCACACCCAGAGCAGGAGTCCTACTTCAGCCAGATCAGGCCTGCAAAGAAACTGCGTATCACAGGCCTTTGGAAGAGATGTTCCCGGTAGGCTGTAAGAGCACTGTGCAGAGCGACTTGTTTCTTAGCTTCCCAAAGAGCTGGAAGCAAGATGCTGCGGGGCCCAACTCGCCCTTTGGAAAGTAGCCTGCACGTTGTGCCTTTCAGCTCTAGGGCAATGTAGCACACCCAGAGCAGAAGTCCTACTTCAGCCAGATCAGGCCTGCAAAGAAACTGCGTTTCACAGGCCTTTGGAAGAGATGTTCCCGGTAGGCTGTAAGAGCACTGTGCAGAGCGAGTTGTTTCTTAGCTTCCCAAAGAGCTGGAAGCAAGATGCTGTGGGGCCCAACTCGCCATTTGCAAAGAAGCCTGCACGTTGTGCCTTTCAGCTCTAGGGCAATGTAGCACACCCAGAGCAGAAGTCCTACTTCAGCCAGCTCAGGCCTGCTAAGAAACTGCGTTTCACAGGCCTTTGGAAGAGATGTTCCCGGTAGGCTGTAAGAGCACTGTGCAGAGCGAGTTGTTTCTTAGCTTCCCAAAGAGCTGGAAGCAAGATGCTGTGGGGCCCAACTCGCCGTTTGGAAAGAAGCCTGCACGTTTTCCCTTTCAGCTCTAGGCAATGTTGCACACCCAGAGCAGGAGTCCTACTTCAGCCAGATCAGGCCTGCAAAGAAACTGCATTTCACAGGCCTTTGGAAGAGATGTTCCCGGTAGGCTGTAAGAGCACTGTGCAGAGCGAGTTGTTTCTGAGCTTCCCAAAGAGCTGGAAGCAAGATGCTGTGGGGCCCAACTCGCCCTTTGGAAAGTAGCCTGCACGTTGTGCCTTTCAGCTCTAGGGCAATGTAGCACACCCAGAGCAGGAGTCCTACTTCAGCCAGATCAGGCCTGCAAAGAAACTGCGTTTCACAGGCCTTTGGAAGAGATGTTCCCGGTAGGCTGTAAGAGCACTGGGCAGAGCGAGTTGTTTCTTAGCTTCCCAAAGAGCTGGAAGCAAGATGCTGTGGGGCCCAACTCGCCCTTTGGAAAGAAGCCTGCAAGTTGTGCCTTTCAGCTCAAGGGCAATGTAGCACACCAAGAGCAGAAGTCCTACTTCAGCCAGATCAGGCCTGCAAGGAAACTGCGTTTCACAGGCCTTTGGAAGAGATGTTCCCGGTAGGCTGTAAGAGCACTGTGCAGAGCGAGTAGTTTCTTAGCTTCCCAAAGAGCTGGAAGCAAGATGCTGTGGGGCCCAACTCGCCCTTTGGAAAGAAGCCTGCACGTTGTGCCTTTCAGCTCTAGGGCAATGTAGCACACCCAGAGCAGAAGTCCTACTTCAGCCAGATCAGGCCTGCAAAGAAACTGCGTTTCACAGGCCTTTGGAAGAGATTCTCCCGGTAGGCTGTAAGAGCACTGTGCAGAGCGAGTTGTTTCTTAGCTTCCCAAAGACCTGGAAGCAAGATGCTGTGGGGCCCAATTCGCCCTTTGGAAAGAAGCGTGCACGTTGTGCCTTGCAGCTCTAGGCAATGTTGCACACCCAGAGCAGAAGTCCTACTTCAGCCAGATCAGGCCTGCAAAGGGACTGCGTTTCACAGGCCTTTGGAAGAGATGTTCCCGGTAGGCTGTAAGAGCACTGTGCAGAGCGAGTTGTTTCTTAGCTTCCCAAAGAGCTGGAAGCAAGATGCTGCGGGGCCCAACCCGCCCTTTGGAAAGAAGCCTGCACGTTGTGCCTTTCAGCTCTAGGGCACTGTAGCACACCCAGAGCAGAAGTCCTACTTCAGCCAGATCAGGCCTGCAAAGAAACTGCGTTTCACAGGCCTTTGGAAGAGATGTTCCCGGTAGGCTGTAAGAGCACTGTGCAGAGCGAGTTGTATCTTAGCTTCCTAAAGAGCTGGAAGCAAGATGCTGTGGGGCCCAGCTCGCCCTTTGCAAAGAAGCCTGCACGTTGTGCCTTTCAGCTCTAGGGCAATGTAGCACACCCAGAGCAGAAGTCCTACTTCAGCCAGATCAGGCCTGCAAAGAAACTGCGTTTCACAGGCCTTTGGAAGAGATGTTCCCGGTAGGCTGTAAGAGCACTGTGCAGAGCGAGTTGTTTCTTAGCTTCCCAAAGAGCTGGTAGCAAGATGCTGTGGGGCCCAACTCGCCCTTTGGAAAGAAGCCTGCACGTTGTGCCTTTCAGCTCTAGGGCAATGTAGCACACCCACAGCAGGAGTCCTACTTCAGCCAGATCAGGCCTGCAAAGAAATGCGTTTCACAGGCCTTTGGAAGAGATGTTCCCGGTAGGCTGTAAGAGCACTGTGCAGAGCGAATTGTTTCATAGCTTCCAAAAGAGCTGGAAGCAAGATGCTGCGGGGCCCAACCTGCCCTTTGGAAAGAAGCCTGCACGTTGTGCCTTTCAGCTTTAGGGCAATGTAGCACACCCAGAGTAGAAGTCCTACTTCAGCCAGATCAGGCCTGCAAAGAAACTGCGTTTCACAGGCCTTTGGAAGAGATGTTCCCGGTAGGCTGTAAGAGCACTGTGCAGAGCGAGTTGTTTCTTAGCTTCCTAAAGAGCTGGAAGCAAGATGCTGTGGGGCCCAGCTCGCCCTTTGGAAAGAAGCCTGCACGTTGTGCCTTTCAGCTCTAGGGCAATGTAGCACACCCAGAGCAGAAATCCTACTTCAGCCAGATCAGGCCTGCAAAGAAACTGCGTTTCACAGGTCTTTGGAAGAGATGTTCCCGGTAGGCTGTAAGAGCACTGTGCAGAGCGAGTTGTTTCTTAGCTTCCCAAAGAGCTGGAAGCAAGATGCTGTGGGGCCCAACTCGCCCTTTGGAAAGAAGCCTGCACGTTGTGCCTTTCAGTTCTAGGGCAATGTAGCACACCCAGAGCAGAAGTCCTACTTCAGCCAGATCAGGCCTGAAAAGAAACTGCGTTTCACAGGCCTTTGGAAGAGATGTTCCCGGTAGGCTGTAAGAGCACTGTGCAGAGCGAGTTGATTCTTAGCTTCCCAAAGAGATGGAAGCAAGATGCTGTGGGGCCCAACTCGCCCTTTGGAAAGAAGCCTGCACGTTGTGCCTTTCAGCTCTAGGCAATGTAGCACACCTAGAGCAGAAGTCCTACTTCAGCCAGATCAGGCCTGCAAAGAAACAGCGTTTCACAGGCCTTTGGAAGAGATGTTCCCGGTAGGCTGTAAGAGCACTGTGCAGAGCGAGTTGTTTCTTAGCTTCCCAAAGAGCTGGAAGCAAGATGCTGTGGGGCCCAACTCGCCCTTTGGAAAGAAGCCTGCACGTTGTGCCTTTCAGCTCTAGGTCAATGTAGCACAACCAGAGCAGACGTTCTACTTCAGTGACATCAGGCCAGCAAAGAAACTGCTTTTCACGGGCCTTTGGAAGATTGTTCCCGGTAGGCTGTAAGAGCACTGTGCAGAGCGAGTTGTTTCTTAGCTTCCCAAAGAGCTGGAAGCAAGATGCTGTGGGGCCCAACTCGCCCTTTGGAAAGAAGCCTGCACGTTGAGCCTTTCAGCTCCAGGGCAATGTAGCACACCCAGAGCAGAAGTCCTACTTCAGCCAGATCAGGCCTGCAAAGAAACTGCGTTTCACAGGCCTTTGGAAGACTTGTTCCCGGTAGGCTGTAAGAGCACTGTGCAGAGCGAGTTGTTTGTTAGCTTCACAAAGAGCTGGAAGCAAGATGCTGTGGGGCCCAACTCGCCCTTTGGAAAGAAGCCTGCAAGTTGTGCCTTTCAGCTCAAGGGCAATGTAGCACACCAAGAGCAGAAGTCCTACTTCAGCCAGATCAGGCCTGCAAGGAAACTGCGTTTCACAGGCCTTTGGAAGAGATGTTCCCGGTAGGCTGTAAGAGCACTGTGCAGAGCGAGTTGTTTCTTAGCTTCCCAAAGAGCTGGAAGCAAGATGCTGTGGGGCCCAACTCGCCCTTTGGAAAGAAGCCTGCAAGTTGTGCCTTTCAGCTCTAGGGCAATGTAGCACACCAAGAGCAGAAGTCCTACTTCAGCCAGATCAGGCCTGCAAGGAAACTGCGTTTCACAGGCCTTTGGAAGAGATGTTCCCGGTAGGCTGTAAGAGCACTGTGCAGAGCGAGTTGATTCTTAGCTTCCCAAAGAGCTGGAAGCAAGATGCTGTGGGGCCCAACTCGCCCTTTGGAAAGAAGCCTGCACGTTGTGCCTTTCAGCTCTAGGCAATGTAGCACACCTAGAGCAGAAGTCCTACTTCAGCCAGATCAGGCCTGCAAAGAAACTGCGTTTCACAGGCCTTTGGAAGAGATGTTCCCGGTAGGCTGTAAGAGCACTGTGCAGAGCGAGTTGTTTCTTAGCTTCCCAAAGAGCTGGAAGCAAGATGCTGTGGGGCCCAACTCGCCCTTTGGAAAGAAGCCTGCACGTTGTGCCTTACAGCTCTAGGTCAATGTAGCACAACCAGAGCAGACGTTCTACTTCAGCGACATCAGGCCTGCAAAGAAACTGCTTTTCACGGGCCTTTGGAAGATTGTTCCCGGTAGGCTGTAAGAGCACTGTGTAGAGCGAGTTGTTTCTTAGCTTCCCAAAGAGCTGGAAGCAAGATGCTGTGGGGCCCAACTCGCCCTTTGGAAAGAAGCCTGCACATTGTGCCTTTCAGCTCCAGGGCAATGTAGCACACCCAGAGCAGAAGTCCTACTTCAGCCAGATCAGGCCTGCAAAGAAAATGCGTTTCACAGGCCTTTGGAAGAGTTGTTCCCGGTAGGCTGTAAGAGCACTGTGCAGAGCGAGTTGTTTGTTAGCTTCACAAAGAGCTGGAAGCAAGATGCTGTGGGGCCCAACTCGCCCTTTGGAAAGAAGCCTGCAAGTTGTGCCTTTCAGCTCAAGGGCAATGTAGCACACCAAGAGCAGAAGTCCTACTTCAGCCAGATCAGGCCTGCAAGGAAACTGCGTTTCACAGGCCTTTGGAAGAGATGTTCCCGGTAGGCTGTAAGAGCACTGTGCAGAGCGAGTTGTTTCTTAGCTTCCCAAAGAGCTGGAAGCAAGATGCAGTGGGGCCCAACTCGCCCTTTGGAAAGAAGCCTGCAAGTTGTGCCTTTCAGCTCAAGGGCAATGTAGCACACCAAGAGCAGAAGTCCTACTTCAGCCAGATCAGGCCTGCAAGGAAACTGCGTTTCACAGGCCTTTGGAAGAGATGTTCCCGGTAGGCTGTAAGAGCACTGTGCAGATCGAGTTGATTCTTAGCTTCCCAAAGAGCTGGAAGCAAGATGCTGTGGGGCCCAACTCGCACTTTGGAAAGAAGCCTGCACGTTGTGCCTTTCAGCTCTAGGTCAATGTAGCACAACCAGAGCAGACGTTCTACTTCAGCGACATCAGGCCTGCAAAGAAACTGCTTTTCACGGGCCTTTGGAAGATTGTTCCCTGTAGGCTGTAAGAGCACTGTGCAGAGCGAGTTGTTTCTTAGCTTCCCATAGAGCTGGAAGCAAGATGCTTTAGGGCCTCTCTCCAGTCTGGATACAAGACTGGGCCTTGTGCATGGAAGCTCTAGGGCAATGTAGCACACCCAGAGCAGAAGTTCTACTTCAGCCACATGACGCCTGCAAAAAAACTGCGTTTCACAGGCCTTTGTAAGAGATGTTCTCGGTAGGCTGTAAGAGCACTGTGCACAGCGAGTTTTTTATCAGCTTCCCAAATCGCTGGAAGCAAGATTATTTAGGGCCTCTCTCCAGGTGGATACAAGTTAGGGCCTTGTGCATGGAAGTTCTAGGGCAATGCAGCACACCCAGAGCAGAAGTTCTACTTCAGGCAGATCAGGCCTGCAAAGAAACTACTTTTCACGGGCCTTTGGAAGAGATGTTCCCGGTAGTCTGTAAGAGGAATGTGCAGAGCGAGTTGTTTCTTAGCTTCCCAAAGAGCTGGAAGCTAGATGCTTTGCTCCCAACTCGCCCTTTGGAAAGAAGACCGCACGTTGTGCCTTTCAGCTCTAGGGCAATGTAGCACACCCAGAGCAGAAGTTCTACTTCAGGCAGATCAGGCCTGCAAAGAAACTGCGTTTCACTGGCCTTTGTAAGAGATGTTCCGGTAGGCTGTATGAATACTGTGCAGAGCGAGCTGTTTCTTAGCTTCCCAAGGAGCTGGAAGCAAGATGCTTTGGGGCCTCTCTCCCCCTTTTATACATGGCAGGGCCTTGTGCGTTGAAGCTCTAGGGCAATGTACAACACCCAGAGCAGGAGTCCTACTTCAGCCAGGTCAGCCCTGCAAAGAAACTGCGTTTCACAGGCCTTTGGAAGAGATGTTCCCGGTAGGCTGTAAGAGCACTGTGCAGAGCGAGTTGATTCTTAGCTTCCCAAAGAGCTGGAAGCAAGATGCTGTGGGGCCCAACTCGCCCTTTGGAAAGAAGCCTGCACGTTGTGCCTTTCAGCTCTTGGGCCATGTAGCACACCCAGAGCAGAAGTCCTACTTCAGCCAGATCAAGCCTGCAAAGAAACTGCGTTTCACAGGCCTTTGGAAGAGATGTTGCCGGTAGGCTGCAAGAGCACTGTGCAGAGCGAGTTGTTTCTTAGCTTCCCAAAGAGCTGGAAGCAAGATGCTGTGGGGCCCAACTCGCCCTTTGGAAAGAAGCCTGCACGTTGTGCCTTTCAGCTCTAGGGCAATGTAGCACACCCAGAGCAGGAGTCCTACTTCAGCCAGATCAGGCCTGCAAAGAAACTGCGTTTCACAGGCCTTTGGAAGAGATGTTCTCGGTAGGCTGTAAGAGCACTGTGCAGAGCGAGTTGTTTCTTAGCTTCCCAAAGAGCTGGAAGCAAGATGCTGCGGGGCCCAACTCGCCCTTTGGAAAGTAGCCTGCACGTTGTGACTTGCAGCTCTAGGGCAATGTTGCACACCCAGAGCAGAAGTCCTACTTCAGCCAGATCAGGCCTGCAAAGAAACTGCGTTTCACAGGCCTTTGGAAGAGATGTTCCCGGTAGGCTGTAAGAGCACTGTGCAGAGCGAGTTGTTTCTTAGCTTCCCAAAGAGCTGGAAGCAAGATGCTTTTTGGCCTCTCTCCCCCTTTTATACATGGCTGGGCCTTGTGCGTTGAAGCTCTAGGGCAATGTACAACACCCAGAGCAGGAGTCCTACTTCAGCCAGGTCAGCCCTGCAAAGGAACTGCGTTTCACAGGCCTTTGGAAGAGATGTTCCCGGTAGACTGTAAGAGCACTGTGCAGAGCGAGTTGTTTCTTAGCTTCCCAAAGAGCTGGAAGCAAGATGCTGTGGGGCCCAACTCACCCTTTGGAAAGAAGCCTGCACGTTGTGCCTTTCAGCTCTAGGGCAATGTAGCACACACAGAGCAGGAGTCCTACTTGAGCCAGATCAGGCCTGCAAAGAAACTGCGTTTCACAGGCCTTTGGAAGAGATGTTCCCGGTAGGCTGTAAGAGCACTGTGCAGAGCGAGTTGTTTCTTAGCTTCCCAAAGAGCTGGAAGCAAGATGCTGTGGGGCCCAACTCGCCCTTTGCAAAGAAGCCTGCACGTTGTGCCTTTCAGCTCTAGGGCAATGTAGCACACCCAGAGCAGAAGTCCTACTTCAGCCAGCTCAGGCTTGCAAAGAAACTGCGTTTCACAGGCCTTTGGAAGAGATGTTCCCGGTAGGCTGTAAGAGCACTGTGCAGAGCGAGTTGTTTCTTAGCTTCCCAAAGAGCTGGAAGCAAGATGCTGTGGGGCCCAACTCGCCCTTTGGAAAGAAGCCTGCACGTTTTCCCTTTCAGCTCTAGGCAATGTTGCACACCCAGAGCAGGAGTCCTACTTCAGCCAGATCAGGCCTGCAAAGAAACTGCGTTTCACAGGCCTTTGGAAGAGATGTTCCCGGTAGGCTGTAAGAGCACTGTGCAGAGCGAGTTGTTTCTGAGCTTCCCAAAGAGCTGGAAGCAAGATGCTGTGGGGCCCAACTCGCCCTTTGGAAAGTAGCCTGCACGTTGTGCCTTTCAGCTCTAGGGCAATGTAGCACACCCAGAGCAGGAGTCCTACTTCAGCCAGATCAGGCCTGCAAAGAAACTGCGTTTCACAGGCCTTTGGAAGAGATGTTCCCGGTAGGCTGTAAGAGCACTGTGCAGAGCGAGTTGTTTCTTAGCTTCCCAAAGACCTGGAAGCAAGATGCTGTGGGGCCCAACTCGCCCTTTGGAAAGAAGCCTGCAAGTTGTGCCTTTCAGCTCAAGGGCAATGTAGCACACCAAGAGCAGAAGTCCTACTTCAGCCAGATCAGGCCTGCAAAGAAACTGCGTTTCACAGGCCTTTGGAAGAGATGTTCCCGGTAGGCTGTAAGAGCACTGTGCAGAGCGAGTTGTTTCTTAGCTTCCCAAAGAGCTGGAAGCAAGATGCTGTGGGGCCCAACTCGCCCTTTGGAAAGAAGCCTGCACGTTGTGCCTTTCAGCTCTAGGGCAATGTAGCACACCCAGAGCAGAAGTCCTACTTCAGCCAGATCAGGCCTGCAAAGAAACTGCGTTTTACAGGCCTTGGAAGAGATGTTCCCGGTAGGCTGTATGAGCACTGTGCAGAGCGAGTTGTTTCTTAGCTTCCCAAAGAGCTGGAAGCAAGATGCTGTGGGGCCCAACTCGCCCTTTGGAAAGAAGCCTGCACGTTGTGCCTTTCAGCTCTAGGGCAATGTAGCACACCCAGAGAAGAAGTCCTACTTCAGCCAGATCAGGCCTGCAAAGAAACTGCGTTTCACAGGCCTTTGGAAGAGATGTTCCCGGTAGGCTGTAAGAGCACTGTGCAGAGCGAGTTGTTTCTTAGCTTCCCAAAGAGCTGGAAGCAAGATGCTTTGGGGCCTCTCTCCCCCTTTTATACATGGCTGGGCCTTGTGCGTTGAAGCTCTAGGGCAATGTACAACACCCAGAGCAGGAGTCCTACTTCAGCCAGATCAGGCCTGCAAAGGAACTGCGTTTCACAGGCCTTTGGAAGAGATGTTCCCGGTAGACTGTAAGAGCACTGTGCAGAGCGAGTTGTTTCTTAGCTTCCCAAAGAGCTGGAAGCAAGATGCTGTGGGGCCCAACTCGCCCTTTGGAAAGGAGCCTGCACGTTGTGCCTTTCAGCTCTAGGGCAATGTAGCACACACAGAGCAGGAGTCCTACTTGAGCCAGATCAGGCCTGCAAAGAAACTGCGTTTCACAGGCCTTTGGAAGAGATGTTCCCGGTAGGCTGTAAGAGCACTGTGCAGAGCGAGTTGTTTCTTAGCTTCCCAAAGAGCTGGAAGCAAGATGCTGTGGGGCCCAACTCGCCCTTTGCAAAGAAGCCTGCACGTTGTGCCTTTCAGCTCTAGGGCAATGTAGCACACCCAGAGCAGAAGTCCTACTTCAGCCAGCTCAGGCCTGCAAAGAAACTGCGTTTCACAGGCCTTTGGAAGAGATGTTCCCGGTAGGCTGTAAGAGCACTGTGCAGAGCGAGTTGTTTCTTAGCTTCCCAAAGAGCTGGAAGCAAGATGCTGTGGGGCCCAACTCGCCCTTTGGAAAGAAGCCTGCACGTTTTCCCTTTCAGCTCTAGGCAATGTTGCACACCCAGAGCAGGAGTCCTACTTCAGCCAGATCAGGCCTGCAAAGAAACTGCGTTTCACAGGCCTTTGGAAGAGATGTTCCCGGTAGGCTGTAAGAGCACTGTGCAGAGCGAGTTGTTTCTGAGCTTCCCAAAGAGCTGGAAGCAAGATGCTGTGGGGCCCAACTCGCCCTTTGGAAAGTAGCCTGCACGTTGTGCCTTTCAGCTCTAGGGCAATGTAGCACACCCAGAGCAGGAGTCCTACTTCAGCCAGATCAGGCCTGCAAAGAAACTGCGTTTCACAGGCCTTTGGAAGAGATGTTCCCGGTAGGCTGTAAGAGCACTGTGCAGAGCGAGTTGTTTCTTAGCTTCCCAAAGAGCTGGAAGCAAGATGCTGTGGGGCCCAACTCGCCCTTTGGAAAGAAGCCTGCAAGTTGTGCCTTTCAGCTCAAGGGCAATGTAGCACACCAAGAGCAGAAGTCCTACTTCAGCCAGATCAGGCCTGCAAGGAAACTGCGTTTCACAGGCCTTTGGAAGAGATGTTCCCGGTAGGCTGTAAGAGCACTGTGCAGAGAGAGTTGTTTCTTAGCTTCCCAAAGAGCTGGAAGCAAGATGCTGTGGGGCCCAACTCGCCCTTTGGAAAGAAGCCTGCACGTTGTGCCTTTCAGCTCTAGGGCAATGTAGCACACCCAGAGCAGAAGTCCTACTTCAGCCAGATCAGGCCTGCAAAGAAACTGCGTTTTACAGGCCTTGGAAGAGATGTTCCCGGTAGGCTGTATGAGCACTGTGCAGAGCGAGTTGTTTCTTAGCTTCCCAAAGAGCTGGAAGCAAGATGCTGTGGGGCCCAACTCGCCCTTTGGAAAGAAGCCTGCACGTTGTGCCTTTCAGCTCTAGGGCAATGTAGCACACCCAGAGAAGAAGTCCTACTTCAGCCAGATCAGGCCTGCAAAGAAACTGCGTTTCACAGGCCTTTGGAAGAGATGTTCCCGGTAGGCTGTAAGAGCACTGTGCAGAGCGAGTTGTTTCTTAGCTTCCCAAAGAGCTGGAAGCAAGATGCTTTGGGGCCTCTCTCCCCCTTTTATACATGGCTGGGCCTTGTGCGTTGAAGCTCTAGGGCAATGTACAACACCCAGAGCAGGAGTCCTACTTCAGCCAGGTCAGCCCTGCAAAGAAACTGCGTTTCACAGGCCTTTGGAAGAGATGTTCCCGGTAGACTGTAAGAGCACTGTGCAGAGCGAGTTGTTTCTTAGCTTCCCAAAGAGCTGGAAGCAAGATGCTGTGGGGCCCAACTCGCCCTTTGGAAAGAAGCGTGCACGTTGTGCCTTCAGCTCTAGGCAATGTTGCACAACCAGAGCTGGAGTCCTACTTCAGCCAGATCAGGCCTGCAAAGAAACTGCGTTTCACAGGCCTTTGGAAGAGATGTTCCCGGTAGGCTGTAAGAGCACTGTGCAGAGCGAGTTGTTTCTTAGCTTCCCAAAGAGCTGGAAGCAAGATGCTGTGGGGCCCAACTCGCCCTTTGGAAAGAAGCCTGCACGTTGTGCCTTTCAGCTCTAGGCAATGTTGCACACCCAGAGCAGGAGTCCTACTTCAGCCAGATCAGGCCTGCAAAGAAACTGCGTTTCACAGGCCTTTGGAAGAGATGTTCCCGGTAGGCTGTAAGAGCACTGTGCAGAGCGAGTTGATTCTTAGCTTCCCAAAGAGCTGGAAGCAAGATGCTGTGGGGCCCAACTCGCCCTTTCGAAAGAAGCCTGCACGTTGTGCCTTTCAGCTCTTGGGCCATGTAGCACACCCAGAGCAGAAGTCCTACTTCAGCCAGATCAAGCCTGCAAAGAAACTGCGTTTCACAGGCCTTTGGAAGAGATGTTCCCGGTAGGCTGCAAGAGCACTGTGCAGAGCGAGTTGTTTCTTAGCTTCCCAAAGAGCTGGAAGCAAGATGCTGTGGGGCCCAACTCGCCCTTTGGAAAGAAGCCTGCACGTTGTGCCTTTCAGCTCTAGGGCAATGTAGCACACCCAGAGCAGGAGTCCTACTTCAGCCAGATCAGGCCTGCAAAGAAACTGCGTTTCACAGGCCTTTGGAAGAGATGTTCCCGGTAGGCTGTAAGAGCACTGTGCAGAGCGAGTTGTTTCTTAGCTTCCCAAAGAGCTGGAAGCAAGATGCTGCGGGGCCCAACTCGCCCTTTGGAAAGTAGCCTGCACGTTGTGCCTTTCAGCTCTAGGGCAATGTAGCACACCCAGAGCAGAAGTCCTACTTCAGCCAGATCAGGCCTGCAAAGAAACTGCGTTTCACAGGCCTTTGGAAGAGATGTTCCCGGTAGGCTGTAAGAGCACTGTGCAGAGCGAGTTGTTTCTTAGCTTCCCAAAGAGCTGGAAGCAAGATGCTTTTTGGCCTCTCTCCCCCTTTTATACATGGCTGGGCCTTGTGCGTTGAAGCTCTAGGGCAATGTACAACACCCAGAGCAGGAGTCCTACTTCAGCCAGGTCAGCCCTGCAAAGGAACTGCGTTTCACAGGCCTTTGGAAGAGATGTTCCCGGTAGACTGTAAGAGCACTGTGCAGAGCGAGTTGTTTCTTAGCTTCCCAAAGAGCTGGAAGCAAGATGCTGTGGGGCCCAACTCACCCTTTGGAAAGAAGCCTGCACGTTGTGCCTTTCAGCTCTAGGGCAATGTAGCACACACAGAGCAGGAGTCCTACTTCAGCCAGATCAGGCCTGCAAAGAAACTGCGTTTCACAGGCCTTTGGAAGAGATGTTCCCGGTAGGCTGTAAGAGCACTGTGCAGAGGGAGTTGTTTCTTAGCTTCCCAAAGAGCTGGAAGCAAGATGCTGTGGGGCCCAACTCGCCCTTTGCAAAGAAGCCTGCACGTTGTGCCTTTCAGCTCTAGGGCAATGTAGCACACCCAGAGCAGAAGTCCTACTTCAGCCAGCTCAGGCCTGCAAAGAAACTGCGTTTCACAGGCCTTTGGAAGAGATGTTCCCGGTAGGCTGTAAGAGCACTGTGCAGAGCGAGTTGTTTCTTAGCTTCCCAAAGAGCTGGAAGCAAGATGCTGTGCCCAACTCGCCCTTTGGAAAGAAGCCTGCACGTTTTCCCTTTCAGCTCTAGGCAATGTTGCACACCCAGAGCAGGAGTCCTACTTCAGCCAGATCAGGCCTGCAAAGAAACTGCGTTTCACAGGCCTTTGGAAGAGATGTTCCCGGTAGGCTGTAAGAGCACTGTGCAGAGCGAGTTGTTTCTGAGCTTCCCAAAGAGCTGGAAGCAAGATGCTGTGGGGCCCAACTCGCCCTTTGGAAAGTAGCCTGCACGTTGTGCCTTTCAGCTCTAGGGCAATGTAGCACACCCAGAGCAGGAGTCCTACTTCAGCCAGATCAGGCCTGCAAAGAAACTGCGTTTCACAGGCCTTTGGAAGAGATGTTCCCGGTAGGCTGTAAGAGCACTGTGCAGAGCGAGTTGTTTCTTAGCTTCCCAAAGAGCTGGAAGCAAGATGCTGTGGGGCCCAACTCGCCCTTTGGAAAGAAGCCTGCAAGTTGTGCCTTTCAGCTCAAGGGCAATGTAGCACACCAAGAGCAGAAGTCCTACTTCAGCCAGATCAGGCCTGCAAGGAAACTGCGTTTCACAGGCCTTTGGAAGAGATGTTCCCGGTAGGCTGTAAGAGCACTGTGCAGAGCGAGTTGTTTCTTAGCTTCCCAAAGAGCTGGAAGCAAGATGCTGTGGGGCCCAACTCGCCCTTTGGAAAGAAGCCTGCACGTTGTGCCTTTCAGCTCTAGGGCAATGTAGCACACCCAGAGCAGAAGTCCTACTTCAGCCAGATCAGGCCTGCAAAGAAACTGCGTTTTACAGGCCTTGGAAGAGATGTTCCCGGTAGGCTGTATGAGCACTGTGCAGAGCGAGTTGTTTCTTAGCTTCCCAAAGAGCTGGAAGCAAGATGCTGTGGGGCCCAACTCGCCCTTTGGAAAGAAGCCTGCACGTTGTGCCTTTCAGCTCTAGGGCAATGTAGCACACCCAGAGCAGAAGTCCTACTTCAGCCAGATCAGGCCTGCAAAGAAACTGCGTTTCACAGGCCTTTGGAAGAGATGTTCCCGGTAGGCTGTAAGAGCACTGTGCAGAGCGAGTTGTTTCTTAGCTTCCCAAAGAGCTGGAAGCAAGATGCTTTGGGGCCTCTCTCCCCCTTTTATACATGGCTGGGCCTTGTGCGTTGAAGCTCTAGGGCAATGTACAACACCCAGAGCAGAAGTCCTACTTCAGCCAGATCAGGCCTGCAAAGAAACTGCGTTTCACAGGCCTTTGGAAGAGATGTTCCCGGTAGGCTGTAAGAGCACTGTGCAGAGCGAGTTGTTTCTTAGCTTCCCAAAGAGCTGGAAGCAAGATGCTGTGGGGCCCAACTCGCCCTTTGGAAAGAAGCGTGCACGTTGTGCCTTTCAGCTCTAGGCAATGTTGCACACCCAGAGCAGGAGTCCTACTTGAGCCAGATCAGGCCTGCAAAGAAACTGCGTTTCACAGGCCTTTGGAAGAGATGTTCCCGGTAGGCTGTAAGAGCACTGTGCAGAGCGAGTTGATTCTTAGCTTCCCAAAGACCTGGAAGCAAGATGCTGTGGGGCCCAACTCGCCCTTTGGAAAGAAGCCTGCACGTTGTGCCTTTCAGCTCTTGGGCCATGTAGCACACCCAGAGCAGAAGTCCTACTTCAGCCAGATCAAGCCTGCAAAGAAACTGCGTTTCGCAGGCCTTTGGAAGAGATGTTCCCGGTAGGCTGCAAGAGCACTGTGCAGAGCGAGTTGTTTCTTAGCTTCCCAAAGAGCTGGAAGCAAGATGCTGTGGGGCCCAACTCGCCCTTTGGAAAGAAGCCTGCACGTTGTGCCTTTCAGCTCTAGGGCAATGTAGCACACCCAGAGCAGGAGTCCTACTTCAGCCAGATCAGGCCTGCAAAGAAACTGCGTTTCACAGGCCTTTGGAAGAGATGTTCCCGGTAGGCTGTAAGAGCACTGTGCAGAGCGAGTTGTTTCTTAGCTTCCCAAAGAGCTGGAAGCAAGATGCTGCGGGGCCCAACTCGCCCTTTGGAAAGTAGCCTGCACGTTGTGCCTTTCAGCTCTAGGGCAATGTAGCACACCCAGAGCAGGAGTCCTACTTCAGCCAGATCAGGCCTGCAAAGAAACTGCGTTTCACAGGCCTTTGGAAGAGATGTTCCCGGTAGGCTGTAAGAGCACTGTGCAGAGCGAGTTGTTTCTTAGCTTCCCAAAGACCTGGAAGCAAGATGCTTTTTGGCCTCTCTCCCCCTTTTATACATGGCTGGGCCTTGTGCGTTGAAGCTCTAGGGCAATGTACAACACCCAGAGCAGGAGTCCTACTTCAGCCAGATCAGGCCTGCAAAGGAACTGCGTTTCACAGGCCTTTGGAAGAGATGTTCCCGGTAGACTGTAAGAGCACTGTGCAGAGCGAGTTGTTTCTTAGCTTCCCAAAGAGCTGGAAGCAAGATGCTGTGGGGCCCAACTCGCCCTTTGGAAAGAAGCGTGCACGTTGTGCCTTTCAGCTCTAGGCAATGTTGCACACCCAGAGCAGGAGTCCTACTTCAGCCAGATCAGGCCTGCAAAGAAACTGCGTTTCACAGGCCTTTGGAAGAGATGTTCCCGGTAGGCTGTAAGAGCACTGTGCAGAGCGAGTTGATTCTTAGCTTCCCAAAGAGCTGGAAGCAAGATGCTGTGGGGCCCAACTCGCCCTTTGGAAAGAAGCCTGCACGTTGTGCCTTTCAGCTCTTGGGCCATGTAGCACACCCAGAGCAGAAGTCCTACTTCAGCCAGATCAAGCCTGCAAAGAAACTGCGTTTCACAGGCCTTTGGAAGAGATGTTCCCGGTAGGCTGCAAGAGCACTGTGCAGAGCGAGTTGTTTCTTAGCTTCCCAAAGAGCTGGAAGCAAGATGCTGTGGGGCCCAACTCGCCCTTTGGAAAGAAGCCTGCACGTTGTGCCTTTCAGCTCTAGGGCAATGTAGCACACCCAGAGCAGGAGTCCTACTTCAGCCAGATCAGGCCTGCAAAGAAACTGCGTTTCACAGGCCTTTGGAAGAGATGTTCCCGGTAGGCTGTAAGAGCACTGTGCAGAGCGAGTTGTTTCTTAGCTTCCCAAAGAGCTGGAAGCAAGATGCTGCGGGGCCCAACTCGCCCTTTGGAAAGAAGCCTGCACGTTGTGCCTTTCAGCTCTAGGGCAATGTAGCACACCCAGAGCAGGAGTCCTACTTCAGCCAGGTCAGGCCTGCAAAGAAACTGCGTTTCACAGGCCTTTGGAAGAGATGCTCCCGGTAGGCTGTAAGAGCACTGTGCAGAGCGAGTTGTTTCTTAGCTTCCCAAAGAGCTGGAAGCAAGATGCTGTGGGGCCCAACTCGCCCTTTGCAAAGAAGCCTGCACGTTTTCCCTTTCAGCTCTAGGGCAATGTAGCACACCCAGAGCAGAAGTCCTACTTCAGCCAGATCAGGCCTGCAAAGAAACTGCGTTTCACAGGCCTTTGGAAGAGATGCTCCCGGTAGGCTGTAAGAGCACTGTGCAGAGCGAGTTGTTTCTTAGCTTCCCAAAGAGCTGGAAGCAAGATGCTGTGGGGCCCAATTCGCCCTTTGGAAAGAAGCGTGCACGTTGTGCCTTGCAGCTCTAGGCAATGTTGCACACCCAGAGCAGAAGTCCTACTTCAGCCAGATCAGGCCTGCAAAGGGACTGCGTTTCACAGGCCTTTGGAAGAGATGTTCCCGGTAGGCTGTAAGAGCACTGTGCAGAGCGAGTTGTTTCTTAGCTTCCCAAAGAGCTGGAAGCAAGATGCTGTGGGGCCCAACTCGCCCTTTGGAAAGAAGCCTGCACGTTGTGCCTTTCAGCTCTAGGGCAATTTAGCACACCAAGAGGAGAAGTCCTACTTCAACCAGATCAGGCCTGCAAAGAAACTGCGTTTCACAGGCCTTTGGAAGAGATGTTCCCGGTAGGCTGTAAGAGCACTGTGCATAGCGAGTTGTTTCTTAGCTTCCCAAACAGCTGGTAGCAAGATGCTGTGGGGCCCAACTCGCCCTTTGGAAAGAAGCCTGCACGTTGTGCCTTTCAGCTCTAGGGCAATGTAGCACACCCACAGCAGGAGTCCTACTTCAGCCAGATCAGGCCTGCAAAGAAACTGCGTTTCACAGGCCTTTGGAAGAGATGTTCCCGGTAGGCTGTAAGAGCACTGTGCAGAGCGAATTGTTTCTTAGCTTCCCAAAGAGCTGGAAGCAAGATGCTGCGGGGCCCAACCCGCCCTTTGGAAAGTAGCCTGCACGTTGTGCCTTTCAGCTCTAGGGCAATGTAGCACACCCAGAGCAGGAGTCCTACTTCAGCCAGATCAGGCCTGCAAAGAAACTGCGTTTCACAGGCCTTTGGAAGAGATGTTCCCGGTAGGCTGTAAGAGCACTGTGCAGAGCGAGTTGTTTCTTAGCTTCCCAAAGAGCTGGAAGCAAGATGCTGTGGGGACCAACTCGCCCTTTGCAAAGAAGCCTGCACGTTGTGCCTTTCAGCTCTAGGGCAATGTAGCACACCCAGACCAGAAGTCCTACTTCAGCCAGATCAGACCTGCAAAGAAAGTGCGTTTCACAGGCCTTTGGAAGAGATGTTCCCGGTAGGCTGTAAGAGCACTGTGCAGAGCGAGTTGTTTCTTAGCTTCCCAAAGAGCTGGAAGCAAGATGCTGTGGGGCCCAACTCGCCCTTTGGAAAGAAGCCTGCACGTTGTGCCTTTCAGCTCTAGGTCAATGAAGCACACACAGAGCAGAAGTTCTACTTCAGCGAGATCAGGTCTGCGAGGAAACTGCTTTTCACAGGCCTTTGGAAGAGATGTTCCCGGTAGGCTGTAAGAGCACTGTGCAGAGCGAGTTGTTTCTTAGCTTCCCAAAGAGCTGGAAGCAAGATGCTGTGGGGCCCAACTCGCCCTTTGGAAAGTAACCTGCACGTTGTGCCTTTCAGCTCTAGGGCAATGTAGCACACCCAGAGCAGGAGTCCTACTTCAGCCAGAACAGGCCTGCAAAGAAACTGCGTTTCACAGGCCTTTGGAAGAGATGTTCCCGGTAGGTTGTAAGAGCACTGTGCAGAGCGAGTTGTTTCTTAGCTTCCCAAAGAGCTGGACGCAAGATGCTGTGGGGCCCAACTCGCCCTTTGAAAAGAGCCTGCACGTTGTGCCTTTCAGCTCTAGGGCAATGTAGCACACCCAGAGCAGGAGAACTACTTCAGCCAGATCAGGCCTGCAAAGAAACTGCGTTTCATAGGCCTTTGGAAGAGATGTTCCCGGTAGGCTGTAAGAGCACTGTGCAGAGCGAGTTGTTTCTTAGCTTCCCAAAGAGCTGAAAGCAAGATGCTGTGGGGCCCAACTCGCCCTTTGGAAAGAAGCCTGCACGTTGTGCCTTTCAGCTCTAGGGCAATGTAGCACACCCAGAGCAGGAGTCCTACTTGAGCCAGGTCAGGCCTGCAAAGAAACTGCGTTTCACAGGCCTTTGGAAGAGATGCTCCCGGTAGGCTGTAAGAGCACTGTGCAGAGCGAGTTGTTTCTTAGCTTCCCAAAGAGCTGGAAGCAAGATGCTGTGGGGCCCAACTCGCCCTTTGGAAAGAAGCCTGCACGTTGTGCCTTTCAGCTCTAGGGCAATGTAGCACACCCAGAGCAGGAGTCCTACTTGAGCCAGGTCAGGCCTGCAAAGAAACTGCGTTTCACAGGCCTTTGGAAGAGATGCTTCCGGTAGGCTGTAAGAGCACTGTGCAGAGCGAGTTGTTTCTTAGCTTCCCAAAGTGCTGGAAGCAAGATGCTGTGGGGCCCAACTCGCCCTTTGGAAAGAAGCCTGCACGTTTTCCCTTTCAGCTCTAGGGCAATGTAGCACACCCAGAGCAGAAGTCCTACTTCAGCCAGATCAGGCCTGCAAAGAAACTGCGTTTCATAGGCCTTTGGAAGAGATGTTCCCGGTAGGTTGTAAGAGCACTGTGCAGAGCGAGTTGTTTCTTAGCTTCCCAAAGAGCTGGAAGCAAGATGCTGTGGGGCCCAACTCGCCCTTTGGAAAGAAGCCTGTACGTTGTGCCTTTCAGCTCTACGGCAATGTAGCACACCCAGAGCAGGAGTCCTACTTCAGCCAGATCAGGCCTGCAAAGAAACTGCGTTTCACAGGCCTTTGGAAGAGATGTTCCCGGTAGGCTGTAAGAGCACTGTGCAGAGCGAGTTGTTTCTGAGCTTCCCAAAGAGCTTGAAGCAAGATGCTGTGGGGCCCAACTCGCCCTTTGGAAAGAAGCCTGCACGTTGTGCCTTTCAGCTCTAGGGCAATGTAGCACACCCAGAGCAGAAGTCCTACTTCAGCCAGGTCAGGCCTGCAAAGAAACTGCGTTTCACAGGCCTTTGGAAGAGATGTTCCCGGTAGGCTGTAAGAGCACTGTGCAGAGCGAGTTGTTTCTTAGCTTCCCAAAGAGCTGGAAGCAAGATGCTGTGGGGCCCAACTCGCCCTTTGGAAAGAAGCCTGCACGTTTTCCCTTTCAGCTCTAGGCAATGTTGCACACCCAGAGCAGGAGTCCTACTTCAGCCAGATCAGGCCTGCAAAGAAACTGCGTTTCACAGGCCTTTGGAAGAGATGTTCCCGGTAGGCTGTAAGAGCACTGTGCAGAGCGAGTTGTTTCTGAGCTTCCCAAAGAGCTGGAAGCAAGATGCTGTGGGGCCCAACTCGCCGTTTGGAAAGAAGCCTGCACGTTGTGCCTTTCAGCTCTAGAGCAATGTAGCACACCAAGGGGAGAAGTCCTACTTCAACCAGGTCAGGCCTGCAAAGAAACTGCGTTTCACAGGCCATTGGAAGAGATGTTCCCGGTAGGCTGTAACAGCACTGTGCACAGCGAGTTGATTCTTAGCTTCCCAAAGATCTGGAATCATGATGCTGTGGGGCCCAACTCGCCCTTTGGAAAGAAGCGTGCACGTTGTGCCTTCAGCTCTAGGCAATGTTGCACAACCAGAGCAGGAGTCCTACTTCAGCCAGATCAGGCCTGCAAAGAAACTGCGTTTCACAGGCCTTTGGAAGAGATGTTCCCGGTAGGCTGTAAGAGCACTGTGCAGAGCAAGTTGTTTCTTAGCTTCCCAAAGAGCTGGAAGCAAGATGCTGTGGGGCCCAACTCGCCCTTTGCAAAGAAGACTGCACGTTGTGCCTTTCAGCTCTAGGGCAATGTAGCACACCCAGAGCAGAAGTCCTACTTCAGCCAGATCAGGCCTGCAAAGAAACTGCGTTTCACAGGCCTTTGGAAGAGATGTTCCCGGTAGGCTGTAAGAGCACTGTGCAGAGCGAGTTGATTCTTAGCTTCCCAAAGAGCTGGAAGCAAGATGCAGTTGGGCCCAACTCGCCCTATGGAAAGAAGCCTGCACGTTGTGCCTTTCAGCTCTAGGGCAATAAAGCACACACAGAGAAGAAGTTCTACTTCAGCGAGATCAGGTCTGCGAGGAAACTGCTTTTCACAGGCCTTTGGAAGAGATGTTCCCGGGAGGCTGTAAGAGCACTGTGCAGAGCGAGTTGTTTCTTAGCTTCCCCAAGAGCTGGAAGCAAGATGCTGTGGGGCCCAACTCGCCCTTTGGAAAGTAGCCTGCACGTTGTGCCTTTCAGCTCTAGGGCAATGTAGCACACCCAGAGCAGGAGTCCTACTTCAGCCAGATCAGGCCTGCAAAGAAACTGCGTTTCACAGGCCTTTGGAAGAGATGTTCCCGGTAGGCTGTAAGAGCACTGTGCAGAGCGAGTTGTTTCTTAGCTTCCCAAAGAGCTGGAAGCAAGATGCTTTGGGGCCTCTCTCCCCCTTTTATACATGGCTGGGCCTTGTGCGTTGAAGCTCTAGGGCAATGTACAACACCCAGAGCAGGAGTCCTACTTCAGCCAGGTCAGCCCTGCAAAGAAACTGCGTTTCACAGGCCTTTGGAAGAGATGTTCCCGGTAGACTGTAAGAGCACTGTGCAGAGCGAGTTGTTTCTTAGCTTCCCAAAGAGCTGGAAGCAAGATGCTGTGGGGCCCAACTCGCCCTTTGGAAAGAAGCCTGCACGTTGTGCCTTTCAGCTCTAGGGCAATGTAGCACACCCAGAGCAGGAGTCCTACTTGAGCCAGATCAGACCTGCAAAGAAACTGCGTTTCACAGGCCTTTGGAAGAGATGTTCCCGGTAGGCTGTAAGAGCACTGTGCAGAGTGAGTTGTTTCTTAGCTTCCCAAAGAGCTGGAAGCAAGATGCTGTGGGGCCCAACTCGCCCTTTGGAAAGAAGCCTGCACGTTTTCCCTTTCAGCTCTAGGCAATGTTGCACACCCAGAGCAGGTGTCCTACTTCAGCCAGATCAGGCCTGCAAAGAAACTGCGTTTCACAGGCCTTTGGAAGAGATTTTCCCGGTAGGCTGTAAGAGCACTGTGCAGAGCGAGTTGTTTCTTAGCTTCCCAAAGAGCTGGAAGGAAGATGCTGTGGGGCCCAACTCGCCGTTTGGAAAGAAGCCTGCCCGTTGTGCCTTTCAGCTCTAGAGCAATGTAGCACACCAAGGGGAGAAGTCCTACTTCAACCAGGTCAGGCCTGCAAAGAAACTGCGTTTCACAGGCCATTGGAAGAGATGTTCCCGGTAGGCTGTAACAGCACTGTGCACAGCGAGTTGATTCTTAGCTTCTCAAAGATCTGGAATCATGATGCTGTGGGGCCCAACTCGCCCTTTGGAAAGAAGCGTGCACGTTGTGCCTTCAGCTCTAGGCAATGTTGCACAACCAGAGCTGGAGTCCTACTTCAGCCAGATCAGGCCTGCAAAGAAACTGCGTTTCACAGGCCTTTGGAAGAGATGTTCCCGGTAGGCTGTAAGAGCACTGTGCAGAGCAAGTTGTTTCTTAGCTTCCCAAAGAGCTGGAAGCAAGATGCTGTGGGGCCCAACTCGCCCTTTGGAAAGAAGCCTGCACGTTGTGCCTTTCAGCTCTAGGTCAATGAAGCACACACAGAGCAGAAGTTCTACTTCAGCGAGATCAGGTCTGCGAGGAAACTGCTTTTCACAGGCCTTTGGAAGAGATGTTCCCGGTAGGCTGTAAGAGCACTGTGCAGAGCGAGTTGTTTCTTAGCTTCCCAAAGAGCTGGAAGCAAGATGCTGTGGGGCCCAACTCGCCCTTTGGAAAGTAACCTGCACGTTGTGCCTTTCAGCTCTAGGGCAATGTAGCACACCCAGAGCAGGAGAACTACTTCAGCCAGATCAGGCCTGCAAAGAAACTGCGTTTCATAGGCCTTTGGAAGAGATGTTCCCGGTAGGCTGTAAGAGCACTGTGCAGAGCGAGTTGTTTCTTAGCTTCCCAAAGAGCTGAAAGCAAGATGCTGTGGGGCCCAACTCGCCCTTTGGAAAGAAGCCTGCACGTTGTGCCTTTCAGCTCTAGGGCAATGTAGCACACCCAGAGCAGGAGTCCTACTTGAGCCAGGTCAGGCCTGCAAAGAAACTGCGTTTCACAGGCCTTTGGAAGAGATGCTCCCGGTAGGCTGTAAGAGCACTGTGCAGAGCGAGTTGTTTCTTAGCTTCCCAAAGAGCTGGAAGCAAGATGCTGTGGGGCCCAACTCGCCCTTTGGAAAGAAGCCTGCACGTTGTGCCTTTCAGCTCTAGGGCAATGTAGCACACCCAGAGCAGGAGTCCTACTTGAGCCAGGTCAGGCCTGCAAAGAAACTGCGTTTCACAGGCCTTTGGAAGAGATGCTCCCGGTAGGCTGTAAGAGCACTGTGCAGAGCGAGTTGTTTCTTAGCTTCCCAAAGTGCTGGAAGCAAGATGCTGTGGGGCCCAACTCGCCCTTTGGAAAGAAGCCTGCACGTTTTCCCTTTCAGCTCTAGGGCAATGTAGCACACCCAGAGCAGAAGTCCTACTTCAGCCAGATCAGGCCTGCAAAGAAACTGCGTTTCATAGGCCTTTGGAAGAGATGTTCCCGGTAGGTTGTAAGAGCACTGTGCAGAGCGAGTTGTTTCTTAGCTTCCCAAAGAGCTGGAAGCAAGATGCTGTGGGGCCCAACTCGCCATTTGGAAAGAAGCCTGTACGTTGTGCCTTTCAGCTCTACGGCAATGTAGCACACCCAGAGCAGGAGTCCTACTTCAGCCAGATCAGGCCTGCAAAGAAACTGCGTTTCACAGGCCTTTGGAAGAGATGTTCCCGGTAGGCTGTAAGAGCACTGTGCAGAGCGAGTTGTTTCTGAGCTTCCCAAAGAGCTGGAAGCAAGATGCTGTGGGGCCCAACTCGCCCTTTGGAAAGAAGCCTGCACGTTGTGCCTTTCAGCTCTAGGGCAATGTAGCACACCCAGAGCAGAAGTCCTACTTCAGCCAGCTCAGGCCTGCAAAGAAACTGCGTTTCACAGGCCTTTGGAAGAGATGTTCCCGGTAGGCTGTAAGAGCACTGTGCAGAGCGAGTTGTTTCTTAGCTTCCCAAAGAGCTGGAAGCAAGATGCTGTGGGGCCCAACTCGCCCTTTGGAAAGAAGCCTGCACGTTTTCCCTTTCAGCTCTAGGCAATGTTGCACACCCAGAGCAGGAGTCCTACTTCAGCCAGATCAGGCCTGCAAAGAAACTGCGTTTCACAGGCCTTTGGAAGAGATGTTCCCGGTAGGCTGTAAGAGCACTGTGCAGAGCGAGTTGTTTCTGAGCTTCCCAAAGAGCTGGAAGCAAGATGCTGTGGGGCCCAACTCGCCGTTTGGAAAGAAGCCTGCACGTTGTGCCTTTCAGCTCTAGAGCAATGTAGCACACCAAGGGGAGAAGTCCTACTTCAACCAGGTCAGGCCTGCAAAGAAACTGCGTTTCACAGGCCATTGGAAGAGATGTTCCCGGTAGGCTGTAACAGCACTGTGCACAGCGAGTTGATTCTTAGCTTCCCAAAGATCTGGAATCATGATGCTGTGGGGCCCAACTCGCCCTTTGGAAAGAAGCGTGCACGTTGTGCCTTCAGCTCTAGGCAATGTTGCACAACCAGAGCAGGAGTCCTACTTCAGCCAGATCAGGCCTGCAAAGAAACTGCGTTTCACAGGCCTTTGGAAGAGATGTTCCCGGTAGGCTGTAAGAGCACTGTGCAGAGCAAGTTGTTTCTTAGCTTCCCAAAGAGCTGGAAGCAAGATGCTGTGGGGCCCAACTCGCCCTTTGCAAAGAAGACTGCACGTTGTGCCTTTCAGCTCTAGGGCAATGTAGCACACCCAGAGCAGAAGTCCTACTTCAGGCAGATCAGGCCTGCAAAGAAACTGCGTTTCACAGGCCTTTGGAAGAGATGTTCCCGGTAGGCTGTAAGAGCACTGTGCAGAGCGAGTTGTTTCTTAGCTTCCCAAAGAGCTGGAAGCAAAATGCTGTGGGGCCCAACTCGCCCTTTGGAAAGAAGCGTGCACGTTGTGCCTTTCAGCTCTAGGCAATGTTGCACACCCAGAGCAGGAGTCCTACTTCAGCCAGATCAGGCCTGCAAAGAAACTGCGTTTCACAGGCCTTTGGAAGAGATGTTCCCGGTAGGCTGTAAGAGCACTGTGCAGAGCGAGTTGATTCTTAGCTTCCCAAAGAGCTGGAAGCAAGATGCAGTGGGGCCCAACTCGCCCTATGGAAAGAAGCCTGCACGTTGTGCCTTTCAGCTCTAGGGCAATGAAGCACACACAGAGAAGAAGTTCTACTTCAGCGAGATCAGGTCTGCGAGGAAACTGCTTTTCACAGGCCTTTGGAAGAGATGTTCCCGGGAGGCTGTAAGAGCACTGTGCAGAGCGAGTTGTTTCTTAGCTTCCCCAAGAGCTGGAAGCAAGATGCTGTGGGGCCCAACTCGCCCTTTGGAAAGTAGCCTGCACGTTGTGCCTTTCAGCTCTAGGGCAATGTAGCACACCCAGAGCAGGAGTCCTACTTCAGCCAGATCAGGCCTGCAAAGAAACTGCGTTTCACAGGCCTTTGGAAGAGATGTTCCCGGTAGGCTGTAAGAGCACTGTGCAGAGCGAGTTGTTTCTTAGCTTCCCAAAGAGCTGGAAGCAAGATGCTTTGGGGCCTCTCTCCCCCTTTTATACATGGCTGGGCCTTGTGCGTTGAAGCTCTAGGGCAATGTACAACACCCAGAGCAGGAGTCCTACTTCAGCCAGGTCAGCCCTGCAAAGAAACTGCGTTTCACAGGCCTTTGGAAGAGATGTTCCCGGTAGACTGTAAGAGCACTGTGCAGAGCGAGTTGTTTCTTAGCTTCCCAAAGAGCTGGAAGCAAGATGCTGTGGGGCCCAACTCGCCCTTTGGAAAGAAGCCTGCACGTTGTGCCTTTCAGCTCTAGGGCAATGTAGCACACCCAGAGCAGGAGTCCTACTTGAGCCAGATCAGACCTGCAAAGAAACTGCTTTTCACAGGCCTTTGGAAGAGATGTTCCCGGTAGGCTGTAAGAGCACTGTGCAGAGTGAGTTGTTTCTTAGCTTCCCAAAGAGCTGGAAGCAAGATGCTGTGGGGCCCAACTCGCCCTTTGGAAAGAAGCCTGCACGTTTTCCCTTTCAGCTCTAGGCAATGTTGCACACCCAGAGCAGGTGTCCTACTTCAGCCAGATCAGGCCTGCAAAGAAACTGCGTTTCACAGGCCTTTGGAAGAGATTTTCCCGGTAGGCTGTAAGAGCACTGTGCAGAGCGAGTTGTTTCTTAGCTTCCCAAAGAGCTGGAAGGAAGATGCTGTGGGGCCCAACTCGCCGTTTGGAAAGAAGCCTGCACGTTGTGCCTTTCAGCTCTAGAGCAATGTAGCACACCAAGGGGAGAAGTCCTACTTCAACCAGGTCAGGCCTGCAAAGAAACTGCGTTTCACAGGCCATTGGAAGAGATGTTCCCGGTAGGCTGTAACAGCACTGTGCACAGCGAGTTGATTCTTAGCTTCTCAAAGATCTGGAATCATGATGCTGTGGGGCCCAACTCGCCCTTTGGAAAGAAGCGTGCACGTTGTGCCTTCAGCTCTAGGCAATGTTGCACAACCAGAGCTGGAGTCCTACTTCAGCCAGATCAGGCCTGCAAAGAAACTGCGTTTCACAGGCCTTTGGAAGAGATGTTCCCGGTAGGCTGTAAGAGCACTGTGCAGAGCAAGTTGTTTCTTAGCTTCCCAAAGAGCTGGAAGCAAGATGCTGTGGGGCCCAACTCGCCCTTTGGAAAGAAGGGTGCACGTTGTGCCTTTCAGCTCTAGGCAATGTTGCACACCCAGAGCAGGAGTCCTACTTCAGCCAGATCAGGCCTGCAAAGAAACTGCGTTTCACAGGCCTTTGGAAGAGATGTTCCCGGTAGGCTGTAAGAGCACTGTGCAGAGCGAGTTGATTCTTAGCTTCCCAAAGAGCTGGAAGCAAGATGCTGTGGGGCCCAACTCGCCCTTTGGAAAGAAGCCTGCACGTTGTGCCTTTCAGCTCTTGGGCCATGTAGCACACCCAGAGCAGAAGTCCTACTTCAGCCAGATCAAGCCTGCAAAGAAACTGCGTTTCACAGGCCTTTGGAAGAGATGTTCCCGGTAGGCTGCAAGAGCACTGTGCAGAGCGAGTTGTTTCTTAGCTTCCCAAAGAGCTGGAAGCAAGATGCTGTGGGGCCCAACTCGCCCTTTGGAAAGAAGCCTGCACGTTGTGCCTTTCAGCTCTAGGGCAATGTAGCACACCCAGAGCAGGAGTGCTACTTCAGCCAGATCAGGCCTGCAAAGAAACTGCGTTTCACAGGCCTTTGGAAGAGATGTTCCCGGTAGGCTGTAAGAGCACTGTGCAGAGCGAGTTGTTTCTTAGCTTCCCAAAGAGCTGGAAGCAAGATGCTGCGGGGCCCAACTCGCCCTTTGGAAAGTAGCCTGCACGTTGTGCCTTTCAGCTCTAGGGCAATGTAGCACACCCAGAGCAGGAGTCCTACTTCAGCCAGATCAGGCCTGCAAAGAAACTGCGTTTCACAGGCCTTTGGAAGAGATGTTCCCGGTAGGCTGTAAGAGCACTGTCCAGAGCGAGTTGTTTCTTAGCTTCCCAAAGAGCTGGAAGCAAGATGCTGTGGGGCCCAACTCGCCCTTTGGAAAGAAGCCTGCACGTTGTGCCTTTCAGCTCTAGGGCAATGTAGCACACGCAGAGCAGGAGTCCTACTTGAGCCAGGTCAGGCCTGCAAAGAAACTGGGTTTCACAGGCCTTTGGAAGAGATGTTCCCGGTAGGCTGTAAGAGCACTGTGCAGAGCGAGTTGTTTCTTAGCTTCCCAAAGAGCTGGAAGCAAGATGCTGTGGGGCCCAACTCGCCCTTTGGAAAGAAGCCTGCACGTTTTCCCTTTCAGCTCTAGGGCAATGTAGCACACCCAGAGCAGAAGTCCTACTTCAGCCAGATCAGGCCTGCAAAGAAACTGCGTTTCACAGGCCTTTGGAAGAGATGTTCCCGGTAGGCTGTAAGAGCACTGTGCAGAGCGAGTTGTTTCTTAGCTTCCCAAAGAGCTGGAAGCAAGATGCTGTGGGGCCCAACTCGCCCTTTGGAAAGAAGCCTGCACGTTGTGCCTTTCAGCTCTAGGGTAATGTAGCACACCCAGAGCAGAAGTCCTACTTCAGCCAGATCAGGCCTGCAAAGAAACTGCGTTTGACAGGCCTTTGGAAGAGATGTTCCCGGTAGGCTGTAAGAGCACTGTGCAGAGCGAGTTGTTTCCTAGCTTCCCAAAGAGCTGGAAGCAAGATGCTGTGGGGCCCAACTCGCCCTTTGCAAAGAAGCCTGCACGTTGTGCATTTCAGCTCTAGGGCAATGTAGCACACCCACAGCAGGAGTCCTACTTCAGCCAGATCAGGCCTGCAAAGAAACTGCGTTTCACAGGCCTTTGGAAGAGATGTTCCCGGTAGGCTGTAAGAGCACTGTGCAGAGCGAGTTGTTTCTTAGCTTCCCAAAGAGCTGGAAGCAAGATGCTGTGGGTCCCAACTCGCCCTTTGGAAAGAAGCCTGCAAGTTGTGCCTTTCAGCTCAAGGGCAATGTAGCACACCAAGAGCAGAAGTCCTACTTCAGCCAGATCAGGCCTGCAAGGAAACTGCGTTTCACAGGCCTTTGGAAGAGATGTTCCCGGTAGGCTGTAAGAGCACTGTGCAGAGCGAGTTGATTCTTAGCTTCCCAAAGAGCTGGAAGCAAGATGCTGTGGGGCCCAACTCGCCCTTTGGAAAGAAGCGTGCACGTTGTGCCTTTCAGCTCTAGGCAATGTTGCACACCCAGAGCAGGAGTCCTACTTCAGCCAGATCAGGCCTGCAAAGAAACTGCGTTTCACAGGCCTTTGGAAGAGATGTTCCCGGTAGGCTGTAAGAGCACTGTGCAGAGCGAGTTGATTCTTAGCTTCCCAAAGAGCTGGAAGCAAGATGCTGTGGGGCCCAACTCGCCCTTTGGAAAGAAGCCTGCACGTTGTGCCTTTCAGCTCTTGGGCCATGTAGCACACCCAGAGCAGAAGTCCTACTTCAGCCAGATCAAGCCTGCAAAGAAACTGCGTTTCACAGGCCTTTGGAAGAGATGTTCCCGGTAGGCTGTAAGAGCACTGTGCAGAGCGAGTTGTTTCTTAGCTTCCCAAAGAGCTGGAAGCAAGATGCTGTGGGGCCCAACTCGCCCTTTGGAAAGAAGCCTGCACGTTGTGCCTTTCAGCTCTAGGGCAATGTAGCACACCCAGAGCAGGAGTCCTACTTCAGCCAGATCAGGCCTGCAAAGAAACTGCGTTTCACAGGCCTTTGGAAGAGATGTTCCCGGTAGGCTGTAAGAGCACTGTGCAGAGCGAGTTGTTTCTTAGCTTCCCAAAGAGCTGGAAGCAAGATGCTGCGGGGCCCAACTCGCCCTTTGGAAAGTAGCCTGCACGTTGTGCCTTTCAGCTCTAGGGCAATGTAGCACACCCAGAGCAGGAGTCCTACTTCAGCCAGATCAGGCCTGCAAAGAAACTGCGTTTCACAGGCCTTTGGAAGAGATGTTCCCGGTAGGCTGTAAGAGCACTGTCCAGAGCGAGTTGTTTCTTAGCTTCCCAAAGAGCTGGAAGCAAGATGCTGTGGGGCCCAACTCGCCCTTTGGAAAGAAGCCTGCACGTTGTGCCTTTCAGCTCTAGGGCAATGTAGCACACGCAGAGCAGGAGTCCTACTTGAGCCAGGTCAGGCCTGCAAAGAAACTGGGTTTCACAGGCCTTTGGAAGAGATGTTCCCGGTAGGCTGTAAGAGCACTGTGCAGAGCGAGTTGTTTCTTAGCTTCCCAAAGAGCTGGAAGCAAGATGCTGTGGGGCCCAGCTCGCCCTTTGGAAAGAAGCCTGCACGTTTTCCCTTTCAGCTCTAGGGCAATGTAGCACACCCAGAGCAGAAGTCCTACTTCAGCCAGATCAGGGCTGCAAAGAAACTGCGTTTCACAGGCCTTTGGAAGAGATGTTCCCGGTAGGCTGTAAGAGCACTGTGCAGAGCGAGTTGTTTCTTAGCTTCCCAAAGAGCTGGAAGCAAGATGCTGTGGGGCCCAACTCGCCCTTTGGAAAGAAGCCTGCACGTTGTGCCTTTCAGCTCTAGGGTAATGTAGCACACCCAGAGCAGAAGTCCTACTTCAGCCAGATCAGGCCTGCAAAGAAACTGCGTTTGACAGGCCTTTGGAAGAGATGTTCCCGGTAGGCTGTAAGAGCACTGTGCAGAGCGAGTTGTTTCCTAGCTTCCCAAAGAGCTGGAAGCAAGATGCTGTGGGGCCCAACTCGCCCTTTGCAAAGAAGCCTGCACGTTGTGCATTTCAGCTCTAGGGCAATGTAGCACACCCACAGCAGGAGTCCTACTTCAGCCAGATCAGGCCTGCAAAGAAACTGCGTTTCACAGGCCTTTGGAAGAGATGTTCCCGGTAGGCTGTAAGAGCACTGTGCAGAGCGAGTTGTTTCTTAGCTTCCCAAAGAGCTGGAAGCAAGATGCTGTGGGTCCCAACTCGCCCTTTGGAAAGAAGCCTGCAAGTTGTGCCTTTCAGCTCAAGGGCAATGTAGCACACCAAGAGCAGAAGTCCTACTTCAGCCAGATCAGGCCTGCAAGGAAACTGCGTTTCACAGGCCTTTGGAAGAGATGTTCCCGGTAGGCTGTAAGAGCACTGTGCAGAGCGAGTTGTTTCTTAGCTTCCCAAAGAGCTGGAAGCAAGATGCTGTGGGGCCCAACTCGCCCTTTGGAAAGAAGCCTGCACGTTGTGCCTTTCAGCTCTAGGGCAATGTAGCACACCCAGAGTAGAAGTCCTACTTCAGCCAGATCAGGCCTGCAAAGAAACTGCGTTTTACAGGCCTTGGAAGAGATGTTCCCGGTAGGCTGTATGAGCACTGTGCAGAGCGAGTTGTTTCTTAGCTTCCCAAAGAGCTGGAAGCAAGATGCTGTGGGGCCCAACTCGCCCTTTGGAAAGAAGCCTGCAAGTTGTGCCTTTCAGCTCAAGGGCAATGTAGCACACCCAGAGCAGAAGTCCTACTTCAGCCAGATCAGGCCTGCAAAGAAACTGCGTTTCACAGGCCTTTGGAAGAGATGTTCCCGGTAGGCTGTAAGAGCACTGTGCAGAGCGAGTTGTTTCTTAGCTTCCCAAAGAGCTGGAAGCAATATGCTGTGGGGCCCAACTCGCCCTTTGGAAAGAAGCCTGCACGTTGTGCCTTTCAGCTCTAGGGCAATGTAGCACACCCAGAGCAGAAATCCTACTTCAGCCAGATGAGGCCTGCAAAGAAACTGCGTTTCACAGGCCTTTGGAAGAGATGTTCCCGGTAGGCTGTAAGAGCACTGTGCAGAGCGAGTTGTTTCTTAGCTTCCCAAAGAGCTGGAAGCAAGATGCTGTGGGGCCCAACTCGCCCTTTGCAAAGAAGCCTGCACGTTGTGCCTTTCAGCTCTAGGGCAATGTAGCACACCCAGACCAGAAGTCCTACTTCAGCCAGATCAGACCTGCAAAGAAAGTCCGTTTCACAGGCCTTTGGAAGAGATGTTCCCGGTAGGCTGTAAGAGCACTGTGCAGAGCGAGTTGTTTCTTAGCTTGCCAAAGAGCTGGAAGCAAGATGCTGTGGGGCCCAAATCGCCCTATGGAAAGAAGCCTGCACGTTGTGCCTTTCAGCTCTAGGTCAATGAAGCACACACAGAGCAGAAGTTCTACTTCAGCGAGATCAGGTCTGCGAGGAAACTGCTTTTCACAGGCCTTTGGAAGAGATGTTCCCGGTAGGCTGTAAGAGCACTGTGCAGAGCGAGTTGTTTCTTAGCTTCCCAAAGAGCTGGAAGCAAGATGCTGTGGGGCCCAACTCGCCCTTTGGAAAGTAACCTGCACGTTGTGCCTTTCAGCTCTAGGGCAATGTAGCACACCCAGAGCAGGAGTCATACTTCAGCCAGATCAGGCCTGCAAAGAAACTGCGTTTCACAGGCCTTTGGAAGAGATGTTCCCGGTAGGCTGTAAGAGCACTGTGCAGAGCGAGTTGTTTCTTAGCTTCCCAAAGAGCTGGACGCAAGATGCTGTGGGGCCCAACTCGCCCTTTGAAAGAAGCCTGCACGTTGTGCCTTTCAGCTCTAGGGCAATGTAGCACACCCAGAGCAGGAGTCCTACTTCAGCCAGATCAGGCCTGCAAAGAAACTGCGTTTCACAGGCCTTTGGAAGAGATGTTCCCGGTAGGCTGTAAGAGCACTGTGCAGAGCGAGTTGTTTCTTAGCTTCCCAAAGAGCTGAAAGCAAGATGCTGTGGGGCCCAACTCGCCCTTTGGAAAGAAGCCTGCACGTTGTGCCTTTCAGCTCTAGGGCAATGTAGCACACCCAGAGCAGGAGTCCTACTTGAGCCTGGTCAGGTCTGCAAAGAAACTGCGTTTCACAGGCCTTTGGAAGAGATGCTCCCGGTAGGCTGTAAGAGCACTGTGCAGAGCGAGTTGTTTTTTAGCTTCCCAAAGAGCTGGAAGCAAGATGCTGTGGGGCCCAACTCGCCCTTTGGAAAGAAGCCTGCACGTTGTGCCTTTCAGCTCTAGGGCAATGTAGCACACCCAGAGCAGGAGTCCTACTTCAGCCAGGTCAGGCCTGCAAAGAAACTGCGTTTCACAGGCCTTTGGAAGAGATGCTCCCGGTAGGCTGTAAGAGCACTGTGCAGAGCGAGTTGTTTCTTAGCTTCCCAAAGAGCTGGAAGCAAGATGCTGTGGGGCCCAACTCGCCCTTTGCAAAGAAGCCTGCACGTTTTCCCTTTCAGCTCTAGGGCAATGTAGCACACCCAGAGCAGAAGTCCTACTTCAGCCAGATCAGGCCTGCAAAGAAACTGCGTTTCACAGGCCTTTGGAAGAGATGCTCCCGGTAGGCTGTAAGAGCACTGTGCAGAGCGAGTTGTTTCTTAGCTTCCCAAAGAGCTGGAAGCAAGATGCTGTGGGGCCCAATTCGCCCTTTGGAAAGAAGCGTGCACGTTGTGCCTTGCAGCTCTAGGCAATGTTGCACACCCAGAGCAGAAGTCCTACTTCAGCCAGATCAGGCCTGCAAAGGGACTGCGTTTCACAGGCCTTTGGAAGAGATGTTCCCGGTAGGCTGTAAGAGCACTGTGCAGAGCGAGTTGTTTCTTAGCTTCCCAAAGAGCTGGAAGCAAGATGCTGTGGGGCCCAACTCGCCCTTTGGAAAGAAGCCTGCACGTTGTGCCTTTCAGCTCTAGGGCAATTTAGCACACCAAGAGGAGAAGTCCTACTTCAACCAGATCAGGCCTGCAAAGAAACTGCGTTTCACCGGCCTTTGCAAGAGATGTTCCCGGTAGGCTGTAAGGGCACTGTGCATAGCGAGTTGTTTCTTAGCTTCCCAAAGAGCTGGTAGCAAGATGCTGTGGGGCCCAACTCGCCCTTTGGAAAGAAGCCTGCACGTTGTGCCTTTCAGCTCTAGGGCAATGTAGCACACCCAGAGCAGGAGTCCTACTTCAGCCAGATCAGGCCTGCAAAGAAACTGCGTTTCACAGGCCTTTGGAAGAGATGTTCCCGGTAGGCTGTAAGAGCACTGTGCAGAGCGAATTGTTTCTTAGCTTCCCAAAGAGCTGGAAGCAAGATGCTGCGGGGCCCAACCCGCCCTTTGGAAAGAAGCCTGCACGTTGTGCCTTTCAGCTCTAGGGCAATGTAGCACACCCAGAGCAGGAGTCCTACTTCAGCCAGATCAGGCCTGCAAAGAAACTGCGTTTCACAGGCCTTTGGAAGAGATGTTCCCGGTAGGCTGTAAGAGCACTGTGCAGAGCGAGTTGTTTCTTAGCTTCCCAAAGAGCTGGAAGCAAGATGCTGTGGGGACCAACTCGCCCTTTGCAAAGAAGCCTGCACGTTGTGCCTTTCAGCTCTAGGGCAATGTAGCACACCCAGACCAGAAGTCCTACTTCAGCCAGATCAGACCTGCAAAGAAAGTGCGTTTCACAGGCCTTTGGAAGAGATGTTCCCGGTAGGCTGTAAGAGCACTGTGCAGAGCGAGTTGTTTCTTAGCTTCCCAAAGAGCTGGAAGCAAGATGCTGTGGGGCCCAACTCGCCCTATGGAAAGAAGCCTGCACGTTGTGCCTTTCAGCTCTAGGTCAATGAAGCACACACAGAGCAGAAGTTCTACTTCAGCGAGATCAGGTCTGCGAGGAAACTGCTTTTCACAGGCCTTTGAAGAGATGTTCCCGGTAGGCTGTAAGAGCACTGTGCAGAGCGAGTTGTTTCTTAGCTTCCCAAAGAGCTGGAAGCAAGATGCTGTGGGGCCCAACTCGCCCTTTGGAAAGTAACCTGCACGTTGTGCCTTTCAGCTCTAGGGCAATGTAGCACACCCAGAGCAGGAGTCCTACTTCAGCCAGAACAGGCCTGCAAAGAAACTGCGTTTCACAGGCCTTTGGAAGAGATGTTCCCGGTAGGCTGTAAGAGCACTGTGCAGAGCGAGTTGTTTCTTAGCTTCCCAAAGAGCTGGACGCAAGATGCTGTGGGGCCCAACTCGCCCTTTGGAAAGAAGCCTGCACATTGTGCCTTTCAGCTCTAGGGCAATGTAGCACACCCAGAGCAGGAGTCCTACTTGAGCCAGGTCAGGCCTGCAAAGAAACTGCGTTTCACAGGCCTTTGGAAGAGATGCTCCCGGTAGGCTGTAAGAGCACTGTGCAGAGCGAGTTGTTTCTTAGCTTCCCAAAGAGCTGGAAGCAAGATGCTGTGGGGCCCAACTCGCCCTTTGGAAAGAAGCCTGCACGTTGTGCCTTTCAGCTCTAGGGCAATGTAGCACACCCAGAGCAGGAGTCCTACTTGAGCCAGGTCAGGCCTGCAAAGAAACTGCGTTTCACAGGCCTTTGGAAGAGATGCTCCCGGTAGGCTGTAAGAGCACTGTGCAGAGCGAGTTGTTTCTTAGCTTCCCAAAGTGCTGGAAGCAAGATGCTGTGGGGCCCAACTCGCCCTTTGGAAAGAAGCCTGCACGTTTTCCCTTTCAGCTCTAGGGCAATGTAGCACACCCAGAGCAGAAGTCCTACTTCAGCCAGATCAGGCCTGCAAAGAAACTGCGTTTCATAGGCCTTTGGAAGAGATGTTCCCGGTAGGTTGTAAGAGCACTGTGCAGAGCGAGTTGTTTCTTAGCTTCCCAAAGAGCTGGAAGCAAGATGCTGTGGGGCCCAACTCGCCCTTTGGAAAGAAGCCTGTACGTTGTGCCTTTCAGCTCTACGGCAATGTAGCACACCCAGAGCAGGAGTCCTACTTCAGCCAGATCAGGCCTGCAAAGAAACTGCGTTTCACAGGCCTTTGGAAGAGATGTTCCCGGTAGGCTGTAAGAGCACTGTGCAGAGCGAGTTGTTTCTGAGCTTCCCAAAGAGCTGGAAGCAAGATGCTGTGGGGCCCAACTCGCCCTTTGGAAAGAAGCCTGCACGTTGTGCCTTTCAGCTCTAGGGCAATGTAGCACACCCAGAGCAGAAGTCCTACTTCAGCCAGCTCAGGCCTGCAAAGAAACTGCGTTTCACAGGCCTTTGGAAGAGATGTTCCCGGTAGGCTGTAAGAGCACTGTGCAGAGCGAGTTGTTTCTTAGCTTCCCAAAGAGCTGGAAGCAAGATGCTGTGGGGCCCAACTCGCCCTTTGGAAAGAAGCCTGCACGTTTTCCCTTTCAGCTCTAGGCAATGTTGCACACCCAGAGCAGGAGTCCTACTTCAGCCAGATCAGGCCTGCAAAGAAACTGCGTTTCACAGGCCTTTGGAAGAGATGTTCCCGGTAGGCTGTAAGAGCACTGTGCAGAGCGAGTTGTTTCTGAGCTTCCCAAAGAGCTGGAAGCAAGATGCTGTGGGGCCCAACTCGCCGTTTGGAAAGAAGCCTGCACGTTGTGCCTTTCAGCTCTAGAGCAATGTAGCACACCAAGGGGAGAAGTCCTACTTCAACCAGGTCAGGCCTGCAAAGAAACTGCGTTTCACAGGCCATTGGAAGAGATGTTCCCGGTAGGCTGTAACAGCACTGTGCACAGCGAGTTGATTCTTAGCTTCCCAAAGATCTGGAATCATGATGCTGTGGGGCCCAACTCGCCCTTTGGAAAGAAGCGTGCACGTTGTGCCTTCAGCTCTAGGCAATGTTGCACAACCAGAGCAGGAGTCCTACTTCAGCCAGATCAGGCCTGCAAAGAAACTGCGTTTCACAGGCCTTTGGAAGAGATGTTCCCGGTAGGCTGTAAGAGCACTGTGCAGAGCAAGTTGTTTCTTAGCTTCCCAAAGAGCTGGAAGCAAGATGCTGTGGGGCCCAACTCGCCCTTTGCAAAGAAGCCTGCACGTTGTGCCTTTCAGCTCTAGGGCAATGTAGCACACCCAGAGCAGAAGTCCTACTTCAGCCAGATCAGGCCTGCAAAGAAACTGCGTTTCACAGGCCTTTGGAAGAGATCTTCCCGGTAGGCTGTAAGAGCACTGTGCAGAGCGAGTTGTTTCTTAGCTTCCCAAAGAGCTGGAAGCAAAATGCTGTGGGGCCCAACTCGCCCTTTGGAAAGAAGCGTGCACGTTGTGCCTTTCAGCTCTAGGCAATGTTGCACACCCAGAGCAGGAGTCCTACTTCAGCCAGATCAGGCCTGCAAAGAAACTGCGTTTCACAGGCCTTTGGAAGAGATGTTCCCGGTAGGCTGTAAGAGCACTGTGCAGAGCGAGTTGATTCTTAGCTTCCCAAAGAGCTGGAAGCAAGATGCAGTGGGGCCCAACTCGCCCTATGGAAAGAAGCCTGCACGTTGTGCCTTTCAGCTCTAGGGCAATGAAGCACACACAGAGAAGAAGTTCTACTTCAGCGAGATCAGGTCTGCGAGAAAACTGCTTTTCACAGGCCTTTGGAAGAGATGTTCCCGGGAGGCTGTAAGAGCACTGTGCAGAGCGAGTTGTTTCTTAGCTTCCCCAAGAGCTGGAAGCAAGATGCTGTGGGGCCCAACTCGCCCTTTGGAAAGTAGCCTGCACGTTGTGCCTTTCAGCTCTAGGGCAATGTAGCACACCCAGAGCAGGAGTCCTACTTCAGCGAGATCAGGCCTGCAAAGAAACTGCGTTTCACAGGCCTTTGGAAGAGATGTTCCCGGTAGGCTGTAAGAGCACTGTGCAGAGCGAGTTGTTTCTTAGCTTCCCAAAGAGCTGGAAGCAAGATGCTGTGGGGCCCAACTCGCCCTTTGGAAAGAAGCCTGCACGTTGTGCCTTTCACCTCTAGGGCAATGTAGCACACCCACAGCTGGAGTCCTACTTCAGCCAGATCAGGCCTGCAAAGAAACTGCGTTTCACAGGCCTTTGGAAGAGATGTTCCCGGTAGGCTGTAAGAGCACTGTGCAGAGCGAGTTGTTTCTTAGCTTCCCAAAGAGCTGGAAGCAAGATGCTGAGTGGCCCAACTCGCCCTTTGGAAAGAAGCCTGCACGTTGTGCCTTTCAGCTCTAGGGCAATGTAGCACACACAGAGCAGGAGTCCTACTTCAGCCAGATCAGGCCTGCAAAGAAACTGCGTTTCACAGGCCTTTGGAAGAGATGTTCCCGGTGGGCTGTAAGAGCACTGTGCAGAGCGAGTTGTTTCTTAGCTTCCCAAAGAGCTGGAAGCAAGATGCTGTGGGGCCCAACTCGGCCTTTGCAAAGAAGCCTGCACGTTGTGCCTTTCAGCTCTAGGGCAATGTAGCACACCCAGAGCAGAAGTCCTACTTCAGCCATTTCAGGCCTGCAAGGAAACTGTGTTTCACAGGCCTTTGGAAGAGATGTTCCCGGTAGGCTGTAAGAGCACTGTGCAGAGCGAGTTGATTCTTAGCTTCCCAAAGAGCTGGAAGCAAGATGCTGTGGGTCCCAACTCGCCCTTTGGAAAGAAGCCTGCACGTTGTGCCTTTCAGCTCTAGGACAATGTAGCACACCCAGAGCAGGAGTCCTACTTCAGCCAGGTCAGGCCTGCAAAGAAACTGCGTTTCACAGGCCTTTGGAAGAGATGTTCCCGGTAGGCTGTAAGAGCACAGTGCAGAGCGAGTTGTTTCTTAGCTTCCCAAAGAGCTGGAAGCAAGATGCTGTGGGGCCCAACTCGCCCTTTGGAAAGAAGCGTGCACGTTGTGCCTTTCAGCTCTAGGGCAATGTAGCACACCCAGAGCAGAAGTCCTACTTCAGCCAGATCAGACCTGCAAAGAAACTGCGTTTCACAGGCCTTTGGAAGAGATGTTCCCGGTAGGCTGTAAGAGCACTGTGCAGAGCGAGTTGTTTCTTAGCTTCCCAAAGAGCTGGAAGCAAGATGCTGTGGGGCCCAACTCGCCCTATGGAAAGAAGCCTGCACGTTGTGCCTTTCAGCTCTAGGGCAATGAAGCACACACAGAGCAGAAGTTCTACTTCAGCGAGATCAGGTCTGCGAGGAAACTGCTTTTCACAGGCCTTTGGAAGAGATGTTCCCGGTAGGCTGTAAGAGCACTGTGCAGAGCGAGTTGTTTCTTAGCTTCCCAAAGAGCTGGAAGCAAGATGCTGTGGGGCCCAACTCACCCTTTGGAAAGTAGCCTGCACGTTGTGCCTTTCAGCTCTAGGGCAATGTAGCACACCCAGAGCAGGAGTCCTACTTGAGCCAGGTCAGGCCTGCAAAGAAACTGCGTTTCACAGGCCTTTGGAAGAGATGCTCCCGGTAGGCTGTAAGAGCACTGTGCAGAGCGAGTTGTTTCTTAGCTTCCCAAAGTGCTGGAAGCAAGATGCTGTGGGGCCCAACTCGCCCTTTGGAAAGAAGCCTGCACGTTTTCCCTTTCAGCTCTAGGGCAATGTAGCACACCCAGAGCAGAAGTCCTACTTCAGCCAGATCAGGCCTGCAAAGAAACTGCGTTTCATAGGCCTTTGGAAGAGATGTTCCCGGTAGGTTGTAAGAGCACTGTGCAGAGCGAGTTGTTTCTTAGCTTCCCAAAGAGCTGGAAGCAAGATGCTGTGGGGCCCAACTCGCCCTTTGGAAAGAAGCCTGTACGTTGTGCCTTTCAGCTCTACGGCAATGTAGCACACCCAGAGCAGGAGTCCTACTTCAGCCAGATCAGGCCTGCAAAGAAACTGCGTTTCACAGGCCTTTGGAAGAGATGTTCCCGGTAGGCTGTAAGAGCACTGTGCAGAGCGAGTTGTTTCTGAGCTTCCCAAAGAGCTGGAAGCAAGATGCTGTGGGGCCCAACTCGCCCTTTGGAAAGAAGCCTGCACGTTGTGCCTTTCAGCTCTAGGGCAATGTAGCACACCCAGAGCAGAAGTCCTACTTCAGCCAGCTCAGGCCTGCAAAGAAACTGCGTTTCACAGGCCTTTGGAAGAGATGTTCCCGGTAGGCTGTAAGAGCACTGTGCAGAGCGAGTTGTTTCTTAGCTTCCCAAAGAGCTGGAAGCAAGATGCTGTGGGGCCCAACTCGCCCTTTGGAAAGAAGCCTGCACGTTTTCCCTTTCAGCTCTAGGCAATGTTGCACACCCAGAGCAGGAGTCCTACTTCAGCCAGATCAGGCCTGCAAAGAAACTGCGTTTCACAGGCCTTTGGAAGAGATGTTCCCGGTAGGCTGTAAGAGCACTGTGCAGAGCGAGTTGTTTCTGAGCTTCCCAAAGAGCTGGAAGCAAGATGCTGTGGGGCCCAACTCGCCGTTTGGAAAGAAGCCTGCACGTTGTGCCTTTCAGCTCTAGAGCAATGTAGCACACCAAGGGGAGAAGTCCTACTTCAACCAGGTCAGGCCTGCAAAGAAACTGCGTTTCACAGGCCATTGGAAGAGATTTTCCCGGTAGGCTGTAACAGCACTGTGCACAGCGAGTTGATTCTTAGCTTCCCAAAGATCTGGAATCATGATGCTGTGGGGCCCAACTCGCCCTTTGGAAAGAAGCGTGCACGTTGTGCCTTCAGCTCTAGGCAATGTTGCACAACCAGAGCAGGAGTCCTACTTCAGCCAGATCAGGCCTGCAAAGAAACTGCGTTTCACAGGCCTTTGGAAGAGATGTTCCCGGTAGGCTGTAAGAGCACTGTGCAGAGCAAGTTGTTTCTTAGCTTCCCAAAGAGCTGGAAGCAAGATGCTGTGGGGCCCAACTCGCCCTTTGCAAAGAAGACTGCACGTTGTGCCTTTCAGCTCTAGGGCAATGTAGCACACCCAGAGCAGAAGTCCTACTTCAGCCAGATCAGGCCTGCAAAGAAACTGCGTTTCACAGGCCTTTGGAAGAGATCTTCCCGGTAGGCTGTAAGAGCACTGTGCAGAGCGAGTTGTTTCTTAGCTTCCCAAAGAGCTGGAAGCAAAATGCTGTGGGGCCCAACTCGCCCTTTGGAAAGAAGCGTGCACGTTGTGCCTTTCAGCTCTAGGCAATGTTGCACACCCAGAGCAGGAGTCCTACTTCAGCCAGATCAGGCCTGCAAAGAAACTGCGTTTCACAGGCCTTTGGAAGAGATGTTCCCGGTAGGCTGTAAGAGCACTGTGCAGAGCGAGTTGATTCTTAGCTTCCCAAAGAGCTGGAAGCAAGATGCAGTGGGGCCCAACTCGCCCTATGGAAAGAAGCCTGCACGTTGTGCCTTTCAGCTCTAGGGCAATGAAGCACACACAGAGAAGAAGTTCTACTTCAGCGAGATCAGGTCTGCGAGGAAACTGCTTTTCACAGGCCTTTGGAAGAGATGTTCCCGGTAGGCTGTAAGAGCACTGTGCAGAACGAGTTGTTTCTTAGCTTCCCAAAGAGCTGGAAGCAAGATGCTGTGGGGCCCAACTCGCCCTTTGAAAGAAGCCTGCACGTTGTGCCTTTCAGCTCTAGGGCAATGTAGCACACCCAGAGCAGAAGTCCTACTTCAGCCAGATCAGGCCTGCAAAGAAACTGCATTTCACAGGCCTTTGGAAGAGATGTTCCCGGTAGGCTGTAAGAGCAGTGTGCAGAGCGAGTTGTTTCTTAGCTTCCCAAAGAGCTGGAAGCAAGATGCTGTGGGGCCCAACTCGCCCTTTGGAAAGAAGCCTGCACGTTGTGCCTTTCAGCTCTAGGGCAATGTAGCACACCCAGAGCAGAAGTCCTACTTCAGCCAGATCAGGCCTGCAAAGAAACTGCGTTTCACAGGCCTTTGGAAGAGATGTTCCCGGTAGGCTGTAAGAGCACTGCGCAGAGCGAGTTGTTTCTTAGCTTCCCAAAGAGCTGGAAGCAAGATGCTGTGGGGCCCAACTCGCCCTTTGGAAAGAAGCCTGCACGTTGTGCCTTTCACCTCTAGGGCAATGTAGCACACCCACAGCTGGAGTCCTACTTCAGCCAGATCAGGCCTGCAAAGAAACTGCGTTTCACAGGCCTTTGGAAGAGATGTTCCCGGTAGGCTGTAAGAGCACTGTGCAGAGCGAGTTGTTTCTTAGCTTCCCAAAGAGCTGGAAGCAAGATGCTGAGTGGCCCAACTCGCCCTTTGGAAAGAAGCCTGCACGTTGTGCCTTTCAGCTCTAGGGCAATGTAGCACACACAGAGCAGGAGTCCTACTTCAGCCAGATCAGGCCTGCAAAGAAACTGCGTTTCACAGGCCTTTGGAAGAGATGTTCCCGGTGGGCTGTAAGAGCACTGTGCAGAGCGAGTTGTTTCTTAGCTTCCCAAAGAGCTGGAAGCAAGATGCTGTGGGGCCCAACTCGGCCTTTGCAAAGAAGCCTGCACGTTGTGCCTTTCAGCTCTAGGGCAATGTAGCACACCCAGAGCAGAAGTCCTACTTCAGCCATATCAGGCCTGCAAGGAAACTGTGTTCCACAGGCCTTTGGAAGAGATGTTCCCGGTAGGCTGTAAGAGCACTGTGCAGAGCGAGTTGTTTCTTAGCTTCCCAAAGAGCTGGAAGCAAGATGCTGTGGGTCCCAACTCGCCCTTTGGAAAGAAGCCTGCACGTTGTGCCTTTCAGCTCTAGGACAATGTAGCACACCCAGAGCAGGAGTCCTACTTCAGCCAGGTCAGGCCTGCAAAGAAACTGCGTTTCACAGGCCTTTGGAAGAGATGTTCCCGGTAGGCTGTAAGAGCACTGTGCAGAGCGAGTTGTTTCTTAGCTTCCCAAAGAGCTGGAAGCAAGATGCTGTGGGGCCCAACTCGCCCTATGGAAAGAAGCCTGCACGTTGTGCCTTTCAGCTCTAGGGCAATGAAGCACACACAGAGCAGAAGTTCTACTTCAGCGAGATCAGGTCTGCGAGGAAACTGCTTTTCACAGGCCTTTGGAAGAGATGTTCCCGGTAGGCTGTAAGAGCACTGTGCAGAGCGAGTTGTTTCTTAGCTTCCCAAAGAGCTGGAAGCAAGATGCTGTGGGGCCCAACTCACCCTTTGGAAAGTAGCCTGCACGTTGTGCCTTTCAGCTCTAGGGCAATGTAGCACACCCACAGAAGGAGTCCTACTTCGGGAAGATCAGGCCTGCAAAGAAACTGCGTTTCACAGGCCTTTGGAAGAGATGTTCCCGTTAGGCTGTAAGAGCACTGTGCAGAGCGAGTTGTTTCTTAGCTTCCCAAAGAGCTGGAAGCAAGATGCTGTGGGGCCCACCTCGCCCTTTGAAAGAAGCCTGTACGTTGTGCCTTTCAGCTCTAGGGCAATGTAGCACACCCAGAGCAGAAGTCCTACTTCAGCCAGATCAGGCCTGCAAAGAAACTGCGTTTCACAGGCCTTTGGAAGAGATGTTCCCGGTAGGCTGTAAGAGCACTGTGCAGAGCGAGTTGTTTCTTAGCTTCCCAAAGAGCTGGAAGCAAGATGCTGTGGGGCCCAACTCGCCCTTTGGAAAGAAGCCTGCACGTTTTCCCTTTCAGCTCTAGGCAATGTTGCACACCCAGAGCAGGAGTCCTACTTCAGCCAGATCAGGCCTGCAAAGAAACTGCGTTACACAGGCCTTTGGAAGAGATGTTCCCGGTAGGCTGTAAGAGCACTGTGCAGAGCGAGTTGTTTCTTAGCTTCCCAAAGAGCTGGAAGCAAGATGCTGTGGGGCCCAACTCGCCCTTTGGAAAGAAGCCTGCACGTTTTCCCTTTCAGCTCTAGGCAATGTTGCACACCCAGAGCAGGAGTCCTACTTCAGCCAGATCAGGCCTGCAAAGAAACTGCGTTTCACAGGCCTTTGGAAGAGATTTTCCCGGTAGGCTGTAAGAGCACTGTGCATAGCGAGTTGTTTCTTAGCTTCCCAAAGAGCTGGAAGCAAGATGCTGTGGGGCCCAACTCGCCCTTTGGAAAGAAGCCTGCACGTTTTGCCTTTCAGCTCTAGGGCAATGTAGCACACCCACAGCAGGAGTCCTACTTCAGCCAGATCAGGCCTGCAAAGAAACTGCGTTTCACAGGCCTTTGGAAGAGATGTTCCCGGTAGGCTGTAAGAGCACTGTGCAGAACGAGTTGTTTCTTAGCTTCCCAAAGAGCTGGAAGCAAGATGCTGTGGGGCCCAACTCGCCCTTTGAAAGAAGCCTGCACGTTGTGCCTTTCAGCTCTAGGGCAATGTAGCACACCCAGAGCAGAAGTCCTACTTCAGCCAGATCAGGCCTGCAAAGAAACTGCATTTCACAGGCCTTTGGAAGAGATGTTCCCGGTAGGCTGTAAGAGCAGTGTGCAGAGCGAGTTGTTTCTTAGCTTCCCAAAGAGCTGGAAGCAAGATGCTGTGGGGCCCAACTCGCCCTTTGGAAAGAAGCCTGCACGTTGTGCCTTTCAGCTCTAGGGCAATGTAGCACACCCAGAGCAGAAGTCCTACTTCAGCCAGATCAGGCCTGCAAAGAAACTGCGTTTCACAGGCCTTTGGAAGAGATCTTCCCGGTAGGCTGTAAGAGCACTGCGCAGAGCGAGTTGTTTCTTAGCTTCCCAAAGAGCTGGAAGCAAGATGCTGTGGGGCCCAACTCGCCCTTTGGAAAGAAGCCTGCACGTTGTGCCTTTCACCTCTAGGGCAATGTAGCACACCCACAGCTGGAGTCCTACTTCAGCCAGATCAGGCCTGCAAAGAAACTGCGTTTCACAGGCCTTTGGAAGAGATGTTCCCGGTAGGCTGTAAGAGCACTGTGCAGAGCGAGTTGTTTCTTAGCTTCCCAAAGAGCTGGAAGCAAGATGCTGAGTGGCCCAACTCGCCCTTTGGAAAGAAGCCTGCACGTTGTGCCTTTCAGCTCTAGGGCAATGTAGCACACACAGAGCAGGAGTCCTACTTCAGCCAGATCAGGCCTGCAAAGAAACTGCGTTTCACAGGCCTTTGGAAGAGATGTTCCCGGTGGGCTGTAAGAGCACTGTGCAGAGCGAGTTGTTTCTTAGCTTCCCAAAGAGCTGGAAGCAAGATGCTGTGGGGCCCAACTCGGCCTTTGCAAAGAAGCCTGCACGTTGTGCCTTTCAGCTCTAGGGCAATGTAGCACACCCAGAGCAGAAGTCCTACTTCAGCCATATCAGGCCTGCAAGGAAACTGTGTTTCACAGGCCTTTGGAAGAGATGTTCCCGGTAGGCTGTAAGAGCACTGTGCAGAGCGAGTTGTTTCTTAGCTTCCCAAAGAGCTGGAAGCAAGATGCTGTGGGGCCCAACTCGCCTTTGGAAAGAAGCCTGCACGTTGTGACTTTCAGCTCTAGGGCAATGTAGCACTCCCAGAGCAGAAGTCCTACTTCAGCCAGATCAGGCCTGCAAAGAAACTGCGTTTCACAGGCCTTTGGAAGAGATCTTCCCGGTAGGCTGTAAGAGCACTGTGCAGAGCGAGTTGTTTCTTAGCTTCCCAAAGAGCTGGAAGCAAGATGCTGTGGGGCCCAACTCGCCCTTTGGAAAGAAGCCTGCACGTTTTGCCTTTCACCTCTAGGGCAATGTAGCACACCCACAGCTGGAGTCCTACTTCAGCCAGATCAGGCCTGCAAAGAAACTGCGTTTCACAGGCCTTTGGAAGAGATGTTCCCGGTAGGCTGTAAGAGCACTGTGCAGAGCGAGTTGTTTCTTAGCTTCCCAAAGAGCTGGAAGCAAGATGCTGTGGGGCCCAACTCGCCCTTTGGAAAGAAGCCTGCACGTTGTGCCTTTCAGCTCTAGGGCAATGTAGCACAACCAGAGCAGAAGTCCTACTTCAGCCAGATCAGGCCTGCAAAGAAGCTGCGTTTCACAGGCCTTTGGAAGAGATGTTCCCGGTAGGCTGTAAGAGCACTGTGCAGAGCGAGTTGTTTCTTAGCTTCCCAAAGAGCTGGAAGCAAGATGCTGTGGGGCCCAACTCGCCCTTTGCAAAGAAGCCTGCACGTTGTGCCTTTCAGCTCTAGGGCAATGTAGCACACCCAGAGCAGAAGTCCTACTTCAGCCAGATCAGGCCTGCAAAGAAACTGCGTTTCACAGGGCTTTGGAAGAGATGTTCCCGGTAGGCTGTAAGAGCACTGTGCAGAGCGAGTTGTTTCTTAGCTTCCCAAAGAGCTGGAAGCAAGATGCTGTGGGGCCCAACTCGCCCTATGGAAAGAAGCCTGCACGTTGTGCCTTTCAGCTCTAGCGCAATGAAGCACACACAGAGCAGAAGTTCTACTTCAGTGAGATCAGGTCTGCGAGGAAACTGCTTTTCACAGGCCTTTGGAAGAGATGTTCCCGGTAGGCTGTAAGAGCACTGTGCAGAGCGAGTTGTTTCTCAGCTTCCCAAAGAGCTGGAAGCAAGATGCTGTGGGGCCCAACTCGCCCTTTGAAAGAAGCCTGCACGTTGTGCCTTTCAGCTCTAGGGCAATGTAGCACACCAAGAGCAGAAGTTCCACTTCAGCGAGATCAGGCCTGCAAAGAATCTGCGTTTCACAGGCCTTTGGAAGAGATATTCCCGGTAGGCTGTAACAGCACTGTGCAGAGCGAGTTGTTTCTTAGCTTTCCAAAGAGCTGGAAGCAAGATGCTGTGGGGCCCAACTCGCCCTTTGGAAAGAAGCCTGCACGTTGTGCCTTTCAGCTCTAGGGCAATGTAGCACACCCAGAGCAGAAGTCCTACTTCAGCCAGATCAGGCCTGCAAAGAAACTGCGTTTCACAGGGCTTTGGAAGAGATGTTCCCGGTAGGCTGTAAGAGCACTGTGCAGAGCGAGTTGTTTCTTAGCTTCCCAAAGAGCTGGAAGCAAGATGCTGTGGGGCCCAACACGCCCTATGGAAAGAAGCCTGCACGTTGTGCCTTTCAGCTCTAGGGCAATGAAGCACACACAGAGCAGAAGTTCTACTTCAGCGAGATCAGGTCTGCGAGGAAACTGCTTTTCACAGGCCTTTGGAAGAGATGTTCCCGGTAGGCTGTAAGAGCACTGTGCAGGGCGAGTTGTTTCTCAGCTTCCCAAAGAGCTGGAAGCAAGATGCTGTGGGGCCCAACTCGCCCTTTGGAAAGAAGCCTGCACGTTGTGCCTTTCAGCTCTAGGGCAATGTAGCACACCAAGAGCAGAAGTTCCACTTCAACGAGATCAGGCCTGCAAAGAAACTGCGTTTCACAGGCCTTTGGAAGAGATGTTCCCGGTAGGCTGTAACACCACTGTGCAGAGCGAGTTGTTTCTTAGCTTTCCAAAGAGCTGGAAGCAAGATGCTGTGGGGCCCAACTCGCCCTTTGGAAAGAAGCCTGCACGTTGTGCCTTTCAGCTCTAGGGCAATGTAGCACACCCAGAGCAGAAGTCCTACTTCAGCCAGATCAGGCCTGCAAAGAAACTGCATTTCACAGGCATTTGGAAGAGATATTCCCGGTAGGCTGTAAGAGCACTGTGCAGAGCGAGTTGTTTCTTAGCTTCCCAAAGAGCTGGAAGCAAGATGCTGTGGGGCCCAACTCGCCCTTTGAAAGAAGCCTGCACGTTGTGCCTTTCAGTTCTAGGGCAATGTAGCACACCCAGAGCAGAAGACCTACTTCAGCCAGATCAGGCCTGCAAAGAAACTGCGTTTCACAGGCCTTTGGAAGAGATGTTCCCGGTAGGCTGTAAGAGCACTGTGCAGAGCGAGTTGTTTCTTAGCTTCCCAAAGAGCTGGAAGCAAGATGCTGTGGGGCCCAACTCGCCCTTTGCAAAGAAGCCTGCACGTTGTGCCTTTCAGCTCCAGGGCAATGTAGCACACCCAGAGCAGAAGTCCTACTTCAGCCAGATCAGGCCTGCAAAGAAACTGCGTTTCACAGGCCTTTGGAAGAGATGTTCCCGGTAGGCTGTAAGAGCACTGTGCAGAGCGAGTTGTTACTCAGCTTCCCAAAGAGCTGGAAGCAAGATGCTGTGGGGCCCAACTCGCCCTTTGGAAAGAAGCCTGCACGTTGTGCCTTTCAGCTCTAGGGCAATGTAGCACACCAAGAGCAGATGTTCCACTTCAGCGAGATCAGGCCTGCAAAGAAACTGCGTTTCACAGGCCTTTGGAAGAGATGTTCCCGGTGGGCTGTAAGAGCACTGTGCAGAGCGAGTTGTTTCTTAGCTTCCCAAAGAGCTGGAAGCAAGATGCTGTGGGGCCCAACTCGGCCTTTGCAAAGAAGCCTGCACGTTGTGCCTTTCAGCTCTAGGGCAATGTAGCACACCCAGAGCAGAAGTCCTACTTCAGCCATATCAGGCCTGCAAGGAAACTGTGTTTCGCAGGCATTTGGAAGAGATGTTCCCGGTAGGCTGTAAGAGCACTGTGCAGAGCGAGTTGTTTCTTAGCTTCCCAGAGAGCTGGAAGCAAGATGCTGTGGGTCCCAACTCGCCCTTTGGAAAGAAGCCTGCACGTTGTGCCTTTCAGCTCTAGGACAATGTAGCACACCCAGAGCAGGAGTCCTACTTCAGCCAGGTCAGGCCTGCAAAGAAACTGCGTTTCACAGGCCTTTGGAAGAGATGTTCCCGGTAGGCTGTAAGAGCACAGTGCAGAGCGAGTTGTTTCTTAGCTTCCCAAAGAGCTGGAAGCAAGATGCTGTGGGGCCCAACTCGCTCTTTGGAAAGAAGCCTGCACGTTGTGCCTTTCAGCTCTAGGGCAATGTAGCACACCCAGAGCAGAAGTCCTACTTCAGCCAGATCAGACCTGCAAAGAAACTGCGTTTCACAGGCCTTTGGAAGAGATGTTCCCGGTAGGCTGTAAGAGCACTGTGCAGAGCGAGTTGTTTCTTAGCTTCCCAAAGAGCTGGAAGCAAGATGCTGTGGGGCCCAACTCGCCCTATGGAAAGAAGCCTGCACGTTGTGCCTTTCAGCTCTAGGGCAATGAAGCACACACAGAGCAGAAGTTCTACTTCAGCGAGATCAGGTCTGCGAGGAAACTGCTTTTCACAGGCCTTTGGAAGAGATGTTCCCGGTAGGCTGTAAGAGCACTGTGCAGAGCGAGTTGTTTCTTAGCTTCCCAAAGAGCTGGAAGCAAGATGCTGTGGGGCCCAACTCACCCTTTGGAAAGTAGCCTGCACGTTGTGCCTTTCAGCTCTAGGGCAATGTAGCACACCCACAGAAGGAGTCCTACTTCGGGAAGATCAGGCCTGCAAAGAAACTGCGTTTCACAGGCCTTTGGAAGAGATGTTCCCGTTAGGCTGTAAGAGCACTGTGCAGAGCGAGTTGTTTCTTAGCTTCCCAAAGAGCTGGAAGCAAGATGCTGTGGGGCCCACCCCGCCCTTTGAAAGAAGCCTGTACGTTGTGCCTTTCAGCTCTAGGGCAATGTAGCACACCCAGAGCAGAAGTCCTACTTCAGCCAGATCAGGCCTGCAAAGAAACTGCGTTTCACAGGCCTTTGGAAGAGATGTTCCCGGTAGGCTGTAAGAGCACTGTGCAGAGCGAGTTGTTTCTTAGCTTCCCAAAGAGCTGGAAGCAAGATGCTGTGGGGCCCAACTCGCCTTTGGAAAGAAGCCTGCACGTTGTGACTTTCAGCTCTAGGGCAATGTAGCACTCCCAGAGCAGAAGTCCTACTTCAGCCAGATCAGGCCTGCAAAGAAACTGCGTTTCACAGGCCTTTGGAAGAGATCTTCCCGGTAGGCTGTAAGAGCACTGTGCAGAGCGAGTTGTTTCTAAGCTTCCCAAAGAGCTGGAAGCAAGATGCTGTGGGGCCCAACTCGCCCTTTGGAAAGAAGCCTGCACGTTGTGCCTTTCACCTCTAGGGCAATGTAGCACACCCACAGCTGGAGTCCTACTTCAGCCAGATCAGGCCTGCAAAGAAACTGCGTTTCACAGGCCTTTGGAAGAGATGTTCCCGGTAGGCTGTAAGAGCACTGTGCAGAGCGAGTTGTTTCTTAGCTTCCCAAAGAGCTGGAAGCAAGATGCTGTGGGGCCCAACTCGCCCTTTGCAAAGAAGCCTGCACGTTGTGCCTTTCAGCTCTAGGGCAATGTAGCACACCCAGAGCAGAAGTCCTACTTCAGCCAGATCAGGCCTGCAAAGAAACTGCGTTTCACAGGCCTTTGGAAGAGATGTTCCCGGTAGGCTGTAAGAGCACTGTGCAGAGCGAGTTGTTTCTTAGCTTCCCAAAGAGCTGGAAGCAAGATGCTGTGGGGCCCAACTCGCCCTATGGAAAGAAGCCTGCACGTTGTGCCTTTCAGCTCTAGCGCAATGAAGCACACACAGAGCAGAAGTTCTACTTCAGCGAGATCAGGTCTGCGAGGAAACTGCTTTTCACAGGCCTTTGGAAGAGATGTTCCCGGTAGGCTGTAAGAGCACTGTGCAGAGCGAGTTGATTCTCAGCTTCCCAAAGAGCTGGAAGCAAGATGCTGTGGGGCCCAACTCGCCCTTTGGAAAGAAGCGTGCACGTTGTGCCTTTCAGCTCTAGGGCAATGTAGCACACCAAGAGCAGAAGTTCCACTTCAGCGAGATCAGGCCTGCAAAGAATCTGCGTTTCACAGGCCTTTGGAAGAGATATTCCCGGTAGGCTGTAACAGCACTGTGCAGAGCGAGTTGTTTCTTAGCTTTCCAAAGAGCTGGAAGCAAGATGCTGTGGGGCCCAACTCGCCCTTTGGAAAGAAGCCTGCACGTTGTGCCTTTCAGCTCTAGGGCAATGTAGCACACCCAGAGCAGAAGTCCTACTTCAGCCAGATCAGGCCTGCAAAGAAACTGCGTTTCACAGGGCTTTGGAAGAGGTGTTCCCGGTAGGCTGTAAGAGCACTGTGCAGAGCGAGTTGTTTCTTAGCTTCCCAAAGAGCTGGAAGCAAGATGCTGTGGGGCCCAACACGCCCTATGGAAAGAAGCCTGCACGTTGTGCCTTTCAGCTCTAGGGCAATGAAGCACACACAGAGCAGAAGTTCTACTTCAGCGAGATCAGGTCTGCGAGGAAACTGCTTTTCACAGGCCTTTGGAAGAGATGTTCCCGGTAGGCTGTAAGAGCACTGTGCAGGGCGAGTTGTTTCTCAGCTTCCCAAAGAGCTGGAAGCAAGATGCTGTGGGGCCCAACTCGCCCTTTGGAAAGAAGCCTGCACGTTGTGCCTTTCAGCTCTAGGGCAATGTAGCACACCAAGAGCAGAAGTTCCACTTCAACGAGATCAGGCCTGCAAAGAAACTGCGTTTCACAGGCCTTTGGAAGAGATGTTCCCGGTAGGCTGTAACACCACTGTGCAGAGCGAGTTGTTTCTTAGCTTTCCAAAGAGCTGGAAGCAAGATGCTGTGGGGCCCAACTCGCCCTTTGGAAAGAAGCCTGCACGTTGTGCCTTTCAGCTCTAGGGCAATGTAGCACACCCAGAGCAGAAGTCCTACTTCAGCCAGATCAGGCCTGCAAAGAAACTGCATTTCACAGGCATTTGGAAGAGATATTCCCGGTAGGCTGTAAGAGCACTGTGCAGAGCGAGTTGTTTCTTAGCTTCCCCAAGAGCTGGAAGCAAGATGCTGTGGGGCCCAACTCGCCCTTTGGAAAGTAGCCTGCACGTTATGCCTGTCAGCTCTAGGGCAATGTAGCACACCCACAGCAGGAGTCCTACTTCAGCCAGATCAGGCCTGCAAAGAAACTGCGTTTCACAGGCCTTTGGAAGAGATGTTCCCGTTAGGCTGTAAGAGCACTGTGCAGAGCGAGTTGTTTCTTAGCTTCCCAAAGAGCTGGAAGCAAGATGCTGTGGGGCCCAACTCGCCCTTTGAAAGAAGCCTGCACGTTGTGCCTTTCAGTTCTAGGGCAATGTAGCACACCCAGAGCAGAAGTCCTACTTCAGCCAGATCAGGCCTGCAAAGAAACTGCGTTTCACAGGCCTTTGGAAGAGATGTTCCCGGTAGGCTGTAAGAGCACTGTGCAGAGCGAGTTGTTTCTTAGCTTCCCAAAGAGCTGGAAGCAAGATGCTGTGGGGCCCAACTCGCCCTTTGCAAGGAAGCCTGCACGTTGTGCCTCAGCTCCAGGGCAATGTAGCACACCCAGAGCAGAAGTCCTACTTCAGCCAGATCAGGCCTGCAAAGAAACTGCGTTTCACAGGCCTTTGGAAGAGATGTTCCCGGTAGGCTGTAAGAGCACTGTGCAGAGCGAGTTGTTTCTTAGCTTCCCAAAGAGCTGGAAGCAAGATGCTGTGGGGCCCAACTCGCCCTATGGAAAGAAGCCTGCACGTTGTGCCTTTCAGCTCTAGGGCAATGAAGCACACACAGAGCAGAAGTTCTACTTCAGCGAGATCAGGTCTGCGAGGAAACTGCTTTTCACAGGCCTTTGGAAGAGATGTTCCCGGTAGGCTGTAAGAGCACTGTGCAGAGCGAGTTGTTTCTCAGCTTCCCAAAGAGCTGGAAGCAAGATGCTGTGGGGCCCAACTCGCCCTTTGGAAAGAAGCCTGCACGTTGTGCCTTTCAGCTCTAGGGCAATGTAGCACACCAAGAGCAGATGTTCCACTTCAGCGAGATCAGGCCTGCAAAGAAACTGCGTTTCACAGGCCTTTGGAAGAGATGTTCCCGGTAGGCTGTAACAGCACTGTGCAGAGCGAGTTGTTTCTTAGCTTTCCAAAGAGCTGGAAGCAAGATGCTGTGGGGCCCAACTCGCCCTTTGGAAAGAAGCCTGCACGTTGTGCCTTTCAGCTCTAGGGCAATGTAGCACACACAGAGCAGAAGTCCTACTTCAGCCAGATCAGGCCTGCAAAGAAACTGCATTTCACAGGCATTTGGAAGAGATGTTCCCGGTAGGCTGTAAGAGCACTGTGCACAGCGAGTTGTTTCTTAGCTTCCCAAGAGCTTGAAGCAAGATGCTGTGGGGCCCAACTCGCCCTTTGGAAAGTAGCCTGCACGTTGTGCCTTTCAGCTCTAGGGCAATGTAGCACACCCACAGCAGGAGTCCTACTTCAGCCAGATCAGGCCTGCAAAGAAACTGCGTTTCACAGGCCTTTGGAAGAGATGTTCCCGGTAGGCTGTAAGAGCACTGTGCAGAGCGAGTTGTTTCTTAGCTTCCCAAAGAGCTGGAAGCAAGATGCTGTGGGGCCCAACTCGCCCTTTGAAAGAAGCCTGCACGTTGTGCCTTTCAGCTCTAGGGCAATGTAGCACACCCAGAGCAGAAGTCCTACTTGAGCCAGATCAGGCCTGCAAAGAAACTGCGTTTGACAGGCCTTTGGAAGAGATGTTCCCGGTAGGCTGTAAGAGCACTGTGCAGAGCGAGTTGTTTCTTAGCTTCCCAAAGAGCTGGAAGCAAGATGCTGTGGGGCCCAACTCGCCTTTGTAAAGAAGCCTGCACGTTGTGACTTTCAGCTCTAGGGCAATGTAGCACACCCAGAGCAGAAGGCCTACTTCAGCCAGATCAGGCCTGCAAAGAAACTGCGTTTCACAGGCCTTTGGAAGAGATCTTCCCGGTAGGCTGTAAGAGCACTGCGCAGAGCGAGTTGTTTCTTAGCTTCCCAAAGAGCTGGAAGCAAGATGCTGTGGGGCCCAACTCGCCCTATGGAAAGAAGCCTGCACGTTGTGCCTTTCAGCTCTAGGTCAATGAAGCTCACACAGAGCAGAAGTTCTACTTCAGCGAGATCAGGTTTGCGAGGAAACTGCTTTTCTCAGGCCTTTGGAAGCGATGTTCCCGGTAGGCTGTAAGAGCACTCTGCAGAGCGAGTTGTTTCTTAGCTTCCCAAAGAGCTGGAAGCAAGATGCTGCGGGGCCCAACTCGACCTTTGGAAAGTAGCCTGCACGTTGTGCCTTTCAGCTCTAGGGCAATGTAGCACACCCAGAGCAGGAGTCCTACTTCAGCCAGATCAGGCCTGCAAAGAAACTGCGTTTCACAGGCCTTTGGAAGAGATGTTCCCGGTAGGCTGCAAGAGCACTGTGCAGAGCGAGTTGTTTCTTAGCTTCCCAAAGAGCTGGAAGCAAGATGCTGTGCGGCCCAACTCGCCCTTTGAAAGGAGCCTGCACGTTGCGCCTATCAGCTCTAGGGCAATGTAGCACACCCAGAGCAGAAGTCCTACTTCAGCCAGATCAGACCTGCAAAGAAACTGCGTTTCACAGGCCTTTGGAAGAGATGTTCCCGGTAGGCTGTAAGAGCACTGTGCAGAGCGAGTTGTTTCTTAGCTTCCCAAAGAGCTGGAAGCAAGATGCTGTGGGGCCCAACTCGCCCTTTGAAAGAAGCCTGCACGTTGTGCCTTTCAGCTCTAGGGCAATGTAGCACACCCAGAGCAGAAGTCCTACTTGAGCCAGATCAGGCCTGCAAAGAAACTGCGTTTGACAGGCCTTTGGAAGAGATGTTCCCGGTAGGCTGTAAGAGCACTGTGCAGAGCGAGTTGTTTCTTAGCTTCCCAAAGAGCTGGAAGCAAGATGCTGTGGGGCCCAACTCGCCTTTGTAAAGAAGCCTGCACGTTGTGACTTTCAGCTCTAGGGCAATGTAGCACACCCAGAGCAGAAGGCCTACTTCAGCCAGATCAGGCCTGCAAAGAAACTGCGTTTCACAGGCCTTTGGAAGAGATCTTCCCGGTAGGCTGTAAGAGCACTGCGCAGAGCGAGTTGTTTCTTAGCTTCCCAAAGAGCTGGAAGCAAGATGCTGTGGGGCCCAACTCGCCCTATGGAAAGAAGCCTGCACGTTGTGCCTTTCAGCTCTAGGTCAATGAAGCTCACACAGAGCAGAAGTTCTACTTCAGCGAGATCAGGTTTGCGAGGAAACTGCTTTTCTCAGGCCTTTGGAAGCGATGTTCCCGGTAGGCTGTAAGAGCACTCTGCAGAGCGAGTTGTTTCTTAGCTTCCCAAAGAGCTGGAAGCAAGATGCTGCGGGGCCCAACTCGACCTTTGGAAAGTAGCCTGCACGTTGTGCCTTTCAGCTCTAGGGCAATGTAGCACACCCAGAGCAGGAGTCCTACTTCAGCCAGATCAGGCCTGCAAAGAAACTGCGTTTCACAGGCCTTTGGAAGAGATGTTCCCGGTAGGCTGCAAGAGCACTGTGCAGAGCGAGTTGTTTCTTAGCTTCCCAAAGAGCTGGAAGCAAGATGCTGTGCGGCCCAACTCGCCCTTTGAAAGGAGCCTGCACGTTGCGCCTATCAGCTCTAGGGCAATGTAGCACACCCAGAGCAGAAGTCCTACTTCAGCCAGATCAGGCCTGCAAAGAAACTGCGTTTCACAGGCCTTTGGAAGAGATGTTCCCGGTAGGCTGTAAGAGCACTGTGCAGAGCGAGTTGTTTCTTAGCTTCCCAAAGAGCTGGAAGCAAGATGCTGTGGGGCCCAACTCGCCCTTTGGAAAGAAGCCTGCACGTTGTGCCTTTCAGCTCTAGGGCAATGTAGCACACTCAGAGCAGAAGTCCTACTTCAGCCAGATCAGGCCTGCAAAGAAACTGCGTTTCACAGGCCTTTGGAAGAGATGTTCCCGGTAGGCTGTAAGAGCACTGTGCAGAGCGAGTTGTTTCTTAGCTTCCCAAAGAGCTGGAAGCAAGATGCAGTGGGGCCCAACTCGCCCTTTGGAAAGAAGCCTGCACGTTGTGCCTTTCAGCTCTAGGGCAATGTAGCACACCCAGAGCAGAAGTCCTACTTGAGCCAGATCAGGCCTGCAAAGAAACTGCGTTTGACAGGCCTTTGGAAGAGATGTTCCCGGTAGGCTGTAAGAGCACTGTGCAGAGCGAGTTGTTTCTTAGCTTCCCAAAGAGCTGGAAGCAAGATGCTGTGGGGCCCAACTCGCCTTTGGAAAGAAGCCTGCACGTTGTGACTTTCAGCTCTAGGGCAATGTAGCACACCCAGAGCAGAAGTCCTACTTCAGCCAGATCAGGCCTGCAAAGAAACTGCGTTTCACAGGCCTTTGGAAGAGATCTTCCCGGTAGGCTGTAAGAGCACTGCGCAGAGCGAGTTGTTTCTTAGCTTCCCAAAGAGCTGGAAGCAAGATGCTGTGGGGCCCAACTCGCCCTATGGAAAGAAGCCTGCACGTTGTGCCTTTCAGCTCTAGGTCAATGAAGCTCACACAGAGCAGAAGTTCTACTTCAGCGAGATCAGGTTTGCGAGGAAACTGCTTTTCACAGGCCTTTGGAAGAGATGTTCCCGGTAGGCTGTAAGAGCACTCTGCAGAGCGAGTTGTTTCTTAGCTTCCCAAAGAGCTGGAAGCAAGATGCTGCGGGGCCCAACTCGACCTTTGGAAAGTAGCCTGCACGTTGTGCCTTTCAGCTCTAGGGCAATGTAGCACACCCAGAGCAGGAGTCCTACTTCAGCCAGATCAGGCCTGCAAAGAAACTGCGTTTCACAGGCCTTTGGAAGAGATGTTCCCGGTAGGCTGCAAGAGCACTGTGCAGAGCGAGTTGTTTCTTAGCTTCCCAAAGAGCTGGAAGCAAGATGCTGTGCGGCCCAACTCGCCCTTTGAAAGGAGCCTGCACGTTGTGCCTATCAGCTCTAGGGCAATGTAGCACACCCAGAGCAGAAGTCCTACTTCAGCCAGATCAGGCCTGCAAAGAAACTGCGTTTCACAGGCCTTTGGAAGAGATGTTCCCGGTAGGCTGTAAGAGCACTGTGCAGAGCGAGTTGTTTCTTAGCTTCCCAAAGAGCTGGAAGCAAGATGCTGTGGGGCCCAACTCGCCCTTTGGAAAGAAGCCTGCACGTTGTGCCTTTCAGCTCTAGGGCAATGTAGCACACTCAGAGCAGAAGTCCTACTTCAGCCAGATCAGGCCTGCAAAGAAACTGCGTTTCACAGGCCTTTGGAAGAGATGTTCTCGGTAGGCTGTAAGAGCACTGTGCAGAGCGAGTTGTTTCTTAGCTTCCCAAAGAGCTGGAAGCAAGATGCTGTGGGGCCCAACTCGCCCTTTGGAAAGAAGCCTGCACGTTGTGCCTTTCAGCTCTAGGGCAATGTAGCACACCCAGAGCAGAAGTCCTACTTCAGCCAGATCAGGCCTGCAAAGAAACTGCGTTTCACAGGCCTTTGGAAGAGATGTTCCCGGTAGGCTGTAAGAGCACTGTGCAGAGCGAGTTGTTTCTTAGCTTCCCAAAGAGCTGGAAGCAAGATGCTGTGGGGCCCAACTCGCCCTTTGGAAAGAAGCCTGCACGTTGTGCCTTTCAGCTCTAGGGCAATGTAGCACACCCAGAGCAGAAGTCCTACTTCAGCCAGATCAGGCCTGCAAAGAAACTGCGTTTCACAGGCCTTTGGAAGAGATGTTCCCGGTAGGCTGTAAGAGCACTGTGCAGAGCGAGTTGTTTCTTAGCTTCCCAAAGAGCTGGAAGCAAGATGCTGCGGGGCCCAACTCGCCCTTTGGAAAGAAGCCTGCACGTTGTGCCTTTCAGCTCTAGGGCAATGTAGCACACCCAGAGCAGAAGTCCTAATTCAGCCAGATCAGGCCTGCAAAGAAACTGCGTTTCACAGGCCTTTGGAAGAGATGCTCCCGGTAGGCTGTAAGAGCACTGTGCAGAGCGAGTTGTTTCTTAGCTTCCCAAAGAGCTGGAAGCAAGATGCTGTGGGGCCCAATTCGCCCTTTGGAAAGAAGCGTGCATGTTGTGCCTTGCAGCTCTAGGCAATGTTGCACACCCAGAGCAGAAGTCCTACTTCAGCCAGATCAGTCCTGCAGAGGGACTGCGTTTCACAGGCCTTTGGAAGAGATGTTCCCGGTAGGCTGTAAGAGCACTGTGCAGAGCGAGTTGTTCCTTAGCTTCCCAAAGAGCTGGAAGCAAGATGCTGTGGGGACCAACTCGCCCTTTGGAAAGAAGCCTGCACGTTGTGCCTTTCAGCTCTAGGGCAATTTAGCACACCAAGAGGAGAAGTCCTACTTCAACCAGATTAGGCCTGCAAAGAAACTGCGTTTCACAGGCCTTTGGAAGAGATGTTCCCGGTAGGCTGTAAGAGCACTGTGCAGAGCGAGTTGATTCTTAGCTTCCCAAAGAGCTGGAAGCAAGATGCTGTGGGGCCCAACTCGCCCTTTGGAAAGAAGCCTGCACGTTGTGACTTTCAGCTCTAGGGCAATGTAGCATACCCAGAGCAGAAGTCCTACTTCAGCCAGATCAGGCCTGCAAAGAAACTGCGTTTCACAGGCCTTTGGAAGAGATGTTCCCGGTAGGCTGTAAGAGCACTGTGCATAGCGAGTTGTTTCTTAGCTTCCCAAAGAGCTGGTAGCAAGATGCTGTGGGGCCCAACTCGCCCTTTGGAAAGAAGCCTGCACGTTGTGCCTTTCAGCTCTAGGGCAATGTAGCACACCCACAGAAGGAGTCCTACTTCAGCCAGATCAGGCCTGCAAAGGGACTGCGTTTCACAGGCCTTTGGAAGAGATGTTCCCGGTAGGCTGTAAGAGCACTGTGCAGAGCGAGTTGTTCCTTAGCTTCCCAAAGAGCTGGAAGCAAGATGCTGTGGGGCCCATCTCGCCCTTTGGAAAGAAGCCTGCACGTTGTGCCTTACAGCTCTAGGGCAATTTATCACACCAAGTGGAGAAGTCCTACTTCAACCAGATCAGGCCTGCAAAGAAACTGCGTTTCACAGGCCTTTGGAAGAGATGTTCCCGGTAGGTTGTAAGAGCACTGTGCAGAGCGAGTTGATTCTTAGCTTCCCAAAGAGCTGGAAGCAAGATGCTGTGGGGCCCAACTCGCCCTTTGGAAAGAAGCCTGCACGTTGTGAATTTCAGCTCTAGGGCAATGTAGCACACCCAGAGCAGGAGTCCTACTTCAGCCAGATCAGGCCTGCAAAGAAACTGCGTTTCACAGGCCTTTGGAAGAGATGTTCCCGGTAGGCTGTAAGAGCACTGTGCATAGCGAGTTGTTTCTTAGCTTCCCAAAGAGCTGGTAGCAAGATGCTGTGGGGCCCAACTCACCCTTTGGAAAGAAGCCTGCACGTTGTGCCTTTCAGCTCTAGGGCAATGTAGCACACCCACAGCAGGAGTCCTACTTCAGCCAGATCAGGCCTGCAAAGAAACTGCGTTTCACAGGCCTTTGGAAGAGATGTTCCCGGTAGGCTGTAAGAGCACTGTGCAGAGCGAGTTGTTTCTTAGCTTCCCAAAAAGCTGGTAGCAAGATGCTGTGGGGCCCAACTCGCCCTTTGGAAAGAAGCCTGCACGTTGTGCCTTTCAGCTCTAGGGCAATGTAGCACACCCACAGCAGGAGTCCTACTTCAGCCAGATCAGGCCTGCAAAGAAACTGCGTTTCACAGGCCTTTGGAAGAGATGTTCCCGGTAGGCTGTAAGAGCACTGTGCAGAGCGAGTTGTTTCTTAGCTTCCCAAAGTGCTGGAAGCAAGATGCTGTGGGGCCCAACTCGCCCTTTGGAAAGAAGCCTGCACGTTGAGCCTTTCAGCTCTAGGGCAATGTAGCACACCCAGAGCAGAAGTCCTACTTCAGCCAGATCAGGCCTGCAAAGAAACTGCGTTTCATAGGCATTTGGATGAGATGCTCCCGGTAGGCTGTAAGAGCACTGTGCAGAGCGAGTTGTTTCTTAGCTTCCCAAAGAGCTGGAAGCAAGATGCTGCGGGCCCCAACTCGCCCTTTGGAAAGAAGCCTGCACGTTGTGCCTTTCAGCTCTAGGGCAATGTAGCACACCCAGAGCAGAAGTCCTACTTCAGCCAGATCAGGCCTGCAAAGAAACTGCGTTTCACAGGCCTTTGGAAGAGATGTTCCCGGTAGGCTGTAAGAGCACTGTGCAGAGCGAGTTGTTTCTTAGCTTCCCAAAGAGCTGGAAGCAAGATGCTGTTGGGCCCAACTCGCCCTTTGGAAAGAAGCCTGCACGTTGAGCCTTTCAGCTCTAGGGCAATGTAGCACACCCAGAGCAGAAGTCCTACTTCAGCCAGATCAGGCCTGCAAAGAAACTGCGTTTCACAGGCCTTTGGAAGAGATGCTCCCGGTAGGCTGTAAGAGCACTGTGCAGAGCGAGTTGTTTCTTAGCTTCCCAAAGAGCTGGAAGCAAGATGCTGTGGGGCCCAATTCACCCTTTGGAAAGAAGCGTGCACGTTGTGCCTTGCAGCTCTACTCAATGTTGCACACCCAGAGCAGAAGTCCTACTTCAGCCAGATCAGGCCTGCAAAGGGACTGCGTTTCACAGGGCTTTGGAAGAGATGTTCCCGGTAGGCTGTAAGAGCACTGTGCAGAGCGAGTTGTTCCTTAGCTTCCCAAAGAGCTGGAAGCAAGATGCTGTGGGGCCCAACTCGCCCTTTGGAAAGAAGCCTGCACGTTGTGCCTTTCAGCTCTAGGGCAATTTAGCACACCAAGAGGAGAAGTCCTACTTCAACCAGATCAGGCCTGCAAAGAAACTGCGTTTCACAGGCCTTTGGAAAAGATGTTCCCGGTAGGCTGTAAGAGCACTGTGCAGAGCGAGTTGATTCTTAGCTTCCCAAAGAGCTGGAAGCAAGATGCTGTGGGGCCCAACTCGCCCTTTGGAAAGAAGCCTGCACGTTGTGACTTTCAGCTCTAGGGCAATGTAGCACACCCAGAGCAGAAGTCCTACTTCAGCCAGATCAGGCCTGCAAAGAAACTGCGTTTCACAGGCCTTTGGAAGAGATGCTCCCGGTAGGCTGTAAGAGCACTGTGCAGAGCGAGTTGTTTCTTAGCTTCCCAAAGAGCTGGAAGCAAGATGCTGTGGGGCCCAACTCGCCCTTTGGAAAGAAGCGTGCACGTTGTGCCTTGCAGCTCTAGGCAATGTTGCACACCCAGAGCAGAAGTCCTACTTCAGCCAGATCAGGCCTGCAAAGGGACTGCGTTTCACAGGCCTTTGGAAGAGATGTTCCCGGTAGGCTGTAAGAGCACTGTGCAGAGCGAGTTGTTCCTTAGCTTCCCAAAGAGCTGGAAGCAAGATGCTGTGGGGCCCAATTCACCCTTTGGAAAGAAGCGTGCACGTTGTGACTTGCAGCTCTACTCAATGTTGCACACCCAGAGCAGAAGTCCTACTTCAGCCAGATCAGGCCTGCAAAGGGACTGCGTTTCACAGGCCTTTGTAAGAGATGTTCCCGGTAGGCTGTAAGAGCACTGTGCAGAACGAGTTGTTCCTTAGCTTCCCAAAGAGCTGGAAGCAAGATGCTGTGGGGCCCAACTCGCCCTTTGCAAAGAAGCCTGCACGTTGTGCCTTTCAGCTCTAGGGCAATTTAGCACACCAAGAGGAGAAGTCCTACTTCAACCAGATCAGGCCTGCAAAGAAACTGCGTTTCACAGGCCTTTGGAAGAGATGTTCCCGGTAGGCTGTAAGAGCACTGTGCAGAGCGAGTTGATTCTTAGCTTCCCAAAGAGCTGGAAGCAAGATGCTGTGGGGCCCAACTCGCCCTTTGGAAAGAAGCCTGCACGTTGTGACTTTCAGCTCTAGGGCAATGTAGCACACCCAGAGCAGAAGTCCTACTTCAGCCAGATCAGGCCTGCAAAGAAACTGCGTTTCACAGGCCTTTGGAAGAGATGCTCCCTGTAGGCTGTAAGAGCACTGTGCAGGGCGAGTTGTTTCTTAGCTTCCCAAAGAGCTGGAAGCAAGATGCTGTGGGGCCCAACTCGCCCTTTGGAAAGAAGCGTGCACGTTGTGCCTTGCAGCTCTAGGCAATGTTGCACACCCAGAGCAGAAGTCCTACTTCAGCCAGATCAGGCCTGCAAAGGGACTGCGTTTCACAGGCCTTTGGAAGAGATGTTCCCGGTAGGCTGTAAGAGCACTGTGCAGAGCGAGTTGTTTCTTAGCTTCCCAAAGAGCTGGAAGCAAGATGCTGTTGGGCCCAACTCGCCCTTTGGAAAGAAGCCTGCACGTTGAGCCTTTCAGCTCTAGGGCAATGTAGCACACCCAGAGCAGAAGTCCTACTTCAGCCAGATCAGGCCTGCAAAGAAACTGCGTTTCACAGGCCTTTGGAAGAGATGCTCCCGGTAGGCTGTAAGAGCACTGTGCAGAGCGAGTTGTTTCTTAGCTTCCCAAAGAGCTGGAAGCAAGATGCTGTGGGGCCCAATTCACCCTTTGGAAAGAAGCGTGCACGTTGTGACTTTCAGCTCTAGGGCAATGTAGCATACCCAGAGCAGAAGTCCTACTTCAGCCAGATCAGGCCTGCAAAGAAACTGCGTTTCACAGGCCTTTGGAAGAGATGTTCCCGGTAGGCTGTAAGAGCACTGTGCATAGCGAGTTGTTTCTTAGCTTCCCAAAGAGCTGGTAGCAAGATGCTGTGGGGCCCAACTCGCCCTTTGGAAAGAAGCCTGCACGTTGTGCCTTTCAGCTCTAGGGCAATGTAGCACACCCACAGAAGGAGTCCTACTTCAGCCAGATCAGGCCTGCAAAGGGACTGCGTTTCACAGGCCTTTGGAAGAGATGTTCCCGGTAGGCTGTAAGAGCACTGTGCAGAGCGAGTTGTTCCTTAGCTTCCCAAAGAGCTGGAAGCAAGATGCTGTGGGGCCCATCTCGCCCTTTGGAAAGAAGCCTGCACGTTGTGCCTTACAGCTCTAGGGCAATTTATCACACCAAGTGGAGAAGTCCTACTTCAACCAGATCAGGCCTGCAAAGAAACTGCGTTTCACAGGCCTTTGGAAGAGATGTTCCCGGTAGGTTGTAAGAGCACTGTGCAGAGCGAGTTGATTCTTAGCTTCCCAAAGAGCTGGAAGCAAGATGCTGTGGGGCCCAACTCGCCCTTTGGAAAGAAGCCTGCACGTTGTGAATTTCAGCTCTAGGGCAATGTAGCACACCCAGAGCAGGAGTCCTACTTCAGCCAGATCAGGCCTGCAAAGAAACTGCGTTTCACAGGCCTTTGGAAGAGATGTTCCCGGTAGGCTGTAAGAGCACTGTGCATAGCGAGTTGTTTCTTAGCTTCCCAAAGAGCTGGTAGCAAGATGCTGTGGGGCCCAACTCACCCTTTGGAAAGAAGCCTGCACGTTGTGCCTTTCAGCTCTAGGGCAATGTAGCACACCCACAGCAGGAGTCCTACTTCAGCCAGATCAGGCCTGCAAAGAAACTGCGTTTCACAGGCCTTTGGAAGAGATGTTCCCGGTAGGCTGTAAGAGCACTGTGCAGAGCGAGTTGTTTCTTAGCTTCCCAAAAAGCTGGTAGCAAGATGCTGTGGGGCCCAACTCGCCCTTTGGAAAGAAGCCTGCACGTTGTGCCTTTCAGCTCTAGGGCAATGTAGCACACCCACAGCAGGAGTCCTACTTCAGCCAGATCAGGCCTGCAAAGAAACTGCGTTTCACAGGCCTTTGGAAGAGATGTTCCCGGTAGGCTGTAAGAGCACTGTGCAGAGCGAGTTGTTTCTTAGCTTCCCAAAGTGCTGGAAGCAAGATGCTGTGGGGCCCAACTCGCCCTTTGGAAAGAAGCCTGCACGTTGAGCCTTTCAGCTCTAGGGCAATGTAGCACACCCAGAGCAGAAGTCCTACTTCAGCCAGATCAGGCCTGCAAAGAAACTGCGTTTCATAGGCATTTGGATGAGATGCTCCCGGTAGGCTGTAAGAGCACTGTGCAGAGCGAGTTGTTTCTTAGCTTCCCAAAGAGCTGGAAGCAAGATGCTGCGGGCCCCAACTCGCCCTTTGGAAAGAAGCCTGCACGTTGTGCCTTTCAGCTCTAGGGCAATGTAGCACACCCAGAGCAGAAGTCCTACTTCAGCCAGATCAGGCCTGCAAAGAAACTGCGTTTCACAGGCCTTTGGAAGAGATGTTCCCGGTAGGCTGTAAGAGCACTGTGCAGAGCGAGTTGTTTCTTAGCTTCCCAAAGAGCTGGAAGCAAGATGCTGTTGGGCCCAACTCGCCCTTTGGAAAGAAGCCTGCACGTTGAGCCTTTCAGCTCTAGGGCAATGTAGCACACCCAGAGCAGAAGTCCTACTTCAGCCAGATCAGGCCTGCAAAGAAACTGCGTTTCACAGGCCTTTGGAAGAGATGCTCCCGGTAGGCTGTAAGAGCACTGTGCAGAGCGAGTTGTTTCTTAGCTTCCCAAAGAGCTGGAAGCAAGATGCTGTGGGGCCCAATTCACCCTTTGGAAAGAAGCGTGCACGTTGTGCCTTGCAGCTCTACTCAATGTTGCACACCCAGAGCAGAAGTCCTACTTCAGCCAGATCAGGCCTGCAAAGGGACTGCGTTTCACAGGGCTTTGGAAGAGATGTTCCCGGTAGGCTGTAAGAGCACTGTGCAGAGCGAGTTGTTCCTTAGCTTCCCAAAGAGCTGGAAGCAAGATGCTGTGGGGCCCAACTCGCCCTTTGGAAAGAAGCCTGCACGTTGTGCCTTTCAGCTCTAGGGCAATTTAGCACACCAAGAGGAGAAGTCCTACTTCAACCAGATCAGGCCTGCAAAGAAACTGCGTTTCACAGGCCTTTGGAAAAGATGTTCCCGGTAGGCTGTAAGAGCACTGTGCAGAGCGAGTTGATTCTTAGCTTCCCAAAGAGCTGGAAGCAAGATGCTGTGGGGCCCAACTCGCCCTTTGGAAAGAAGCCTGCACGTTGTGACTTTCAGCTCTAGGGCAATGTAGCACACCCAGAGCAGAAGTCCTACTTCAGCCAGATCAGGCCTGCAAAGAAACTGCGTTTCACAGGCCTTTGGAAGAGATGCTCCCGGTAGGCTGTAAGAGCACTGTGCAGAGCGAGTTGTTTCTTAGCTTCCCAAAGAGCTGGAAGCAAGATGCTGTGGGGCCCAACTCGCCCTTTGGAAAGAAGCGTGCACGTTGTGCCTTGCAGCTCTAGGCAATGTTGCACACCCAGAGCAGAAGTCCTACTTCAGCCAGATCAGGCCTGCAAAGGGACTGCGTTTCACAGGCCTTTGGAAGAGATGTTCCCGGTAGGCTGTAAGAGCACTGTGCAGAGCGAGTTGTTCCTTAGCTTCCCAAAGAGCTGGAAGCAAGATGCTGTGGGGCCCAATTCACCCTTTGGAAAGAAGCGTGCACGTTGTGACTTGCAGCTCTACTCAATGTTGCACACCCAGAGCAGAAGTCCTACTTCAGCCAGATCAGGCCTGCAAAGGGACTGCGTTTCACAGGCCTTTGTAAGAGATGTTCCCGGTAGGCTGTAAGAGCACTGTGCAGAACGAGTTGTTCCTTAGCTTCCCAAAGAGCTGGAAGCAAGATGCTGTGGGGCCCAACTCGCCCTTTGCAAAGAAGCCTGCACGTTGTGCCTTTCAGCTCTAGGGCAATTTAGCACACCAAGAGGAGAAGTCCTACTTCAACCAGATCAGGCCTGCAAAGAAACTGCGTTTCACAGGCCTTTGGAAGAGATGTTCCCGGTAGGCTGTAAGAGCACTGTGCAGAGCGAGTTGATTCTTAGCTTCCCAAAGAGCTGGAAGCAAGATGCTGTGGGGCCCAACTCGCCCTTTGGAAAGAAGCCTGCACGTTGTGACTTTCAGCTCTAGGGCAATGTAGCACACCCAGAGCAGAAGTCCTACTTCAGCCAGATCAGGCCTGCAAAGAAACTGCGTTTCACAGGCCTTTGGAAGAGATGCTCCCTGTAGGCTGTAAGAGCACTGTGCAGGGCGAGTTGTTTCTTAGCTTCCCAAAGAGCTGGAAGCAAGATGCTGTGGGGCCCAACTCGCCCTTTGGAAAGAAGCGTGCACGTTGTGCCTTGCAGCTCTAGGCAATGTTGCACACCCAGAGCAGAAGTCCTACTTCAGCCAGATCAGGCCTGCAAAGGGACTGCGTTTCACAGGCCTTTGGAAGAGATGTTCCCGGTAGGCTGTAAGAGCACTGTGCAGAGCGAGTTGTTTCTTAGCTTCCCAAAGAGCTGGAAGCAAGATGCTGTTGGGCCCAACTCGCCCTTTGGAAAGAAGCCTGCACGTTGAGCCTTTCAGCTCTAGGGCAATGTAGCACACCCAGAGCAGAAGTCCTACTTCAGCCAGATCAGGCCTGCAAAGAAACTGCGTTTCACAGGCCTTTGGAAGAGATGCTCCCGGTAGGCTGTAAGAGCACTGTGCAGAGCGAGTTGTTTCTTAGCTTCCCAAAGAGCTGGAAGCAAGATGCTGTGGGGCCCAATTCACCCTTTGGAAAGAAGCGTGCACGTTGTGCCTTGCAGCTCTACTCAATGTTGCACACCCAGAGCAGAAGTCCTACTTCAGCCAGATCAGGCCTGCAAAGGGACTGCGTTTCACAGGCCTTTGGAAGAGATGTTCCCGGTAGGCTGTAAGAGCACTGTGCAGAGCGAGTTGTTCCTTAGCTTCCCAAAGAGCTGGAAGCAAGATGCTGTGGGGCCCAACTCGCCCTTTGGAAAGAAGCCTGCACGTTGTGCCTTTCAGCTCTAGGTCAATTTAGCACACCAAGAGGAGAAGTCCTACTTCAACCAGATCAGGCCTGCAAAGAAACTGCGTTTCACAGGCCTTTGGAAGAGATGTTCCCGGTAGGCTGTAAGAGCACTGTGCAGAGCGAGTTGATTCTTAGCTTCCCAAAGAGCTGGAAGCAAGATGCTGTGGGGCCCAACTCGCCCTTTGGAAAGAAGCCTGCACGTTGTGACTTTCAGCTCTAGGGCAATGTAGCACACCCAGAGCAGAAGTCCTACTTCAGCCAGATCAGGCCTGCAGAGAAACTGCGTTTCACAGGCCTTTGGAAGAGATGCTCCCGGTAGGCTGTAAGAGCACTGTGCAGAGCGAGTTGTTTCTTAGCTTCCCAAAGAGCTGGAAGCAAGATGCTGTGGGGCCCAACTCGCCTTTTGGAAAGAAGCGTGCACGTTGTGCCTCGCAGCTCTAGGCAATGTTGCACACCCAGAGCAGAAGTCCTACTTCAGCCAGATCAGGCCTGCAAAGGGACTGCGTTTCACAGGCCTTTGGAAGAGATGTTCCCGGTAGGCTGTATGAGCACTGTGCAGAGCGAGTTGTTCCTTAGCTTCCCAAAGAGCTGGAAGCAAGATGCTGTGGGGCCCATCTCGCCCTTTGGAAAGAAGCCTGCACGTTGTGCCTTTCAGCTCTAGGGCAATTTATCACACCAAGTGGAGAAGTCCTACTTCAACCAGATCAGGCCTGCAAAGAAACTGCGTTTCACAGGCCTTTGGAAGAGATGTTCCCGGTAGGCTGTAAGAGCACTGTGCAGAGCGAGTTGATTCTTAGCTTCCCAAAGAGCTGGAAGCAAGATGCTGTGGGGCCCAACTCGCCCTTTGGAAAGAAGCCTGCACGTTGTGACTTTCAGCTCTAGGGCAATGTAGCACACCCAGAGCAGGAGTCCTACTTCAGCCAGATCAGGCCTGCAAAGAAACTGCGTTTCACAGGACTTTGGAAGAGATGTTCCCGGTAGGCTGTAAGAGCACTGTGCATAGCGAGTTGTTTCTTAGCTTCCCAACGAGCTGGTAGCAAGATGCTGTGGGGCCCAACTCACCCTTTGGAAAGAAGCCTGCACGTTGTGCCTTTCAGCTCTAGGGCAATGTAGCACACCCACAGCAGGAGTCCTACTTCAGTCAGATCAGGCCTGCAAAGAAACTGCGTTTCACAGGCCTTTGGAAGAGATGTTCCCGGTAGGCTGTAAGAGCACTGTGCAGAGCGAGTTGTTTCTTAGCTTCCCAAAGAGCTGGTAGCAAGATGCTGTGGGGCCCAACTCGCCCTTTGGAAAGAAGCCTGCACGTTGTGCCTTTCAGCTCTAGGGCAATGTAGCACACCCACAGCAGGAGTCCTACTTCAGCCAGATCAGGCCTGCAAAGAAACTGCGTTTCACAGTCCTTTGGAAGAGATGTTCACGGTAGGCTGTAAGAGCACTGTGCAGAGCGAGTTGTTTCTTAGCTTCCCAAAGAGCTGGAAGCAAGATGCTGTGGGGCCCAACTCGCCCTTTGGAAAGAAGCCTGCACGTTGAGCCTTTCAGCTCTAGGGCAATGTAGCACACCCAGAGCAGAAGTCCTACTTCAGCCAGATCAGGCCTGCAAAGAAACTGCGTTTCACAGGCCTTTGGAAGAGATGCTCCCGGTAGGCTGTAAGAGCACTGTGCAGAGCGAGTTGTTTCTTAGCTTCCCAAAGAGCTGGAAGCAAGATGCTGCGGGGCCCAACTCGCCCTTTGGAAAGAAGCCTGCACGTTGTGCCTTTCAGCTCTAGCGCAATGTAGCACACCCAGAGCAGAAGTCCTACTTCAGCCAGATCAGGCCTGCAAAGAAACTGCGTTTCACAGGCCTTTGGAAGAGATGTTCCCGGTAGGCTGTAAGAGCACTGTGCAGAGCGAGTTGTTTCTTAGCTTCCCAAAGAGCTGGAAGCAAGATGCTGTTGGGCCCAACTCGCCCTTTGGAAAGAAGCCTGCACGTTGAGCCTTTCAGCTCTAGGGCAATGTAGCACACCCAGAGCAGAAGTCCTACTTCAGCCAGATCAGGCCTGCAAAGAAACTGCGTTTCACAGGCCTTTGGAAGAGATGCTCCCGGTAGGCTGTAAGAGCACTGTGCAGAGCGAGTTGTTTCTTAGCTTCCCAAAGAGCTGGAAGCAAGATGCTGTGGGGCCCAATTCACCCTTTGGAAAGAAGCGTGCACGTTGTGCCTTACAGCTATACTCAATGTTGCACACCCAGAGCAGAAGTCCTACTTCAGCCAGATCAGGCTTGCAAAGGAACTGCGTTTCACAGGCCTTTGGAAGAGATGTTCCCGGTAGGCTGTAAGAGCACTGTGCAGAGCGAGCTGTTCCTTAGCTTCCCAAAGAGCTGGAAGCAAGATGCTGTGGGGCCCAACTCGCCCTTTGGAAAGAAGCCTGCACGTTGTGCCTTTCAGCTCTAGGCAATGTAGCACACCCAGAGCAGAAGTCGCACTTCAGCGAGATCAGGTCTGGGAGGAAACTGCTTTTCACAGGCCTTTGGAAGAGATGTTCCCGGTAGGCTGTAAGAGCACTGTGCAGAGCGAGTTGTTTCCCAGCTTCCCAAAGAGCTGGAAGCAGGATGCTGTGGGGCCCAACTCGCCCTTTGGAAAGAAGCCTGCACGTTGTGCCTTTCAGCTCTAGGGCAATGTAGCACACCAAGAGCAGAAGTTCCATTTCAACGAGATCAGGCCTGCAAAGATACTGCGTTTCACAGGCCTTTGGAAGAGATGTTCCCGGTAGGCTGTAACAGCACTGTGCAGAACGAGATGTTTCTTAGCTTTCCAAAGAGCTGGAAGCAAGATGCTGTGGGGCCCAACTCGCCCTTTGGAAAGAAGCCTGCACGTTGTGCCTTTCAGCTCTAGGGCAATGTAGCACACCCAGAGCAGAAGTCCTACTTCAGCCAGATCAGGCCTGCAAAGAAACTGCATTTCACAGGCATTTGGAAGAGATGTTCCCAGTAGGCTGTAAGAGCACTGTGCAGAGCGAGTTGTTTCTTAGCTTCCCCAAGAGCTGGAAGCAAGATGCTGTGGGGCCCAACTCGCCCTTTGGAAAGTAGCCTGCACGTTGTGCCTTTCAGCTCTAGGGCAATGTAGCACACCCACAGCAGGAGTCCTACTTCAGCCAGATCAGGCCTGCAAAGACTGCGTTTCACAGGCCTTTGGAAGAGATGTTCCCGGTAGGCTGTAAGAGCACTGTGCAGAGCGAGTTGTTTCTTAGCTTCCCAAAGAGCTGGAAGCAAGATGCTGTGGGGCCCAACTCGCCCTTTGAAAGAAGCCTGCACGTTGTGCCTTTCAGCTCTAGGGCAATGTAGCACACCCAGAGCAGAAGTCCTACTTCAGCCAGATCAGGCCTGCAAAGAAACTGCGTTTCACAGGCCTTTGGAAGAGATGTTCCCGGTAGGCTGTAAGAGCACTGTGCAGAGCGAGTTCTTTCTTAGCTTCCCAAAGAGCTGGAAGCAAGATGCTGTGGGGCCCAACTCGCCTTTGGAAAGAAGCCTGCACGTTGTGACTTTCAGCTCTAGGGCAATTTAGCACACCCAGAGCAGAAGTCCTACTTCAGCCAGATCAGGCCTGCAAAGAAACTGCGTTTCACAGGCCTTTGGAAGAGATCTTCCCGGTAGGCTGTAAGAGCACTGCGCAGAGCGAGGTGTTTCTTAGCTTCCCAAAGAGCTGGAAGCAAGATGCTGTGGGGCCCAACTCGCCCTTTGGAAAGAAGCCTGCACGTTTTGCCTTTCACCTCTAGGGCAATGTAGCACACCCACAGCTGGAGTCCTACTTCAGCCAGATCAGGCCTGCAAAGAAACTGCGTTTCACAGGCCTTTGGAAGAGATGTTCCCGGTAGGCTGTAAGAGCACTGTGCAGAGCGAGTTGTTTCTTAGCTTCCCAAAGAGCTGGAAGCAAGATGCTGTGGGGCCCAACTCACCCTTTGGAATGAAGCCTGCACGTTGTGCCTTTCAGCTCTAGGGCAATGTAGCACACCCAGACCAGAAGTCCTACTTCAGCCAGATCAGGCCTGCAAAGAAACTGCGTTTCACAGGCCTTTGGAAGAGATCTTCCCGGTAGGCTGTAAGAGCACTCTGCAGAGCGAGTTGTTTCTTAGCTTCCCAAAGAGCTGGAAGCAAGATGCTGTTGGGCCCAACTCGACCTTTGGAAAGTAGCCTGCACGTTGTGCCTTTCAGCTCTAGGGCAATGTAGCACACCCAGAGCAGGAGTCCTACTTCAGCCAGATCAGGCCTGCAAAGAAACTGCGTTTCACAGGCCTTTGGAAGAGATGTTCCCGGTAGGCTGCAAGAGCACTGTGCAGAGCGAGTTGTTTCTTAGCTTCCCAAAGAGCTGGAAGCAAGATGCTGTGGGTCCCAACTCGCCCTTTGGAAAGAAGCCTGCTCGTTGTGCCTTTCAGCTCTAGGGCAATGTAGCACACCCAGAGCAGAAGTCCTACTTCAGCCAGATCAGGCCTGCAAAGAAACTGCGTTTCACAGGCCTTTGGCAGAGATGTTCCCGGTAGGCTGTAAGAGCACTGTGCAGAGCGAGTTGTTTCTTAGCTTCCCAAAGAGCTGAAAGCAAGATGCTGTGGGGCCCAACTCGCCCTTTGGAAAGAAGCCTGCACGTTGTGCCTTTCAGCTCTAGGGCAATGTAGCACACCCAGAGCAGAAGTCCTACTTCAGCCAGATCAGGCCTGCAAAGAAACTGCGTTTCACAGGCCTTTGGAAGAGATGTTCCCGGTAGGCTGTAAGAGCACTGTGCAGAGCGAGTTGTTCCTTAGCTTCCCAAAGAGCTGGAAGCAAGATGCTGTGGGGCCCAACTCGCCCTTTGGAAAGAAGCCTGCACGTTTTCCCTTTCAGCTCTAGGGCAATTTAGCACACCAAGAGGAGAAGTCCTACTTCAACCAGATCAGGCCTGCAAAGAAACTGCGTTTCACAGGCCTTTGGAAGAGATGTTCCCGGTAGGCTGTAAGAGCACTGTGCAGAGCGAGTTGATTCTTAGCTTCCCAAAGAGCTGGAAGCAAGATGCTGTGGGGCCCAACTCGCCCTTTGGAAAGAAGCCTGCACGTTGTGACTTTCAGCTCTAGGGCAATGTAGCACACCCAGAGCAGAAGTCCTACTTCAGCCAGATCAGGCCTGCAAAGAAACTGCGTTTCACAGGCCTTTGGAAGAGATGTTCCCGGTAGGCTGTAAGAGCACTGTGCAGAGCGAGTTGTTTCTTAGCTTCCTAAAGAGCTGGAAGCAAGATGCTGTGGGGCCCAGCTCGCCCTTTGGAAAGAAGCCTGCACGTTGTGCCTTTCAGCTCTAGGGCAATGTAGCACACCCAGAGCAGAAGTCCTACTTCAGCCAGATCAGGCCTGCAAAGAAACTGCGTTTCACAGGCCTTTGGAAGAGATGTTCCCGGTAGGCTGTAAGAGCACTGTGCAGAGCGAGTTGTTTCTTAGCTTCCCAAAGAGCTGGAAGCAAGATGCTGTGGGGCCCAACTCGCCCTTTGGAAAGAAGCCTGCACGTTGTGCATTTCATCTCTAGGGCAATGTAGCACACCCAGAGCAGAAGTCCTACTTCAGCCAGATCAGGCCTGCAAAGAAACTGCGTTTCACAGGGCTTTGGAAGAGATGCTCCCGGTAGGCTGTAAGAGCACTGTGCAGAGCGAGTTGTTTCTTAGCTTCCCAAAGAGCTGGAAGCAAGATGCTGTGGGGCCCAATTCGCCCTTTGGAAAGAAGCGTGCACGTTGTGCCTTGCAGCTCTAGGCAATGTTGCACACCCAGAGCAGAAGTCCTACTTCAGCCAGATCAGGCCTGCAAAGGGACTGCATTTTACAGGCCTTTGGAAGAGATGTTCCCGGTAGGCTGTAAGAGCACTGTGCAGAGCGAGTTGTTTCTTAGCTTCCCAAAGAGCTGGAAGCAAGATGCTGTGGGGCCCAACTCGCCCTTTGCAAAGAAGCCTGCACGTTGTGCCTTTCAGCTCCAGGGCAATGTAGCACACCCAGAGCAGAAGTCCTACTTCAGCCAGATCAGGCCTGCAAAGAAACTGCGTTTCACAGGCCTTTGGAAGAGATGTTCCCGGTAGGCTGTAAGAGCACTGTGCAGAGCGAGTTGTTTCTTAGCTTCCCAAAGAGCTGGAAGCAAGATGCTGTGGGGCCCAACTCGCCCTATGGAAAGAAGCCTGCACGTTGTGCCTTTCAGCTCTAGGGCAATGAAGCACACACAGAGCAGAAGTTCTACTTCAGCGAGATCAGGTCTGCGAGGAAACTGCTTTTCACAGGCCTTTGGAAGAGATGTTCCCGGTAGGCTGTAAGAGCACTGTGCAGAGCGAGTTGTTTCTCAGCTTCCCAAAGAGCTGGAAGCAAGATGCTGTGGGGCCCAACTCGCCCTTTGGAAAGAAGCCTGCACGTTGTGCCTTTCAGCTCTAGGGCAATGTAGCACAACCAGAGCAGAAGTCCTACTTCAGCCAGATCAGGCCTGCAAAGAAACTGCATTTCACAGGCATTTGGAAGAGATGTTCCCGGTAGGCTGTAAGAGCACTGTGCAGAGCGAGTTGTTTCTTAGCTTCCCCAAGAGCTGGAAGCAAGATGCTGTGGGGCCCAACTCGCCCTTTGGAAAGTAGCCTGCACGTTGTGCCTTTCAGCTCTAGGGCAATGTAGCACACCCACAGCAGGAGTCCTACTTCAGCCAGATCAGGCCTGCAAAGAAACTGCGTTTCACAGGCCTTTGGAAGAGATGTTCCCGGTAGGCTGTAAGAGCACTGTGCAGAGCGAGTTGTTTCTTAGCTTCCAAAGAGCTGGAAGCAAGATGCTGTGGGGCCCAACTCGCCCTTTGCAAAGAAGCCTGCACGTTGTGCCTTTCAGCTCCAGGGCAATGTAGCACACCCAGAGCAGATGTCCTACTTCAGCCAGATCAGACCTGCAAAGAAACTGCGTTTCACAGGCCTTTGGAAGAGATGTTCCCGGTAGGCTGTAAGAGCACTGTGCAGAGCGAGTTGTTTCTTAGCTTCCCAAAGAGCTGGAAGCAAGATGCTGTGGTGCCCAACTCGCCCTATGGAAAGAAGCCTGCACGTTGTGCTTTTCAGCTCTAGGGCAAAGAAGCACACACAGAGCAGAAGTTCTACTTCAGCGAGATCAGGTCTGCGAGGAAACTGCTTTTCACAGGCCTTTGGAAGAGATGTTCCCGGTAGGCTGTAAGAGCACTGTGCAGAGCGAGTTGTTTCTCAGCTTCCCAAAGAGCTGGAAGCAAGATGCTGTGGGGCCCAACTCGCCCTTTGGAAAGAAGCCTGCACGTTGTGCCTTTCAGCTCTAGGGCAATGTAGCACACCAAGAGCAGAAGTTCCACTTCAGCGAGATCAGGCCTGCAAAGAAACTGCGTTTCACAGGCCTTTGGAAGAGATGTTCCCGGTAGGCTGTAACAGCACTGTGCAGAGCGAGTTGATTATTAGCTTTCCAAAGAGCTGGAAGCAAGATGCTGTGGGGCCAAACTCGCCCTTTGGAAAGAAGCCTGCACGTTGTGCCTTTCAGCTCTAGGGCAATGTAGCACACCCAGAGCAGAAGTCCTACTTCAGCCAGATCAGGCCTGCAAAGAAACTGCATTTCACAGGCTTTTGGAAGAGATGTTCCCGGTAGGCTGTAAGAGCACTGTACAGAGCGAGTTGTTTCTTAGCTTCCCCAAGAGCTTCAAGCAAGATGCTGTGGGGCCCAACTCGCCCTTTGGAAAGTAGCCTGCACGTTGTGCCTTTCAGCTCTAGGGCAATGTAGCACACCCACAGCAGGAGTCCTACTTCAGCCAGATCAGGCCTGCAAAGAAACTGCGTTTCACAGGCCTTTGGAAGAGATGTTCCCGGTAGGCTGTAAGAGCACTGTGCAGAGCGAGTTGTTTCTTAGCTTCCCAAAGAGCTGGAAGCAAGATGCTGTGGGGCCCAACTCCCCCTTTGAAAGAAGCCTGCACGTTGTGCCTTTCAGCTCTAGGGCAATGTAGCACACCCAGAGCAGAAGTCCTACTTCAGCCAGATCAGGCCTGCAAAGAAACTGCGTTTCACAGGCCTTTGGAAGAGATGTTCCCGGTAGGCTGTAAGAGCACTGTGCAGAGCGAGTTGTTTCTTAGCTTCCCAAAGAGCTGGAAGCAAGATGCTGTGGGGCCCAACTCGCCTTTGGAAAGAAGCCTGCACGTTGTGCCTTTCAGCTCTAGGGCAATGTAGCACACCCAGAGCAGAAGTCCTACTTCAGCCAGGTCAGGCCTGCAAAGAAACTGCGTTTCACAGGCCTTTGGAAGAGATGTTCCCGGTAGGCTGTAAGAGCACTGTGCAGAGCGAGTTGTTTCTTTGCTTCCTAAAGAGCTGGAAGCAAGATGCTGTGGGGCCCAGCTCGCCCTTTGGAAAGAAGCCTGCACGTTGTGCCTTTCAGCTCTAGGGCAATGTAGCACACCCAGAGCAGAAGTCCTACTTCAGCCAGATCAGGCCTGCAAAGAAACTGCGTTTCACAGGCCTTTGGAAGAGATGTTCCTGGTAGGCTGTAAGCGCACTGTGCAGAGCGAGTTGTTTCTTAGCTTCCCAAAGAGCTGGAAGCAAGATGCTGTGGGGCCCAACTCGCCCTTTGGAAAGAATCCTGCACGTTGTGCCTTTCAGCTCTAGGGCAATGTAGCACACCCAGAGCAGGAGTCCTACTTCAGCCAGATCAGGCCTGCAAAGAAACTGCGTTTCACAGGCCTTTGGAAGAGATGTTCCCGGTAGGCTGTAAGAGCACTGTGCAGAGCGAGTTGTTTCTTAGCTTTCCAAAACGCTGGAAGCAAGATACTGTGGGGCGCAACTCGCCCTTTGGAAAGAAGTCTGCACGTTGTGCCTTTCAGCTCTATGGCAATGTAGCACACCCAGAGCAGAAGTCCTACTTCAGCCAGATCAGGCCTGCAAAGAAACTGCGTTTCACAGGCCTTTGGAAGAGATGTTCCCGGTAGGCTGTAAGAGCACTGTGCAGAGCGAGTTGTTTCTTAGCTTCCCAAAGAGCTGGAAGCAAGAAGCTGTGGGGCCGAACTCGCCCTTTGGAAAGAAGCCTGCACGTTGTGCCTTTCTGCTCTAGGGCAATGTAGCACAAACAGAGCAGGAGTCCTACTTCAGCCAGATCAGGCCTGCAAAGAAACTGCGTTTCACAGGCCTTTGGAAGAGATGTTCCCGGTAGGCTGTAAGAGCACTGTGCAGAGCGCGTTGTTTCTTAGCTTCACAAAGAGCTGGAAGCAAGATGCTGTGGGGCCCAACTCGCCCTTCGGAAAGAAGCCTGCACGTTGTGCCTTTCAGCTCTAGGGCAATGTAGCACACCCAGAGCAGAAGTCCTACTTCAGCCAGATAAGGCCTGCAAAGAAACTGCGTTTCACAGGCCGTTGGAAGAGATGTTCCCGGTAGGCTGTAAGAGCACTGTGCAGAGCGAGTTGTTTCTTAGCTTCCCAAAGAGCTGGAAGCAAGATGCTGCGGGGCCCAACTCGCCATTTGGAAAGAAGCCTGCACGTTGTGCCTTTCAGCTCTAGGGCAATGTAGCACACCCAGAGCAGACGTCCTACTTCAGCCAGATCAGGCCTGCAAAGAAACTGCGTTTCACAGGCCTTTGGAAGAGATGTTCCCGGTAGGCTGTAAGAGCACTGTGCAGAGCGAGTTTTTTCTTAGCTTCCCAAAGAGCTGGAAGCAAGATGCTGTGGGGCCCAACTCGCCCTTTGAAAGAAGCCTGCACGTTGTGCCTTTCAGCTCTAGGGCAATGCAGCACACCCAGAGCAGAAGTCCTACTTCAGCCAGATCAGGCCTGCAAAGAAACTGCGTTTCACAGGCCTTTGGAAGAGATGTTCCCGGTAGGCTGTAAGAGCACTGTGCAGAGCGAGTTGTTTCTTAGCTTCCCAAAGAGCTGGAAGCAAGATGCTGCGGGGCCCAACTCGCCCTTTGGAAAGAAGCCTGCACGTTGTGCCTTTCAGCTCTAGGGCAATGTAGCACACCCAGAGCAGAAGTCCTACTTCAGCCAGATCAGGCCTGCAAAGAAACTGCATTTCACAGGCCTTTGGAAGAGATGTTCCTGGTAGGCTGTAAGAGCACTGTGCAGAGCGAGTTGTTTCTTAGCTTCCCAAAGAGCTGGAAGCAAGATGCTGCGGGGCCCAACTCGCCCTTTGGAAAGTAGCCTGCACGTTGTGCCTTTCAGCTCTAGGGCAATGTAGCACACCCAGAGCAGAAGTCCTACTTCAGCCAGATCAGGCCTGCAAAGAAACTGCGTTTCACAGGCCTTTGGAAGAGATGTTCCCGGTAGGCTGTAAGAGCACTGTGCAGAGCGAGTTGTTTCTTAGCTTCCCAAAGAGCTGGAAGCAAGATGCTGTGGGGCCCAACTCGCCCTTTGGAAAGAAGACTGCACGTTGTGCCTTTCAGCTCTAGGGCAATGTAGCACACCCAGAGCAGAAGTCCTACTTCAGCCAGATCAGGCCTGCAAAGAAACTGCGTTTCACAGGCCTTTGGAAGAGATGTTCCCGGTAGGCTGTAAGAGCACTGTGCAGAGCGAGTTGTTTCTTAGCATCCCAAAGAGCTGGAAGGAAGATTCTCTGGGGACCAACTCGCCCTTTGGAAAGAAGCCTGCACGTTGTGCCTCTCAGCTCTAGGGCAATGTATCACACCCAGAGCAGAAGTCATACTTCAGCCAGATCAGGCCTGCAAAGAAACTGCGTTTCACAATCCTTTGGAAGAGATGTTCCCGGTAGGATGTAAGAGCACTGTGCTGAGCGAGTTGTTTCTTAGCTTCCCAAGGAGCTGGAAGCAAGATGCTGTGGGGCCCAACTCGCCCTTTGGAAAGAAGCCTTCACGTTGTGCCTTTCAGCTGTAGGGCAATGTAGCACACCCAGAGCAGAAGTCCTACTTCAGCCAGATCAGGCCTGCAAAGAAACTGCGTTTCACAGGCCTTTGGAAGAGATGTTCCCGGTAGGCTGTAAGAGCACTGTGCAGAGCGAGCTGTTTCTTAGCTTCCCAAGGAGCTGGAAGCAAGATGCTTTGGGGCCTCTCTCCCCCTTTTATACAAGGCTGGGCCTTGTGCGTTGAAGCTCTAGTGCAATGTAGCACACCCAGAGCAGGAGTCCTACTTCAGCCAGATCAGGCCTGCAAAGAAACTGTGTTTCACAGGCCTTTGGAAGAGATGTTCCCGGTAGGCTGTAAGAGCACTGTGCAGAGCGAGTTCTTTCTTAGCTTCCCAAAGAGCTGGAAGCAAGATGCTGTGGCGCCCAACTCGCCCTTTGGAAAGAAGCCTGCACGTTGTGCCTTTCAGCTCTAGGCAATGTAGCACACCTAGAGAAGAAGTCCTACTTCAGCCAGATAAGGCCTGCAAAGAAACTGTGTTTCACAGGCCTTTGGAAGAGATGTTCCCGGTAGGCTGTAAGAGCACTGTGCAGAGCGAGTTTTTTCTTAGATTCCCAAAGAGCTGGAAGCAAGATGCTTTGGGGCGAAACTCCGTCTTTGGAAATGATTCAGCACTTTGTGCCTTTCAGCTCTAGGGCAATGTAGCACACCCAGAGCAGAAGTTCTACTTCAGCCAGATCAGGCTTGCAAGGAAAACTGCGTTTCACAGGTCTGTGGAAGAGATGTACTCAGTAGGCTGTAAGAGCACTGTGCACAGCGAGTTTTTTCTTAGCTTCCCAAATCGCTGGAAGCAAGATTCTTTAGGGCCTGTCTCCAGGTGGATACAAGGTAGGGCCTTGTGCATGGAAGTTCTATGGCAATGCAGCACACCCAGAGCATAAGTTCTACTTCAGGCAGATCAGGCCTGCAAAGAAACTACTATTCACGGGCCTTTGGAAGAGATGTTCCCGGTAGTCTGTAACAGGAATGTGCAGAGCGAGTTGTTTCTTAGCTTCCCAAAGAGCTGGAAGCTAGATGCTTTGCTCCCAACTCGCCCTTTGGAAAGAAGACCGCACGTTGTGCCTTTCAGCTCTAGGGAAATGTAGCACACGCAGAGCAGAAGTTCTACTTCAGGCAGATCAGGCCTGCAAAGAAACTGCGTTTCACTGGCCTTTGTAAGAGATGTTCCGGTAGGCTGTAAGAATACTGTGCAGAGCGAGCTGTTTCTTAGCTTCCCAAGGTGCTAGAAGAAGGATGCTTTGGGGCCTCTCTCCCCTTTTATACAAGGCTGGGCCTTGTGCGTTGAAGCTCTAGGGCAATGTACAACACCCAGAGCAGGAGTCCTACTTCAGCCAGATCAGGCCTGCAAAGAAACTGCGTTTCACAGGCCTTTGGAAGAGATGTTCCCGGTAGGCTATAAGAGCACTGTGCAGAGTGAGTTGATTCTTAGCTTCCCAAAGAGCTGGAAGCAAGATGCTGTGGGGCCAAACTCGCCCTTTGGAAAGAAGCCTGCACGTTGTGACTTTCAGCTCTAGGGCAATGTAGCACACCCAGAGCAGAAGTCCTACTTCAGCCAGATCAGGCCTGCAAAGAAATTGCGTTTCACAGGCCTTTGGAAGAGATGTTCCCAATAGGCTGTAAGAGCACTGTGCAGAGCGAGTTGTTTCTTAGCTTCCCAAAGAGCTGGTAGCAAGATGCTTTGGGGCCCAACTCGCCCTTTGGAAAGAAGACTGCACGTTGTGCCTTTCAGCTCTAGGGCAATGTAGCACACCCAGAGCAGAAGTCCTACTTCAGCGAGGTCAGGCCTGCAAGGAAACTGCGTTTCACAGGCCTTTGGAAGAGATGTTCCCGGTAGGCTGTAAGAGCACTGCGCACAGCGAGTTGTTTCTTAGCTTCCCAAAGAGCTGGAAGCAAGATGCTGTGGGGCCCAACTCGACCTTTGGAAAGAAGCCTGCACGTTGTGCCTTTCAGCTCTAGGGCAATGTAGCACACCCAGAGCAGAAGTCCTACTTCAGCCAGATCAAGCCTGCAAAGAAACTGCGTTTCACAGGCCTTTGGAAGAGATGTTCCCGGTAGGCTGTAAGAGCACTGTGCAGAGCGAGTTGTTTCTTAGCTTCCCAAAGAGCTGGAAGCAAGATGCTGTGGGGCCCAACTCGCCCTTTGGAAAGAAGACTGCACGTTGTGCCTTTCAGCTCTAGGGCAATGTAGCACACCCAGAGCAGAAGTCCTACTTCAGCCAGATCAGGCCTGCAAAGAAACTGCGTTTCACAGGCCTTTGGAAGAGATGTTCCCGGTAGGCTGTAAGAGCACTGTGCAGAGCGAGTTGTTTCTTAGCTTCCCAAAGAGCTGGAAGCAAGATGCTGTGGGGGCCAACTCGCCCTTTGGAAAGAAGCCTGCGCGTTGTGCCGTTCAGCTCTATGGCAATGTAGCACACCCAGAGCAGAAGTCCTACTTCAGCCAGATCAGGCCTGCAAAGAAACTGCGTTTCACAGGCCTTTGGAAGAGATGTTCCCGGTAGGCTGTAAGAGCACTGTGCAGAGCGAGTTGTTTCTTAGCTTCCCAAAGAGCTGGAAGCAAGATGCTGTGGGGCCCAACTCGCCCTTTGGAAAGAAGCCTGCACGTTGTGCCTTTCAGCTCTAGGCAATGTAGCACACACAGAGCAGAAGTCCTACTTCAGCCAGATCAGGCCTGCAAAGAAACTGCGTTTCACAGGCCTTTGGAAGAGATGTTCCCGGTAGGCTGTAAGAGCACTGTGCAGAGCGAGTTGTTTCTTAGCTTCCCAAAGAGCTGGAAGCAAGATGCTGTGGGGCCCAACTCGCCCTTTGGAAAGAAGCCTGCACGTTGTGCCTTTCAGCTCTAGGGCAATGTAGCACACCCAGAGCAGAAGTCCTACTTCAGCCAGATCAGGCCTGCAAAGAATCTGCGTTTCACAGTCCTTTGGAAGAGATGTTCCCGGTAGGCTGTAAGAGCACTGTGCAGAGCGAGTTTTTTCTTAGATTCCCAAAGACCTGGAAGCAAGATGCTTTGGGGCGTATCTCCGTCTTTGGAAATGATTCAGCACTTTGTGCCTTTCAGCTCTAGGGCAATGTAGCACACCCAGAGCAGAAGTTCTACTTCAGCCAGATCAGGCCTGCAAGGAAAACTGCGTTTCACAGGACTGTGGAAGAGATGTTCTCGGTAGGCTGTAAGAGCACTGTGCACAGCGAGTTTTTTCTTAGCTTCCCAAATCGCTGGAAGCAAGATTCTTTAGGGCCTCTCTCCAGGTGGATACAAGGTAGGGCCTTGTGCATGGAAGTTCTATGGCAATGCAGCACACCCAGAGCAGAAGTTCTACTTCAGTAAGATCAGGCCTGCAAAGAAACTACTTTTCACGGGCCTTTGGAAGAGATGTTCCCGGTAGTCTGTAACAGGAATGTGCAGAGCGAGTTGTTTCTTAGCTTCCCAAAGAGCTGGAAGCTAGATGCTTTGCTCCCAACTCGCCCTTTGGAAAGAATACCGCACGTTGTGCCTTTCAGCTCTAGGGCAATGTAGCACACGCAGAGCAGAAGTTGTACTTCAGGCAGGTCAGGCCTGCAAAGAAACTGCGTTTCACTGGCCTTTGTAAGAGATGTTCCGGTAGGCTGTAAGAATACTGTGCAGAGCAAGCTGTTTCTTAGCTTCCCAAGGAGCTAGAAGAAGGATGCTTTGGGGCCTCTCTCCCCCTTTTATACAAGGCTGGGCCTTGTGCGTTGAAGCTCTAGGGCAATGTACAACACCCAGAGCAGGAGTCCTACTTCAGCCAGATCAGGCCTGCAAAGAAACTGCGTTTCACAGGCCTTTGGAAGAGATGCTCCCGGTAGGCTGTAAGAGCACTGTGCAGAGCGAGTTGTTTCTTAGCTTCCCAAAGAGCTGGAAGCAAGATGCTGTGGGGCCCAACTCGCCCTTTGGAAAGAAGCCTGCACGTTGTGCCTTTCAGCTCTAGGGCAATGTAGCACACCCAGAGCAGAAGTCCTACTTCAGCCAGATCAGGCCTGCAAAGAAACTGCGTTTCACAGGCCTTTGGAAGAGATGTTCCCGGTAGGCTGTAAGAGCACTGTGTAGAGCGAGTTGTTTCTTAGCTTCCCAAAGAGCTGGAAGCAAGATGCTGTGGGGCCCAACTCGCCCTTTGGAAAGAAGCCTGCACGTTGTGCCTTTCAGCTCTAGGGCAATGTAGCACACCCACAGCAGGAGTCCTACTTCAGCCAGATCACGCCTGCAAAGAAACTGCGTTTCACAGGCCTTTGGAAGAGATGTTCCCGGTAGGCTGTAAGAGCACTGTGCAGAGCGAGTTGTTTCTTAGCTTCCCAAAGAGCTGGAAGCAAGATGCTGTGGGGCCCAACTCGCCCTTTGGAAAGAAGCCTGCACGTTGTGCCTTTCAGCTCTAGGGCAATGTAGCACACCCAGAGCAGAAGTCCTACTTCAGCCAGATCAGGCCTGCAAAGAATCTGCGTTTCACAGTCCTTTGGAAGAGATGTTCCCGGTAGGCTGTAAGAGCACTGTGCAGAGCGAGTTTTTTCTTAGATTCCCAAAGACCTGGAAGCAAGATGCTTTGGGGCGTATCTCCGTCTTTGGAAATGATTCAGCACTTTGTGCCTTTCAGCTCTAGGGCAATGTAGCACACCCAGAGCAGAAGTTCTACTTCAGCCAGATCAGGCCTGCAAGGAAAACTGCGTTTCTCAGGACTGTGGAAGAGATGTTCTCGGTAGGCTGTAAGAGCACTGTGCACAGCGAGTTTTTTCTTAGCTTCCCAAATCGCTGGAAGCAAGATTCTTTAGGGCCTCTCTCCAGGTGGATACAAGGTAGGGCCTTGTGCATGGAAGTTCTATGGCAATGCAGCACACCCAGAGCAGAAGTTCTACTTCAGGCAGATCAGGCCTGCAAAGAAACTACTTTTCACGGGCCTTTGGAAGAGATGTTCCCGGTAGTCTGTAACAGGAATGTGCAGAGCGAGTTGTTTCTTAGCTTCCCAAAGAGCTGGAAGCTAGATGCTTTGCTCCCAACTCGCCCTTTGGAAAGAATACCGCACGTTGTGCCTTTCAGCTCTAGGGCAATGTAGCACACCCAGAGCAGAAGTCCTACTTCAGCGAGGTCAGGCCTGCAAGGAAACTGCCTTTCACGGGCCTTTGGAAGAGATGTTCCCGGTAGGCTGTAAGAGCACTGCGCACAGCGAGTTGTTTCTTAGCTTCCCAAAGAGCTGGAAGCAAGATGCTGTGGGGCCCAACTCGCCCTTTGGAAAGAAGCCTGCACGTTGTGCCTTTCAGCTCTAGGGCAATGTAGCACACCCAGAGCAGAAGTCCTACTTCAGCCAGATCAGGCCTGCAAAGAAACTGCGTTTCACAGGCCTTTGGAAGAGATGTTCCCGATAGGCTGTAAGAGCACTGTGTAGAGCGAGTTGTTTCTTAGCTTCCCAAAGAGCTGGAAGCAAGATGCTGTGGGGCCCAACTCGCCCTTTGGAAAGAAGCGTGCACGTTGTGCCTTTCAGCTCTAGGCAATGTTGCACACCCAGAGCAGGAGTCCTACTTCAGCCAGATCACGCCTGCAAAGAAACTGCATTTCACAGGCCTTTGGAAGAGATGTTCCCGGTAGGCTGTAAGAGCACTGTGCAGAGCGAGTTGTTTCTTAGCTTCCCAAAGAGCTGGAAGCAAGATGCTGTGGGGCCCAACTCGCCCTTTGGAAAGAAGCCTGCACGTTGTGCCTTTCAGCTCTAGGGCAATGTAGCACACCGAGAGCAGAAGTCCTACTTCAGCCAGATCAAGCCTGCAAAGAAACTGCGTTTCACAGGCCTTTGGAAGAGATGTTCCCGGTAGGCTGCAAGAGCACTGTGCAGAGCGAGTTGTTTCTCATCTTCCCAAAGAGCTGGAAGCAAGATGCTGTGGGGCCCAACTCGCCCTTTGGAAAGAAGCCTGCACGTTGTGCCTTTCAGCTCTAGGGCAATGTAGCACACCCAGAGAAGGAGTCCTACTTCAGCCAGATCAGGCCAGCAAAGAAACTGTGTTTCACAGGCCTTTGGAAGAGATGTTCCCGGTAGGCTGTAAGAGCACTGTGCAGAGCGAGTTGTTTCTTAGCTTCCCAAAGAGCTGGAAGCAAGATGCTGTGTGGCCCAACTCGCCCTTTGGAAAGAAGCCTGCACGTTGTGCCTTTCAGCTCTAGGCAATGTAGCACACCTAGAGAAGAAGTCCTACTTCAGCCAGATCAGGCCTGCAAAGAAACTGCGTTTCACAGGCCTTTGGAAGAGATGTTCCCGGTAGGCTGTAAGAGCACTGTGCAGAGCGAGTTGTTTCTTAGCTTCCCAAAGAGCTGGAAGCAAGATGCTGTGGGGCCCAACTCGCCCTTTGGAAAGAAGCCTGCACGTTGTGCCTTTCAGCTCTAGGGCAATGTAGCACACCCAGAGAAGGAGTCCTACTTCAGCCAGATCAGGCCTGCAAAGAAACTGTGTTTCACAGGCCTTTGGAAGAGATGTTCCCGTTAGGCTGTAAGAGCACTGTGCAGAGCGAGTTGTTTCTTAGCTTCCCAAAGAGCTGGAAGCAAGATGCTGTGTGGCCCAACTCGCCCTTTGGAAAGAAGCCTGCACGTTGTGCCTTTCAGCTCTAGGCAATGTAGCACACCTAGAGAAGAAGTCCTACTTCAGCCAGATCAGGCCTGCAAAGAAACTGCGTTTCACAGGCCTTTGGAAGAGATGTTCCCGGTAGGCTGTAAGAGCACTGTGCAGAGCGAGTTGTTTCTTAGCTTCCCAAAGAGCTGGAAGCAAGATGCTGTGGGGCCCAACTCGCCCTTTGGAAAGAAGCCTGCACGTTGTGCCTTTCAGCTCTAGGGCAATGTAGCACACCCAGAGCAGAAGTCCTACTTCAGCCAGATCAGGCCTGGAAAGAAACTGCGTTTCACAGGCCTTTGGAAGAGTTGTTCCCGGTAGGCTGTAAGAGCACTGTGCAGAGCGAGTTGTTTGTTAGCTTCCCAAAGAGCTGGAAGCAAGATGCTGTGGGGCCCAACTCGACCTTTGGAAAGAAGCCTGCACGTTGTGCCTTTCAGCTCTAGGGCAATGTAGCACACCCAGAGCAGGTGTCCTACTTGAGCCAGGTCAGGCCTGCAAAGAAACTGCGTTTCACAGGCCTTTGGAAGAGATGTTCCCGGTAGGCTGTAAGAGCACTGTGCAGAGCGAGTTGTTTCTTAGCTTCCCAAAGAGCTGGAAGCAAGATGCTGTGGGGCCCAACTCGCGCTTTGGAAAGAAGCCTGCACGTTTTCCCTTTCAGCTCTAGGCAATGTAGCACACCCAGAGCAGAAGTCCTACTTCAGCCTGATCAGGCCTGCAAAGATACTGCGTTTCACAGGCCTTTGGAAGAGATGTTCCCGGTAGGCTGTAAGAGCACTGTGCAGAGCGAGTTGTTTCTTAGCTTCCCAAAGAGCTGGAAGCAAGATGCTGTGGGGCCCAATTCGCCCTTTGGAAAGAAGCGCGCACTTTGTGAGTTGCAGCTCTAGGCAATGTTGCAAACCCAGAGCAGAAGTCCTACTTCAGCCAGATCAGGCCTGCAAAGAAACTGCGTTTCACAGGCCTTTGGAAGAGATGTTCCCGGTAGGCTGTAAGAGCACTGTGCAGAGCGAGTTGTTTCTTAGCTTCCCAAAGAGCTGGAAGCAAGATGCTGTGGGGCCCAACTCGCCCTTTGGAAAGAAGCCTGCACGTTGTGCCTTTCAGCTCTAGGGCAATGTAGCACACCCAGATCAGAAGTCCTACTTCAGCCCGATCAGGCCTGCAAAGAAACTGCGTTTCACAGGCCTTTGGAGGAGATGTTCCCGGTAGGCTGTAAGAGCACTGTGCAGAGCGAGTTGTTTCTTAGCTTCCCAAAGAGCTGGAAGCAAGATGCTGTGGGGCCCAACTCGCCCTTTGGAAAGAAGCCTGCACGTTGTGCCTTTCAGCTCTAGGGCAATGTAGCACACCCACAGCAGGAGTCCTACTTCAGCCAGATCAGGCCTGCAAAGAAACTGCGTTTCACAGGCCTTTGGAAGAGATGTTCCCGGTAGGCTGTAAGAGCACTGTGCAGAGCGAGTTGTTTCTGAGCTTCCCAAAGAGCTGGAAGCAAGATGCTGTGGGGCCCAACTCGCCCTTTGGAAAGTAGCCTGCACGTTGTGCCTTTCAGCTCTAGGGCAATGTAGCACACCCAGAGCAGGAGTCCTACTTCATCCAGATCAGGCCTGCAAAGAAACTGCGTTTCACAGGCCTTTGGAAGAGATGTTCCCGGTAGGCTGTAAGAGCACTGTGCAGAGCGAGTTGTTTCTTAGCTTCCCAAAGAGCTGGAAGCAAGATGCTGTGGGGGCCAACTCGCCCTTTGGAAAGAAGCCTGCACGTTTTCCCTTTCAGCTCTAGGCAATGTAGCACACCCAGAGCAGAAGTCCTACTTCAGCCAGATCAGGCCTGCAAAGACACTGCGTTTCACAGGCCTTTTTAGGAGATGTTCCCGGTAGGCTGTAAGAGCACTGTGCAGAGCGAGTTGTTTCTTAGCTTCCCAAATAGCTGGAAGCAAGATGCTGTGGGGCCCAACTCGCCCTTTGGAAAGAAGCCTGCACGTTGTGCCTTTCAGCTCTAGGGCAATGTAGCACACCCAGAGCAGGAGTCCTACTTCAGCCAGATCAGGCCTGCAAAGAAACTGCGTTTCACAGGCCTTTGGAAGAGATGTTCCCGGTAGGCTGTAAGAGCACTGTGCAGAGCGAGTTGTTTCTGAGCTTCCCAAAGAGCTGGAAGCAAGATGCTGTGGGGCCCAACTCGCCCTTTGGAAAGTAGCCTGCACGTTGTGCCTTTCAGCTCTAGGGCAATGTAGCACACCCAGAGCAGGAGTCCTACTTCATCCAGATCAGGCCTGCAAAGAAACTGCGTTTCACAGGCCTTTGGAAGAGATGTTCCCGGTAGGCTGTAAGAGCACTGTGCAGAGCGAGTTGTTTCTTAGCTTCCCAAAGAGCTGGAAGCAAGATGCTGTGGGGCCCAACTCCCCCTTTGAAAGAAGCCTGCACGTTGTGCCTTTCAGCTCTAGGGCAATGTAGCACACCCAGAGCAGAAGTCCTACTTCAGCCAGATCAGGCCTGCAAAGAAACTGCGTTTCACAGGCCTTTGGAAGAGATGTTCCCGGTAGGCTGTAAGAGCACTGTGCAGAGCGAGTTGTTTCTTAGCTTCCCAAAGAGCTGGAAGCAAGATGCTGTGGGGCCCAACTCGCCTTTGGAAAGAAGCCTGCACGTTGTGCCTTTCAGCTCTAGGGCAATGTAGCACACCCAGAGCAGAAGTCCTACTTCAGCCAGGTCAGGCCTGCAAAGAAACTGCGTTTCACAGGCCTTTGGAAGAGATGTTCCCGGTAGGCTGTAAGAGCACTGTGCAGAGCGAGTTGTTTCTTTGCTTCCTAAAGAGCTGGAAGCAAGATGCTGTGGGGCCCAGCTCGCCCTTTGGAAAGAAGCCTGCACGTTGTGCCTTTCAGCTCTAGGGCAATGTAGCACACCCAGAGCAGAAGTCCTACTTCAGCCAGATCAGGCCTGCAAAGAAACTGCGTTTCACAGGCCTTTGGAAGAGATGTTCCTGGTAGGCTGTAAGCGCACTGTGCAGAGCGAGTTGTTTCTTAGCTTCCCAAAGAGCTGGAAGCAAGATGCTGTGGGGCCCAACTCGCCCTTTGGAAAGAATCCTGCACGTTGTGCCTTTCAGCTCTAGGGCAATGTAGCACACCCAGAGCAGGAGTCCTACTTCAGCCAGATCAGGCCTGCAAAGAAACTGCGTTTCACAGGCCTTTGGAAGAGATGTTCCCGGTAGGCTGTAAGAGCACTGTGAAGAGCGAGTTGTTTCTTAGCTTTCCAAAACGCTGGAAGCAAGATACTGTGGGGCGCAACTCGCCCTTTGGAAAGAAGTCTGCACGTTGTGCCTTTCAGCTCTATGGCAATGTAGCACACCCAGAGCAGAAGTCCTACTTCAGCCAGATCAGGCCTGCAAAGAAACTGCGTTTCACAGGCCTTTGGAAGAGATGTTCCCGGTAGGCTGTAAGAGCACTGTGCAGAGCGAGTTGTTTCTTAGCTTCCCAAAGAGCTGGAAGCAAGAAGCTGTGGGGCCGAACTCGCCCTTTGGAAAGAAGCCTGCACGTTGTGCCTTTCTGCTCTAGGGCAATGTAGCACAAACAGAGCAGGAGTCCTACTTCAGCCAGATCAGGCCTGCAAAGAAACTGCGTTTCACAGGCCTTTGGAAGAGATGTTCCCGGTAGGCTGTAAGAGCACTGTGCAGAGCGCGTTGTTTCTTAGCTTCACAAAGAGCTGGAAGCAAGATGCTGTGGGGCCCAACTCGCCCTTCGGAAAGAAGCCTGCACGTTGTGCCTTTCAGCTCTAGGGCAATGTAGCACACCCAGAGCAGAAGTCCTACTTCAGCCAGATAAGGCCTGCAAAGAAACTGCGTTTCACAGGCCGTTGGAAGAGATGTTCCCGGTAGGCTGTAAGAGCACTGTGCAGAGCGAGTTGTTTCTTAGCTTCCCAAAGAGCTGGAAGCAAGATGCTGCGGGGCCCAACTCGCCATTTGGAAAGAAGCCTGCACGTTGTGCCTTTCAGCTCTAGGGCAATGTAGCACACCCAGAGCAGACGTCCTACTTCAGCCAGATCAGGCCTGCAAAGAAACTGCGTTTCACAGGCCTTTGGAAGAGATGTTCCCGGTAGGCTGTAAGAGCACTGTGCAGAGCGAGTTTTTTCTTAGCTTCCCAAAGAGCTGGAAGCAAGATGCTGTGGGGCCCAACTCGCCCTTTGAAAGAAGCCTGCACGTTGTGCCTTTCAGCTCTAGGGCAATGCAGCACACCCAGAGCAGAAGTCCTACTTCAGCCAGATCAGGCCTGCAAAGAAACTGCGTTTCACAGGCCTTTGGAAGAGATGTTCCCGGTAGGCTGTAAGAGCACTGTGCAGAGCGAGTTGTTTCTTAGCTTCCCAAAGAGCTGGAAGCAAGATGCTGCGGGGCCCAACTCGCCCTTTGGAAAGTAGCCTGCACGTTGTGCCTTTCAGCTCTAGGGCAATGTAGCACACCCAGAGCAGAAGTCCTACTTCAGCCAGATCAGGCCTGCAAAGAAACTGCGTTTCACAGGCCTTTGGAAGAGATGTTCCCGGTAGGCTGTAAGAGCACTGTGCAGAGCGAGTTGTTTCTTAGCTTCCCAAAGAGCTGGAAGCAAGATGCTGTGGGGCCCAACTCGCCCTTTGGAAAGAAGACTGCACGTTGTGCCTTTCAGCTCTAGGGCAATGTAGCACACCCAGAGCAGAAGTCCTACTTCAGCCAGATCAGGCCTGCAAAGAAACTGCGTTTCACAGGCCTTTGGAAGAGATGTTCCCGGTAGGCTGTAAGAGCACTGTGCAGAGCGAGTTGTTTCTTAGCATCCCAAAGAGCTGGAAGGAAGATTCTCTGGGGCCCAACTCGCCCTTTGGAAAGAAGCCTGCACGTTGTGCCTCTCAGCTCTAGGGCAATGTATCACACCCAGAGCAGAAGTCCTACTTCAGCCAGATCAGGCCTGCAAAGAAACTGCGTTTCACAATCCTTTGGAAGAGATGTTCCCGGTAGGATGTAAGAGCACTGTGCTGAGCGAGTTGTTTCTTAGCTTCCCAAGGAGCTGGAAGCAAGATGCTGTGGGGCCCAACTCGCCCTTTGGAAAGAAGCCTTCACGTTGTGCCTTTCAGCTGTAGGGCAATGTAGCACACCCAGAGCAGAAGTCCTACTTCAGCCAGATCAGGCCTGCAAAGAAACTGCGTTTCACAGGCCTTTGGAAGAGATGTTCCCGGTAGGCTGTAAGAGCACTGTGCAGAGCGAGCTGTTTCTTAGCTTCCCAAGGAGCTGGAAGCAAGATGCTTTGGGGCCTCTCTCCCCCTTTTATACAAGGCTGGGCCTTGTGCGTTGAAGCTCTAGTGCAATGTAGCACACCCAGAGCAGGAGTCCTACTTCAGCCAGATCAGGCCTGCAAAGAAACTGTGTTTCACAGGCCTTTGGAAGAGATGTTCCCGGTAGGCTGTAAGAGCACTGTGCAGAGCGAGTTCTTTCTTAGCTTCCCAAAGAGCTGGAAGCAAGATGCTGTGGCGCCCAACTCGCCCTTTGGAAAGAAGCCTGCACGTTGTGCCTTTCAGCTCTAGGCAATGTAGCACACCTAGAGAAGAAGTCCTACTTCAGCCAGATAAGGCCTGCAAAGAAACTGTGTTTCACAGGCCTTTGGAAGAGATGTTCCCGGTAGGCTGTAAGAGCACTGTGCAGAGCGAGTTTTTTCTTAGATTCCCAAAGAGCTGGAAGCAAGATGCTTTGGGGCGAAACTCCGTCTTTGGAAATGATTCAGCACTTTGTGCCTTTCAGCTCTAGGGCAATGTAGCACACCCAGAGCAGAAGTTCTACTTCAGCCAGATCAGGCTTGCAAGGAAAACTGCGTTTCACAGGTCTGTGGAAGAGATGTACTCAGTAGGCTGTAAGAGCACTGTGCACAGCGAGTTTTTTCTTAGCTTCCCAAATCGCTGGAAGCAAGATTCTTTAGGGCCTGTCTCCAGGTGGATACAAGGTAGGGCCTTGTGCATGGAAGTTCTATGGCAATGCAGCACACCCAGAGCATAAGTTCTACTTCAGGCAGATCAGGCCTGCAAAGAAACTACTATTCACGGGCCTTTGGAAGAGATGTTCCCGGTAGTCTGTAACAGGAATGTGCAGAGCGAGTTGTTTCTTAGCTTCCCAAAGAGCTGGAAGCTAGATGCTTTGCTCCCAACTCGCCCTTTGGAAAGAAGACCGCACGTTGTGCCTTTCAGCTCTAGGGAAATGTAGCACACGCAGAGCAGAAGTTCTACTTCAGGCAGATCAGGCCTGCAAAGAAACTGCGTTTCACTGGCCTTTGTAAGAGATGTTCCGGTAGGCTGTAAGAATACTGTGCAGAGCGAGCTGTTTCTTAGCTTCCCAAGGTGCTAGCAGAAGGATGCTTTGGGGCCTCTCTCCCCTTTTATACAAGGCTGGGCCTTGTGCGTTGAAGCTCTAGGGCAATGTACAACACCCAGAGCAGGAGTCCTACTTCAGCCAGATCAGGCCTGCAAAGAAACTGCGTTTCACAGGCCTTTGGAAGAGATGTTCCCGGTAGGCTATAAGAGCACTGTGCAGAGTGAGTTGATTCTTAGCTTCCCAAAGAGCTGGAAGCAAGATGCTGTGGGGCCAAACTCGCCCTTTGGAAAGAAGCCTGCACGTTGTGACTTTCAGCTCTAGGGCAATGTAGCACACCCAGAGCAGAAGTCCTACTTCAGCCAGATCAGGCCTGCAAAGAAATTGCGTTTCACAGGCCTTTGGAAGAGATGTTCCCAATAGGCTGTAAGAGCACTGTGCAGAGCGAGTTGTTTCTTAGCTTCCCAAAGAGCTGGTAGCAAGATGCTTTGGGGCCCAACTCGCCCTTTGGAAAGAAGACTGCACGTTGTGCCTTTCAGCTCTAGGGCAATGTAGCACACCCAGAGCAGAAGTCCTACTTCAGCGAGGTCAGGCCTGCAAGGAAACTGCGTTTCACAGGCCTTTGGAAGAGATGTTCCCGGTAGGCTGTAAGAGCACTGCGCACAGCGAGTTGTTTCTTAGCTTCCCAAAGAGCTGGAAGCAAGATGCTGTGGGGCCCAACTCGACCTTTGGAAAGAAGCCTGCACGTTGTGCCTTTCAGCTCTAGGGCAATGTAGCACACCCAGAGCAGAAGTCCTACTTCAGCCAGATCAAGCCTGCAAAGAAACTGCGTTTCACAGGCCTTTGGAAGAGATGTTCCCGGTAGGCTGTAAGAGCACTGTGCAGAGCGAGTTGTTTCTTAGCTTCCCAAAGAGCTGGAAGCAAGATGCTGTGGGGGCCAACTCGCCCTTTGGAAAGAAGCCTGCGCGTTGTGCCGTTCAGCTCTATGGCAATGTAGCACACCCAGAGCAGAAGTCCTACTTCAGCCAGATCAGGCCTGCAAAGAAACTGCGTTTCACAGGCCTTTGGAAGAGATGTTCCCGGTAGGCTGTAAGAGCACTGTGCAGAGCGAGTTGTTTCTTAGCTTCCCAAAGAGCTGGAAGCAAGATGCTGTGGGGCCCAACTCGCCCTTTGGAAAGAAGCCTGCACGTTGTGCCTTTCAGCTCTAGGCAATGTAGCACACACAGAGCAGAAGTCCTACTTCAGCCAGATCACGCCTGCAAAGAAACTGCGTTTCACAGGCCTTTGGAAGAGATGTTCCCGGTAGGCTGTAAGAGCACTGTGCAGAGCGAGTTGTTTCTTAGCTTCCCAAAGAGCTGGAAGCAAGATGCTGTGGGGCCCAACTCGCCCTTTGGAAAGAAGCCTGCACGTTGTGCCTTTCAGCTCTAGGGCAATGTAGCACACCCAGAGCAGAAGTCCTACTTCAGCCAGATCAGGCCTGCAAAGAATCTGCGTTTCACAGTCCTTTGGAAGAGATGTTCCCGGTAGGCTGTAAGAGCACTGTGCAGAGCGAGTTTTTTCTTAGATTCCCAAAGACCTGGAAGCAAGATGCTTTGGGGCGTATCTCCGTCTTTGGAAATGATTCAGCACTTTGTGCCTTTCAGCTCTAGGGCAATGTAGCACACCCAGAGCAGAAGTTCTACTTCAGCCAGATCAGGCCTGCAAGGAAAACTGCGTTTCACAGGACTGTGGAAGAGATGTTCTCGGTAGGCTGTAAGAGCACTGTGCACAGCGAGTTTTTTCTTAGCTTCCCAAATCGCTGGAAGCAAGATTCTTTAGGGCCTCTCTCCAGGTGGATACAAGGTAGGGCCTTGTGCATGGAAGTTCTATGGCAATGCAGCACACCCAGAGCAGAAGTTCTACTTCAGTAAGATCAGGCCTGCAAAGAAACTACTTTTCACGGGCCTTTGGAAGAGATGTTCCCGGTAGTCTGTAACAGGAATGTGCAGAGCGAGTTGTTTCTTAGCTTCCCAAAGAGCTGGAAGCTAGATGCTTTGCTCCCAACTCGCCCTTTGGAAAGAATACCGCACGTTGTGCCTTTCAGCTCTAGGGCAATGTAGCACACGCAGAGCAGAAGTTGTACTTCAGGCAGGTCAGGCCTGCAAAGAAACTGCGTTTCACTGGCCTTTGTAAGAGATGTTCCGGTAGGCTGTAAGAATACTGTGCAGAGCAAGCTGTTTCTTAGCTTCCCAAGGAGCTAGAAGAAGGATGCTTTGGGGCCTCTCTCCCCCTTTTATACAAGGCTGGGCCTTGTGCGTTGAAGCTCTAGGGCAATGTACAACACCCAGAGCAGGAGTCCTACTTCAGCCAGATCAGGCCTGCAAAGAAACTGCGTTTCACAGGCCTTTGGAAGAGATGCTCCCGGTAGGCTGTAAGAGCACTGTGCAGAGCGAGTTGTTTCTTAGCTTCCCAAAGAGCTGGAAGCAAGATGCTGTGGGGCCCAACTCGCCCTTTGGAAAGAAGCCTGCACGTTGTGCCTTTCAGCTCTAGGGCAATGTAGCACACCCAGAGCAGAAGTCCTACTTCAGCCAGATCAGGCCTGCAAAGAAACTGCGTTTCACAGGCCTTTGGAAGAGATGTTCCCGGTAGGCTGTAAGAGCACTGTGTAGAGCGAGTTGTTTCTTAGCTTCCCAAAGAGCTGGAAGCAAGATGCTGTGGGGCCCAACTCGCCCTTTGGAAAGAAGCCTGCACGTTGTGCCTTTCAGCTCTAGGGCAATGTAGCACACCCACAGCAGGAGTCCTACTTCAGCCAGATCACGCCTGCAAAGAAACTGCGTTTCACAGGCCTTTGGAAGAGATGTTCCCGGTAGGCTGTAAGAGCACTGTGCAGAGCGAGTTGTTTCTTAGCTTCCCAAAGAGCTGGAAGCAAGATGCTGTGGGGCCCAACTCGCCCTTTGGAAAGAAGCCTGCACGTTGTGCCTTTCAGCTCTAGGGCAATGTAGCACACCCAGAGCAGAAGTCCTACTTCAGCCAGATCAGGCCTGCAAAGAATCTGCGTTTCACAGTCCTTTGGAAGAGATGTTCCCGGTAGGCTGTAAGAGCACTGTGCAGAGCGAGTTTTTTCTTAGATTCCCAAAGACCTGGAAGCAAGATGCTTTGGGGCGTATCTCCGTCTTTGGAAATGATTCAGCACTTTGTGCCTTTCAGCTCTAGGGCAATGTAGCACACCCAGAGCAGAAGTTCTACTTCAGCCAGATCAGGCCTGCAAGGAAAACTGCGTTTCTCAGGACTGTGGAAGAGATGTTCTCGGTAGGCTGTAAGAGCACTGTGCACAGCGAGTTTTTTCTTAGCTTCCCAAATCGCTGGAAGCAAGATTCTTTAGGGCCTCTCTCCAGGTGGATACAAGGTAGGGCCTTGTGCATGGAAGTTCTATGGCAATGCAGCACACCCAGAGCAGAAGTTCTACTTCAGGCAGATCAGGCCTGCAAAGAAACTACTTTTCACGGGCCTTTGGAAGAGATGTTCCCGGTAGTCTGTAACAGGAATGTGCAGAGCGAGTTGTTTCTTAGCTTCCCAAAGAGCTGGAAGCTAGATGCTTTGCTCCCAACTCGCCCTTTGGAAAGAATACCGCACGTTGTGCCTTTCAGCTCTAGGGCAATGTAGCACACCCAGAGCAGAAGTCCTACTTCAGCGAGGTCAGGCCTGCAAGGAAACTGCCTTTCACGGGCCTTTGGAAGAGATGTTCCCGGTAGGCTGTAAGAGCACTGCGCACAGCGAGTTGTTTCTTAGCTTCCCAAAGAGCTGGAAGCAAGATGCTGTGGGGCCCAACTCGCCCTTTGGAAAGAAGCCTGCACGTTGTGCCTTTCAGCTCTAGGGCAATGTAGCACACCCAGAGCAGAAGTCCTACTTATGCCAGATCAGGCCTGCAAAGAAACTGCGTTTCACAGGCCTTTGGAAGAGATGTTCCCGATAGGCTGTAAGAGCACTGTGTAGAGCGAGTTGTTTCTTAGCTTCCCAAAGAGCTGGAAGCAAGATGCTGTGGGGCCCAACTCGCCCTTTGGAAAGAAGCGTGCACGTTGTGCCTTTCAGCTCTAGGCAATGTTGCACACCCAGAGCAGGAGTCCTACTTCAGCCAGATCACGCCTGCAAAGAAACTGCATTTCACAGGCCTTTGGAAGAGATGTTCCCGGTAGGCTGTAAGAGCACTGTGCAGAGCGAGTTGTTTCTTAGCTTCCCAAAGAGCTGGAAGCAAGATGCTGTGGGGCCCAACTCGCCCTTTGGAAAGAAGCCTGCACGTTGTGCCTTTCAGCTCTAGGGCAATGTAGCACACCGAGAGCAGAAGTCCTACTTCAGCCAGATCAAGCCTGCAAAGAAACTGCGTTTCACAGGCCTTTGGAAGAGATGTTCCCGGTAGGCTGCAAGAGCACTGTGCAGAGCGAGTTGTTTCTCATCTTCCCAAAGAGCTGGAAGCAAGATGCTGTGGGGCCCAACTCGCCCTTTGGAAAGAAGCCTGCACGTTGTGCCTTTCAGCTCTAGGGCAATGTAGCACACCCAGAGAAGGAGTCCTACTTCAGCCAGATCAGGCCAGCAAAGAAACTGTGTTTCACAGGCCTTTGGAAGAGATGTTCCCGGTAGGCTGTAAGAGCACTGTGCAGAGCGAGTTGTTTCTTAGCTTCCCAAAGAGCTGGAAGCAAGATGCTGTGTGGCCCAACTCGCCCTTTGGAAAGAAGCCTGCACGTTGTGCCTTTCAGCTCTAGGCAATGTAGCACACCTAGAGAAGAAGTCCTACTTCAGCCAGATCAGGCCTGCAAAGAAACTGCGTTTCACAGGCCTTTGGAAGAGATGTTCCCGGTAGGCTGTAAGAGCACTGTGCAGAGCGAGTTGTTTCTTAGCTTCCCAAAGAGCTGGAAGCAAGATGCTGTGGGGCCCAACTCGCCCTTTGGAAAGAAGCCTGCACGTTGTGCCTTTCAGCTCTAGGGCAATGTAGCACACCCAGAGAAGGAGTCCTACTTCAGCCAGATCAGGCCTGCAAAGAAACTGTGTTTCACAGGCCTTTGGAAGAGATGTTCCCGTTAGGCTGTAAGAGCACTGTGCAGAGCGAGTTGTTTCTTAGCTTCCCAAAGAGCTGGAAGCAAGATGCTGTGTGGCCCAACTCGCCCTTTGGAAAGAAGCCTGCACGTTGTGCCTTTCAGCTCTAGGCAATGTAGCACACCTAGAGAAGAAGTCCTACTTCAGCCAGATCAGGCCTGCAAAGAAACTGCGTTTCACAGGCCTTTGGAAGAGATGTTCCCGGTAGGCTGTAAGAGCACTGTGCAGAGCGAGTTGTTTCTTAGCTTCCCAAAGAGCTGGAAGCAAGATGCTGTGGGGCCCAACTCGCCCTTTGGAAAGAAGCCTGCACGTTGTGCCTTTCAGCTCTAGGGCAATGTAGCACACCCAGAGCAGAAGTCCTACTTCAGCCAGATCAGGCCTGGAAAGAAACTGCGTTTCACAGGCCTTTGGAAGAGTTGTTCCCGGTAGGCTGTAAGAGCACTGTGCAGAGCGAGTTGTTTGTTAGCTTCCCAAAGAGCTGGAAGCAAGATGCTGTGGGGCCCAACTCGACCTTTGGAAAGAAGCCTGCACGTTGTGCCTTTCAGCTCTAGGGCAATGTAGCACACCCAGAGCAGGTGTCCTACTTGAGCCAGGTCAGGCCTGCAAAGAAACTGCGTTTCACAGGCCTTTGGAAGAGATGTTCCCGGTAGGCTGTAAGAGCACTGTGCAGAGCGAGTTGTTTCTTAGCTTCCCAAAGAGCTGGAAGCAAGATGCTGTGGGGCCCAACTCGCGCTTTGGAAAGAAGCCTGCACGTTTTCCCTTTCAGCTCTAGGCAATGTAGCACACCCAGAGCAGAAGTCCTACTTCAGCCTGATCAGGCCTGCAAAGATACTGCGTTTCACAGGCCTTTGGAAGAGATGTTCCCGGTAGGCTGTAAGAGCACTGTGCAGAGCGAGTTGTTTCTTAGCTTCCCAAAGAGCTGGAAGCAAGATGCTGTGGGGCCCAATTCGCCCTTTGGAAAGAAGCGCGCACTTTGTGAGTTGCAGCTCTAGGCAATGTTGCAAACCCAGAGCAGAAGTCCTACTTCAGCCAGATCAGGCCTGCAAAGAAACTGCGTTTCACAGGCCTTTGGAAGAGATGTTCCCGGTAGGCTGTAAGAGCACTGTGCAGAGCGAGTTGTTTCTTAGCTTCCCAAAGAGCTGGAAGCAAGATGCTGTGGGGCCCAACTCGCCCTTTGGAAAGAAGCCTGCACGTTGTGCCTTTCAGCTCTAGGGCAATGTAGCACACCCAGATCAGAAGTCCTACTTCAGCCCGATCAGGCCTGCAAAGAAACTGCGTTTCACAGGCCTTTGGAGGAGATGTTCCCGGTAGGCTGTAAGAGCACTGTGCAGAGCGAGTTGTTTCTTAGCTTCCCAAAGAGCTGGAAGCAAGATGCTGTGGGGCCCAACTCGCCCTTTGGAAAGAAGCCTGCACGTTGTGCCTTTCAGCTCTAGGGCAATGTAGCACACCCACAGCAGGAGTCCTACTTCAGCCAGATCAGGCCTGCAAAGAAACTGCGTTTCACAGGCCTTTGGAAGAGATGTTCCCGGTAGGCTGTAAGAGCACTGTGCAGAGCGAGTTGTTTCTGAGCTTCCCAAAGAGCTGGAAGCAAGATGCTGTGGGGCCCAACTCGCCCTTTGGAAAGTAGCCTGCACGTTGTGCCTTTCAGCTCTAGGGCAATGTAGCACACCCAGAGCAGGAGTCCTACTTCATCCAGATCAGGCCTGCAAAGAAACTGCGTTTCACAGGCCTTTGGAAGAGATGTTCCCGGTAGGCTGTAAGAGCACTGTGCAGAGCGAGTTGTTTCTTAGCTTCCCAAAGAGCTGGAAGCAAGATGCTGTGGGGGCCAACTCGCCCTTTGGAAAGAAGCCTGCACGTTTTCCCTTTCAGCTCTAGGCAATGTAGCACACCCAGAGCAGAAGTCCTACTTCAGCCAGATCAGGCCTGCAAAGACACTGCGTTTCACAGGCCTTTTTAGGAGATGTTCCCGGTAGGCTGTAAGAGCACTGTGCAGAGCGAGTTGTTTCTTAGCTTCCCAAATAGCTGGAAGCAAGATGCTGTGGGGCCCAACTCGCCCTTTGGAAAGAAGCCTGCACGTTGTGCCTTTCAGCTCTAGGGCAATGTAGCACACCCAGAGCAGGAGTCCTACTTCAGCCAGATCAGGCCTGCAAAGAAACTGCGTTTCACAGGCCTTTGGAAGAGATGTTCCCGTAGGCTGTAAGAGCACTGTGCAGAGCGAGTTGTTTCTGAGCTTCCCAAAGAGCTGGAAGCAAGATGCTGTGGGGCCCAACTCGCCCTTTGGAAAGTAGCCTGCACGTTGTGCCTTTCAGCTCTAGGGCAATGTAGCACACCCAGAGCAGGAGTCCTACTTCATCCAGATCAGGCCTGCAAAGAAACTGCGTTTCACAGGCCTTTGGAAGAGATGTTCCCGGTAGGCTGTAAGAGCAGTGTGCAGAGCGAGTTGTTTCTTAGCTTCCCAAAGAGCTGGAAGCAAGATGCTGTGGGGCCCAATTCGCCCTTTGGAAAGAAGCGCGCACGTTGTGCCTTGCAGCTCTAGGCAATGTTGCACACCCAGAGCAGAAGTCCTACTTCAGCCAGATCAGGCCTGCAAAGAGACTGCGTTTCACAGGCCTTTGGAAGAGATGTTCCCGGTAGGCTGTAAGAGCACTGTGCAGAGCGAGTTGTTTCTTAGCTTCCCAAAGAGCTGGAAGCAAGATGCTGTGGGGCCCAACTCGCCCTTTGGAAAGAAGCCTGCACGTCGTGCCTTTCAGCTCTAGGGCAATGTAGCACACCCAGAGCAGAAGTCCTACTTCAGCCAGATCAAGCCTGCAAAGAAACTGCGTTTCACAGGCCTTTGGAACAGATGTTCCCGGTAGGCTGCAAGAGCACTGTGCAGAGCGAGTTGTGTCTCATCTTCCCAAAGAGCTGGAAGCAAGATGCTGTGGGGCCCAACTCGCCCTTTGGAAAGAAGCCTGCACGTTGTGCCTTTCAGCTCTAGGCAATGTAGCACACCTAGAGCAGAAGTGCTACTTCAGCCAGATCAGGCCTGCAAAGAAACTGCGTTTCACAGGCCTTTGGAAGAGATGTTCCCGGTAGGCTGTAAGAGCACTGTGCAGAGCGAGTTGTTTCTTAGCTTCCCAAAGAGCTGGAAGCAAGATGCTGTGGGGCCCAACTCGCTCTTTGGAAAGAAGACTGCACGTTGTGCCTTTCAGCTCTAGGGCAATGTAGCACACCCAGAGCAGAAGTCCTACTTCAGCCAGGTCAGGCCTGCAAAGAAACTGCGTTTCACAGGCCTTTGGAAGAGTTGTACCCGGTAGGCCGTAAGAGCACTGCGCAGAGCGAGTTGTTTCTTAGCTTCCCAAAGAGCTGGAAGCAAGATGCTGTGGGGCCCAACTCGCCCTTTGGAAAGAAGCCTGCACGTTGTGCCTTTCAGCTCTAGGGCAATGTAGCACACCCAGAGCAGAAGTCCTACTTCAGCGAGGTCAGGCCTGCAAGGAAACTGCGTTTCACAGGCCTTTGGAAGAGATGTTCCCGGTAGGCTGTAAGAGCACTGCGCACAGCGAGTTGTTTCTTAGCTTCCCAAAGAGCTGGAAGCAAGATGCTGTGGGGCCCAACTCGCCCTTTGGAAAGAAGCCTGCACGTTGTGCCTTTCAGCTCTAGGGCAATGTAGCACACCCAGAGCAGAAGTCCTACTTCAGCCAGATCATGCCTGCAAAGAAACTGCGTCTCACAGGCCTTTGGAAGAGATGTTCCCGGTAGGCTGTAAGAGCACTGTGCAGAGCGAGTTGTTTCTTAGCTTCCCAAAGAGCTGGAAGCAAGATGCTGTGGGGCCCAACTCGCCCTTTGGAAAGAAGCCTGCACGTTGTGCCTTTCAGCTCTAGGGCAATGTAGCACACCCAGAGCAGAAGTCCTACTTCAGCCCGATCAGGCCTGCAAAGAAACTGCGTTTCACAGGCCTTTGGAAGAGATGTTCCCGGTAGGCTGTAAGAGCACTGTGCAGAGCGAGTTGTTTCTTAGCTTCCCAAAGAGCTGGAAGCAAGATGCTGTGGGGCCCAACTCGCCCTTTGGAAAGAAGCCTGCACGTTGTGCCTTTCAGCTCTAGGCAATTTAGCACACCAATAGCGGAAGTCCTACTTCAGCCAGATCACGCCTGCAAAGAAACTGCGTTTCACAGGCCTTTGGAAGAGATGTTCCCGGTAGGCTGTAAGAGCACTGTGCAGAGCGAGTTGTTTCTTAGCTTCCCAAAGAGCTGGAAGCAAGATGCTGTGGGGCCCAACTCGCCCTTTGGAAAGAAGCCTGCACGTTGTGCCTTTCAGCTCTAGGGCAATGTAGCACACCCAGAGCAGAAGTCCTACTTCAGCCAGATCAGGCCTGCAAAGAATCTGCGTTTCACAGTCCTTTGGAAGAGATGTTCCCGGTAGGCTGTAAGAGCACTGTGCAGAGCGAGTTTTTTCTTAGATTCCCAAAGACCTGGAAGCAAGATGCTTTGGGGCGTATCTCCGTCTTTGGAAATGATTCAGCACTTTGTGCCTTTCAGCTCTAGGGCAATGTAGCACACCCAGAGCAGAAGTTCTACTTCAGCCACATGACGCCTGCAAAAAAACTGCGTTTCACAGGCCTTTGTAAGAGATGTTCTCGGTGGGCTGTAAGAGCACTGTGCACAGCGAGTTTTTTATCAGCTTCCCAAATCGCTGGAAGCAAGATTCTTTAGGGCCTCTCTCCAGGTGGATACAAGGTAGGGCCTTGTGCATGGAAGTTCTATGGCAATGCAGCACACCCAGAGCAGAAGTTCTACTTCAGGCAGATCAGGCCTGCAAAGAAACTACTTTTCACGGGCCTTTGGAAGAGATGTTCCCGGTAGTCTGTAAGAGGAATGTGCAGAGCGAGTTGTTTCTTAGCTTCCCAAAGAGCTGGAAGCTAGATGCTTTGCTCCCAACTCGCCCTTTGGAAAGAAGACCGCACGTTGTGCCTTTCAGCTCTAGGGCAATGTAGCACACGCAGAGCAGAAGTTCTACTTCAGGCAGATCAGGCCTGCAAAGAAACTGCGTTTCACTGGCCTTTGTAAGAGATGTTCCGGTAGGCTGTAAGAATACTGTGCAGAGCGAGCTGTTTCTTAGCTTCCCAAGGAGCTAGAAGAAGGAAGCTTTGGGGCCTCTCTGCCCCTTTTATACAAGGCTCGGCCTTGTGCGTTGAAGCTCTAGGGCAATGTACAACACCCAGAGCAGGAGCCCTACTTCAGCCAGATCAGGCCTGCAAAGAAACTGCGTTTCACAGGCCTTTGGAAGAGATGTTCCCGGTAGGCTGTAAGAGCACTGTGCAGAGCGAGTTGTTTCTGAGCTTCCCAAAGAGCTGGAAGCAAGATGCTGTGGGGCCCAACTCGCCCTTTGGAAAGAAGCCTGCACGTTGTGCCTTTCAGCTCTAGGGCAATGTAGCACACCCAGAGCAAAAGTCCTACTTCAGCCAGGTCAGGCCTGCAAAGAAACTGCGTTTCACACGCCTTTGGAAGAGATGTTCCCGGTAGGCTGTAAGAGCACTGTGCAGAGCGAGTTGTTTCTTAGCTTCCCAAAGAGCTGGAAGCAAGATGCTGTGGGGCCCAACTCGCCCTTTGGAAAGAAGCCTGCACGTTGTGCCTTTCAGCTCTAGGGCAATGTAGCACACACAGAGCAGGAGTCCTACTTCAGCCAGATCAGGCCGGCAAAGAAACTGTATTTCACAGGCCTTTGGAAGAGATGTTCCCGGTAGGCTGTAAGAGCACTGTGCAGAGCGAGTTGTTTCTTAGCTTCCCAAAGAGCTGGAAGCAAGATGCTGTGGGGCCCAACTCGCCCTTTGGAAAGAAGCCTGCACGTTGTGCCTTTCAGCTCTAGGCAATGTTGCACACCCAGAGCAGGAGTCCTACTTCAGCCAGATCAGGCCTGCAAAGAAACTGCATTTCACAGGCCTTTGGAAGAGATGTTCCCGGTAGGCTGTAAGAGCACTGTGCAGAGCGAGTTGTTTCTTAGCTTCCCAAAGAGCTGTAAGCAAGATGCTGTGGGGCCCAACTCGCCCTTTGGAAAGAAGCCTGCACGTTGTGCCTTTCAGCTCTAGGGCAATGTAGCACAACCAGAGCAGAAGTCCTACTTCAGCCAGATCAAGCCTGCAAAGAAACTGCGTTTCACAGGCCTTTGGAAGAGATGTTCCCGGTAGGCTGCAAGAGCACTGTGCAGAGCGAGTTGTTTCTCATCTTCCCAAAGAGCTGGAAGCAAGATGCTGTGGGGCCCAACTCGCCCTTTGGAAAGAAGCCTGCACGTTGTGCCTTTCAGCTCTAGGGCAATGTAGCACACCCAGAGAAGGAGTCCTACTTCAGCCAGATCAGGCCTGCAAAGAAACTGTGTTTCACAGGCCTTTGGAAGAGATGTTCCCGGTAGGCTGTAAGAGCACTGTGCAGAGCGAGTTGTTTCTTAGCTTCCCAAAGAGCTGGAAGCAAGATGCTGTGTGGCCCAACTCGCCCTTTGGAAAGAAGCCTGCACGTTGTGCCTTTCAGCTCTAGGCAATGTAGCACACCTAGAGAAGAAGTCCTACTTCAGCCAGATCAGGCCTGCAAAGAAACTGCGTTTCACAGGCCTTTGGAAGAGATGTTCCCGGTAGGCTGTAAGAGCACTGTGCAGAGCGAGTTGTTTCTTAGATTCCCAAAGACCTGGAAGCAAGATGCCTTGGGGCGTATCCGTCTTTGGAAATGATTCAGCACTTTGTGCCTTTCAGCTCTAGGGCAATGTAGCACACCCAGAGCAGAAGTTCTACTTCAGCCAGATCAGGCCTGCAAGGAAAACTGCGTTTCACAGGACTGTGGAAGAGATGTTCTCGGTAGGCTGTAAGAGCACTGTGCACAGCGAGTTTTTTCTTAGCTTCCCAAATCGCTGGAAGCAAGATTCTTTAGGGCCTCTCTCCAGGTGGATACAAGGTAGGGCCTTGTGCATGGAAGTTCTATGGCAATGCAGCACACCCAGAGCAGAAGTTCTACTTCAGGCAGATCAGGCCTGCAAAGAAACTACTTTTCACGGGCCTTTGGAAGAGATGTTCCCGGTAGTCTGTAAGAGGAATGTGCAGAGCGAGTTGTTTCTTAGCTTCCCAAAGAGCTGGAAGCTAGATGCTTTGCTCCCAACTCGCCCTTTGGAAAGAAGACCGCACGTTGTGCCTTTCAGCTCTAGGGCAATGTAGCACACGCAGAGCAGAAGTTCTACTTCAGGCAGATCAGGCCTGCAAAGAAACTGCGTTTCACTGGCCTTTGTAAGAGATGTTCCGGTAGGCTGTAAGAATACTGTGCAGAGCGAGCTGTTTCTTAGCTTCCCAAGGAGCTAGAAGAAGGATGCTTTGGGGCCTCTCTGCCCCTTTTATACAAGGCTCGGCCTTGTGCGTTGAAGCTCTAGGGCAATGTACAACACCCAGAGCAGGAGCCCTACTTCAGCCAGATCAGGCCTGCAAAGAAACTGCGTTTCACAGGCCTTTGGAAGAGATGTTCCCGGTAGGCTGTAAGAGCACTGTGCAGAGCGAGTTGTTTCTGAGCTTCCCAAAGAGCTGGAAGCAAGATGCTGTGGGGCCCAACTCGCCCTTTGGAAAGAAGCCTGCACGTTGTGCCTTTCAGCTCTAGGGCAATGTAGCACACCCAGAGCAAAAGTCCTACTTCAGCCAGGTCAGGCCTGCAAAGAAACTGCGTTTCACACGCCTTTGGAAGAGATGTTCCCGGTAGGCTGTAAGAGCACTGTGCAGAGCGAGTTGTTTCTTAGCTTCCCAAAGAGCTGGAAGCAAGATGCTGTGGGGCCCAACTCGCCCTTTGGAAAGAAGCCTGCACGTTGTGCCTTTCAGCTCTAGGGCAATGTAGCACACACAGAGCAGGAGTCCTACTTCAGCCAGATCAGGCCGGCAAAGAAACTGTATTTCACAGGCCTTTGGAAGAGATGTTCCCGGTAGGCTGTAAGAGCACTGTGCAGAGCGAGTTGTTTCTTAGCTTCCCAAAGAGCTGGAAGCAAGATGCTGTGGGGCCCAACTCGCCCTTTGGAAAGAAGCCTGCACGTTGTGCCTTTCAGCTCTAGGCAATGTTGCACACCCAGAGCAGGAGTCCTACTTCAGCCAGATCAGGCCTGCAAAGAAACTGCATTTCACAGGCCTTTGGAAGAGATGTTCCCGGTAGGCTGTAAGAGCACTGTGCAGAGCGAGTTGTTTCTTAGCTTCCCAAAGAGCTGGAAGCAAGATGCTGTGGGGCCCAACTCGCCCTTTGGAAAGAAGCCTGCACGTTGTGCCTTTCAGCTCTAGGGCAATGTAGCACAACCAGAGCAGAAGTCCTACTTCAGCCAGATCAAGCCTGCAAAGAAACTGCGTTTCACAGGCCTTTGGAAGAGATGTTCCCGGTAGGCTGCAAGAGCACTGTGCAGAGCGAGTTGTTTCTCATCTTCCCAAAGAGCTGGAAGCAAGATGCTGTGGGGCCCAACTCGCCCTTTGGAAAGAAGCCTGCACGTTGTGCCTTTCAGCTCTAGGGCAATGTAGCACACCCAGAGAAGGAGTCCTACTTCAGCCAGATCAGGCCTGCAAAGAAACTGTGTTTCACAGGCCTTTGGAAGAGATGTTCCCGGTAGGCTGTAAGAGCACTGTGCAGAGCGAGTTGTTTCTTAGCTTCCCAAAGAGCTGGAAGCAAGATGCTGTGTGGCCCAACTCGCCCTTTGGAAAGAAGCCTGCACGTTGTGCCTTTCAGCTCTAGGCAATGTAGCACACCTAGATAAGAAGTCCTACTTCAGCCAGATCAGGCCTGAAAAGAAACTGCGTTTCACAGGCCTTTGGAAGAGATGTTCCCGGTAGGCTGTAAGAGCACTGTGCAGAGCGAGTTGTTTCTTAGCTTCCCAAAGAGCTGGAAGCAAGATGCTGTGGGGCCCAACTCGCCCTTTGGAAAGAAGCCTGCACGTTGTGCCTTTCAGCTCTAGGGCAATGTAGCACACCCAGAGAAGGAGTCCTACTTCAGCCAGATCAGGCCTGCAAAGAAACTGTGTTTCACAGGCCTTTGGAAGAGTGGTTCCCGGTAGGCTGTAAGAGCACTGTGCAGAGCGAGTTGTTTCTTAGCTTCCCAAAGAGCTGGAAGCAAGATGCTGTGTGGCCCAACTCGCCCTTTGGAAAGAAGCCTGCACGTTGTGCCTTTCAGCTCTAGGCAATGTAGCACACCTAGAGAAGAAGTCCTACTTCAGCCAGATCAGGCCTGCAAAGAAACTGCGTTTCACAGGCCTTTGGAAGAGATGTTCCCGGTAGGCTGTAAGAGCACTGTGCAGAGCGAGTTGTTTCTTAGCTTCCCAAAGAGCTGGAAGCAAGATGCTGTGGGGCCCAACTCGCCCTTTGGAAAGAAGCCTGCACGTTGTGCCTTTCAGCTCTAGGGCAATGTAGCACACCCAGAGCAGAAGTCCTACTTCAGCCAGATCAGGACTGCAAAGAAACTGCGTTTCACAGGCCTTTGGAAGAGTGGTTCCCGGTAGGCTGTAAGAGCACTGTGCAGAGCGAGTTGTTTGTTAGCTTCCCAAACAGCTGGAAGCAAGATGCTGTGGGGCTGAACTCGCCCTTTGGAAAGAAGCCTGCACGTTGTGCCTTTCAGCTCTAGGTCAATGTAGCACACCCAGAGCAGGTGTCCTACTTGAGCCAGGTCAGGCCTGCAAAGAAACTTCGTTTCACAGGCCTTTGGAAGAGATGTTCCCGGTAGGCTGTAAGAGCACTGTGCAGAGCGAGTTGTTTCTTAGCTTCCCAAAGAGCTGGAAGCAAGATGCTGTGGGGCCCAACTCGCGCTTTGGAAAGAAGCCTGCACGTTTTCCCTTTCAGCTCTACTCAATGTAGCACACCCAGAGCAGAAGTCCTACTTCAGCCAGATCAGGCTTGCAAAGATACTGCGTTTCACAGGCCTTTGGAAGAGATGTTCCCGGTAGGCTGTAAGAGCACTGTGCAGAGCGAGTTGTTTCTTAGCTTCCCAAAGAGCTGGAAGCAAGATGCTGTGTGTCCCAATTCGCCCTTTGGAAAGAAGCGCGCACGTTGTGCCTTGCAGCTCTAGGCAATGTTGCACACCCAGAGCAGAAGTCCTACTTCAGCCAGATCAGGCCTGCAAAGAGACTGCGTTTCACAGGCCTTTGGAAGAGATGTTCCCGGTAGGCTGTAAGAGCACTGTGCAGAGCGAGTTGTTTCTTAGCTTCCCAAAGAGCTGGAAGCAAGATGCTGTGGGGCCCAACTCGCCCTTTGGAAAGAAGCCTGCACGTTGTGCCTTTCAGCTCTAGGGCAATGTAGCACACCCAGAGCAGAAGTCCTACTTCAGCCAGATCAGGCCTGCAAAGAAACTGCGTTTCACAGGCCTTTGGAAGAGATGTTTCCGGTAGGATGTAAGAGCACTGTGCAGAGAGAGTTGATTCTTAGCTTCCCAAAGAGCTGGAAGCAAGATGCTGTGGGGCCCAACTCGCCCTTTGGAAAGAAGCCTGCACGTTGTGCCTTTCAGCTCTAGGGCAATGTAGCACACCCAGAGCAGAAGTCCTACTTCAGCCAGATCAGGCCTGCAAAGAAACTGTGTTTCACAGGCCTTTGGAGGAGATGTTCCCGGTAGGCTGTAAGAGCACTGTGCAGAGCGAGTTGTTTCTTAGCTTCCCAAAGAGCTGGAAGCAAGATGCTGTGGGGCCCAACTCGCCCTTTGGAAAGAAGCCTGCACGTTGTGCCTTTCAGCTCTAGGGCAATGTAGCACACCCAGAGCAGGAGTCCTACTTCAGCCAGATCAGGCCTGCAAAGAAACTGCGTTTCACAAGCCTTTGGAAGAGATGTTCCCGGTAGGCTGTAAGAGCACTGTGCAGAGCGAGTTGTTTCTTAGCTTCCCAAAGAGCTGGAAGCAAGATGCTGTGGGGCCCAACTTGCCCTTTGGAAAGAAGCCTGCAAGTTGTGCCTTTCAGCTCTAGGGCAATGTAGCACACCCAGAGCAGAAGTCCTACTTCAGCCAGATCAGGCCTGCAAAGAAACTGCGTTTCACAGGCCTTTGGAAGAGATGTTCCCGGTAGGCTGTAAGAGCACTGTGCAGAGCGAGTTGTTTCTGAGCTTCCCAAAGAGCTAGAAGCAAGATGCTGTGGGGCCCAACTTGCCCTTTGGAAAGAAGCCTGCAAGTTGTGCCTTTCAGCTCAAGGGCAATGTAGCACACCCAGAGCAGAAGTCCTACTTCAGCCAGATCAGGCCTGCAAAGAAACTGCGTTTCACAGGCCTTTGGAAGAGATGTTCCCGGTAGGCTGTAAGAGCACTGTGCAGAGCGAGTTGTTTCTTAGCTTCCCAAAGAGCTGGAAGCAAGATGCTTTGGGGCCCAACTCGCCCTTTGAAAAGAAGCCTGCGCGTTGTGACTTTCAGCTCTAGGGCAATGTAGCACACCCAGAGCAGAAGTCCTACTTCAGCCAGATAAGGCCTGCAAAGAAACTGCGTTTCACAGGCCTTTGGAAGAGATGTTCCCGGTAGGCTGTAAGAGCACTGTGCAGAGCGAGTTGTTTCTTAGCTTCCCAAAGAGCTGGAAGCAAGATGCTGTGGGGCACAACTCGCCCTTTGGAAAGAAGCCTGCAAGTTGTGACTTTCAGCTCAAGGGCAATGTAGCACACCCAGAGCAGAAGTCCTACTTCAGCAAGATCAGGCCTGCAAAGAAACTGCGTTTCACAGGCCTTTGGAAGAGATGTTCCCGGTAGGCTGTAAGAGCACTGTGCAGAGCGAGTTGTTTCTTAGCTTCCCAAAGAGCTGACAGCAAGATGCTGTGGAGCCCAACTCGCCCTTTGGAAGGAAGCCTGCACGTTGTGCCTTTCAGCTCTAGGGCAATGTACCACACCCAGAGCAGAAGTTCTACTTCTGCGACATCAGGCCTGCAAAGAAACTGATTTTCACGGGCCTTTGGAAGATTATTCCCGGTAGGCTGTAAGAGCACTGTGCAGAGCGAGTTGTTTCCTAGTTTCCCAAAGAGCTGGAAGCAAGATGCTGTGGGGCCCAACTCGCCCTTTGGAAAGAAGCCTGCACGTTGTGCCTTTCAGCTCTAGGTCAATGTAGCACACCCAGAGCAGGTGTCCTACTTGAGCCAGGTCAGGCCTGCAAAGAAACTTCGTTTCACAGGCCTTTGGAAGAGATGTTCCCGGTAGGCTGTAAGAGCACTGTGCAGAGCGAGTTGTTTCTTAGCTTCCCAAAGAGCTGGAAGCAAGATGCTGTGGGGCCCAACTCGCGCTTTGGAAAGAAGCCTGCACGTTTTCCCTTTCAGCTCTAGGCAATGTAGCACACCCAGAGCAGAAGTCCTACTTCAGCCAGATCAGGCCTGCAAAGATACTGCGTTTCACAGGCCTTTGGAAGAGATGTTCCCGGTAGGCTGTAAGAGCACTGTGCAGAGCGAGTTGTTTCTTAGCTTCCCAAAGAGCTGGAAGCAAGATGCTGTGGGTCGCAATTCGCCCTTTGGAAATAAGCGCGCACGTTGTGCCTTGCAGCTCTAGGCAATGTTGCACACCCAGAGCAGAAGTCCTACTTCAGCCAGATCAGGCCTGCAAAGAGACTGCGTTTCACAGGCCTTTGGAAGAGATGTTCCCGGTAGGCTGTAAGAGCACTGTGCAGAGCGAGTTGTTTCTTAGCTTCCCAAAGAGCTGGAAGCAAGATGCTGTGGGTCCCAACTCGCCCTTTGGAAAGAAGCCTGCACGTTGTGCCTTTCAGCTCTAGGGCAATGTAGCACACCCAGAGCAGAAGTCCTACTTCAGCCAGATCTGGCCTGCAAAGAAACTGCGTTTCACAGGCCTTTGGAAGAGATGTTTCCGGTAGGATGTAAGAGCACTGTGCAGAGAGAGTTGATTCTTAGCTTCCCAAAGAGCTGGAAGCAAGATGCTGTGGGGCCCAACTCGCCCTTTGGAAAGAAGCCTGCACGTTGTGCCTTTCAGCTCTAGGGCAATGTAGCACACCCAGAGCAGGAGTCCTACTTCAGCCAGATCAGGCCTGCAAAGAAACTGTGTTTCACAGGCCTTTGGAGGAGATGTTCCCGGTAGGCTGTAAGAGCACTGTGCAGAGCGAGTTGTTTCTTAGCTTCCCAAAGAGCTGGAAGCAAGATGCTGTGGGGCCCAACTCGCCCTTTGGAAAGAAGCCTGCACGTTGTGCCTTTCAGCTCTAGGGCAATGTAGCACACCCAGAGCAGGAGTCCTACTTCAGCCAGATCAGGCCTGCAAAGAAACTGCGTTTCACAAGCCTTTGGAAGAGATGTTCCCGGTAGGCTGTAAGAGCACTGTGCAGAGCGAGTTGTTTCTTAGCTTCCCAAAGAGCTGGAAGCAAGATGCTGTGGGGCCCAACTCGCCCTTTGGAAAGAAGCCTGCACGTTGTGCCTTTCAGCTCTAGGGCAATGTAGCACACCCAGAGAAGGAGTCCTACTTCAGCCAGATCAGGCCTGCAAAGAAACTGTGTTTCACAGGCCTTTGGAAGAGTGGTTCCCGGTAGGCTGTAAGAGCACTGTGCAGAGCGAGTTGTTTCTTAGCTTCCCAAAGAGCTGGAAGCAAGATGCTGTGGGGCCCAACTCGCCCTTTGGAAAGAAGCCTGCACGTTGTGCCTTTCAGCTCTAGGGCAATGTAGCACACCCAGAGCAGGAGTCCTACTTCAGCCAGATCAGGCCTGCAAAGAAACTGCGTTTCACAAGCCTTTGGAAGAGATGTTCCCGGTAGGCTGTAAGAGCACTGTGCAGAGCGAGTTGTTTCTTAGCTTCCCAAAGAGCTGGAAGCAAGATGCTGTGGGGCCCAACTCGCCCTTTGGAAAGAAGCCTGCACGTTGTGCCTTTCAGCTCTAGGGCAATGTAGCACACCCAGAGAAGGAGTCCTACTTCAGCCAGATCAGGCCTGCAAAGAAACTGTGTTTCACAGGCCTTTGGAAGAGTGGTTCCCGGTAGGCTGTAAGAGCACTGTGCAGAGCGAGTTGTTTCTTAGCTTCCCAAAGAGCTGGAAGCAAGATGCTGTGTGGCCCAACTCGCCCTTTGGAAAGAAGCCTGCACGTTGTGCCTTTCAGCTCGAGGCAATGTAGCACACCTAGAGAAGAAGTCCTACTTCAGCCAGATCAGGCCTGCAAAGAAACTGCGTTTCACAGGCCTTTGGAAGAGATGTTCCCCCTAGGCTGTAAGAGCACTGTGCAGAGCGAGTTGTTTCTTAGCTTCCCAAAGAGCTGGAAGCAAGATGCTGTGGGGCCCAACTCGCGCTTTGGAAAGAAGCCTGCACGTTTTCCCTTTCAGCTCTACTCAATGTAGCACACCCAGAGCAGAAGTCCTACTTCAGCCAGATCAGGCCTGCAAAGATACTGCGTTTCACAGGCCTTTGGAAGAGATGTTCCCGGTAGGCTGTAAGAGCACTGTGCAGAGCGAGTTGTTTCTTAGCTTCCCAAAGAGCTGGAAGCAAGATGCTGTGTGTCCCAATTCGCCCTTTGGAAAGAAGCGCGCACGTTGTGCCTTGCAGCTCTAGGCAATGTTGCACACCCAGAGCAGAAGTCCTACTTCAGCCAGATCAGGCCTGCAAAGAGACTGCGTTTCACAGGCCTTTGGAAGAGATGTTCCCGGTAGGCTGTAAGAGCACTGTGCAGAGCGAGTTGTTTCTTAGCTTCCCAAAGAGCTGGAAGCAAGATGCTGTGGGGCCCAACTCGCCCTTTGGAAAGAAGCCTGCACGTTGTGCCTTTCAGCTCTAGGGCAATGTAGCACACCCAGAGCAGAAGTCCTACTTCAGCCAGATCAGGCCTGCAAAGAAACTGCGTTTCACAGGCCTTTGGAAGAGATGTTTCCGGTAGGATGTAAGAGCACTGTGCAGAGAGAGTTGATTCTTAGCTTCCCAAAGAGCTGGAAGCAAGATGCTGTGGGGCCCAACTCGCCCTTTGGAAAGAAGCCTGCACGTTGTGCCTTTCAGCTCTAGGGCAATGTAGCACACCCAGAGCAGAAGTCCTACTTCAGCCAGATCAGGCCTGCAAAGAAACTGTGTTTCACAGGCCTTTGGAGGAGATGTTCCCGGTAGGCTGTAAGAGCACTGTGCAGAGCGAGTTGTTTCTTAGCTTCCCAAAGAGCTGGAAGCAAGATGCTGTGGGGCCCAACTCGCCCTTTGGAAAGAAGCCTGCACGTTGTGCCTTTCAGCTCTAGGGCAATGTAGCACACCCAGAGCAGGAGTCCTACTTCAGCCAGATCAGGCCTGCAAAGAAACTGCGTTTCACAAGCCTTTGGAAGAGATGTTCCCGGTAGGCTGTAAGAGCACTGTGCAGAGCGAGTTGTTTCTTAGCTTCCCAAAGAGCTGGAAGCAAGATGCTGTGGGGCCCAACTTGCCCTTTGGAAAGAAGCCTGCAAGTTGTGCCTTTCAGCTCTAGGGCAATGTAGCACACCCAGAGCAGAAGTCCTACTTCAGCCAGATCAGGCCTGCAAAGAAACTGCGTTTCACAGGCCTTTGGAAGAGATGTTCCCGGTAGGCTGTAAGAGCACTGTGCAGAGCGAGTTGTTTCTTAGCTTCCCAAAGAGCTGGAAGCAAGATGCTGTGGGGCCCAACTCGCCCTTTGGAAAGAAGCCTGCACGTTGTGCCTTTCAGCTCTAGGGCAATGTAGCACACCCAGAGCAGGAGTCCTACTTCAGCCAGATCAGGCCTGCAAAGAAACTGCTTTTAACAGGCCTTTGGAAGAGATGTTCCCGGTAGGCTGTAAGAGCACTGTGCAGAGCGAGTTGTTTCTTAGCTTCCCAAAGAGCTGGAAGCAAGATGCTGTGGGGCCCAACTTGCCCTTTGGAAAGAAGCCTGCAAGTTGTGCCTTTCAGCTCAAGGGCAATGTAGCACACCCAGAGCAGAAGTCCTACTTCAGCCAGATCAGGCCTGCAAAGAAACTGCGTTTCACAGGCCTTTGGAAGAGATGTTCCCGGTAGGCTGTAAGAGCACTGTGCAGAGCGAGTTGTTTCTTAGCTTCCCAAAGAGCTGGAAGCAAGATGCTGTGGGGCCCAACTCGCCCTTTGAAAAGAAGCCTGCGCGTTGTGACTTTCAGCTCTAGGGCAATGTAGCACACCCAGAGCAGAAGTCCTACTTCAGCCAGATAAGGCCTGCAAAGAAACTGCGTTTCACAGGCCTTTGGAAGAGATGTTCCCGGTAGGCTGTAAGAGCACTGTGCAGAGCGAGTTGTTTCTTAGCTTCCCAAAGAGCTGGAAGCAAGATGCTGTGGGGCACAACTCGCCCTTTGGAAAGAAGCCTGCAAGTTGTGCCTTTCAGCTCAAGTGCAATGTAGCACACCCAGAGCAGAAGTCCTACTTCTGCAAGATCAGGCCTGCAAAGAAACTGCGTTTCACAGGCCTTTGGAAGAGATGTTCCCGGTAGGCTGTAAGAGCACTGTGCAGAGCGAGTTGTTTCTTAGCTTCCCAAAGAGCTGACAGCAAGATGCTGTGGAGCCCAACTCGCCCTTTGGAAGGAAGCCTGCACGTTGTGCCTTTCAGCTCTAGGGCAATGTACCACACCCAGAGCAGAAGTTCTACTTCTGCGACATCAGGCCTGCAAAGAAACTGCTTTTCACGGGCCTTTGGAAGATTATTCCCGGTAGGCTGTAAGAGCACTGTGCAGAGCGAGTTGTTTCCTAGTTTCCCAAAGAGCTGGAAGCAAGATGCTGTGGGGCCCAACTCGCCCTTTGGAAAGAAGCCTGCACGTTGTGCCTTTCAGCTCTAGGGCAATGTAGCACACCCAGAGCAGAAGTACTACTTCAGCCAGATCAGGCCTGCAAAGAAACTGCGTTTCACAGGCCTTTGGAAGAGTTGTTCCTGGTAGACTGTAAGAGCACTGTGCAGAGCGAGTTGTTTGTTAGCTTCCCAAAGAGCTGGAAGCAAGATGCTGTGGGGTCCAAATCGCCCTTTGAAAAGAAGCCTGCACGTTGTGCCATTCAGCTCTAGGGCAATGTAGCACACCCAGAGCAGGTGTCCTACTTGAGCCAGGTCAGGCCTGCAAAGAAACTGCGTTTCACAGGCCTTTGGAAGAGATGTTCCCGGTAGGCTGTAAGAGCACTGTGCAGAGCGAGTTGTTTCTTAGCTTCCCAAAGAGCTGGAAGCAAGATGCTGTGGGGCCCAACTCGCCCTTTGGAAAGAAGCCTGCACGTTGTGCCTTTCAGCTCTAGGGCAATGTACCACACCCAGAGCAGAAGTTCTACTTCAGCGACATCAGGCCTGCAAAGAAACTGCTTTTCACGGGCCTTTGGAAGATTGTTCCCGGTAGGCTGTAAGAGCACAGTGCAGAGCGAGTTGTTTCTTAGCTTCCCAAAGAGCTGGAAGCAAGATGCTGTGGGGCCCAACTCGCCCTTTGGAAAGAAGCCTGCACATTGTGCCTTTCAGCTCTAGGCAATGTAGCACACCTAGAGCAGAAGTCCTACTTCAGCCAGATCAGGCCTGCAAAGAAACTGCGTTTCACAGGCCTTTGGAAGAGATGTTCCCGGTAGGCTGTAAGAGCACTGTGCAGAGCGAGTTGTTTCTTAGCTTCCCAAAGAGCTGGAAGCAAGATGCTGTGGGGCCCAACTCGCCCTTTGGAAAGAAGCCTGCACGTTTTCCCTTTCAGCTCTAGGGCAATGTACCACACCCAGAGAAGAAGTTCTACTTCAGCGAAATCAGGCCTGCAAAGAAACTGCTTTTCACGGGCCTTTGGAAGATTGTTCCCGGTAGGCTGTAAGAGCACTGTGCAGAGCGAGTTGTTTCTTAGCTTCCCAAAGAGCTGGAAGCAAGATGCTGTGGGGCCCAACTCGCCATTTGGAAAGAAGCCTGCACGTTGTGCCTTTCTGCTCTAGGGCAATGTAGCACACCCAGAGCAGAAGTCCTACTTCAGCCAGATCAGGCCTGCAAGGAAACTGCGTTTCACAGGCCTTTGGAAGAGTTGTTCACAGTAGGCTGTAAGAGCACTGTGCAGAGCGAGTTGTTTCTTAGCTTCCCAAAGAGCTGGAAGCAAGATGCTGTGGGGCCCAACTCGCCCTTTGGAAAGAAGCCTGCACGTTGTGCCTTTCAGCTCTAGGCAATGTAGCACACCTAGAGAAGAAGTCCTACTTCAGCCAGATCAGGCCTGCAAAGAAACTGCGTTTGACAGGCCTTTGGAAGAGATGTTCCCGGTAGGCTGTAAGAGCACTGTGCAGAGCGAGTTGTTTCTTAGCTTCCCAAAGAGCTGGAAGCAAGATGCTGTGGGGCCCAACTCGCCCTTTGGAAAGAAGCCTGCACGTTGTGCCTTTCAGCTCTAGGGCAATGTAGCACACCCAGAGCAGAAGTCCTACTTCAGCCAGATCAGGCCTGCAAAGAAACTGCGTTTCACAGGCCTTTGGAAGAGTGGTTCCCGGTAGGCTGTAAGAGCACTGTGCAGAGCGAGTTGTTTCTTAGCTTCCCAAACAGCTGAAAGCAAGATGCTGTGGGGCCCTACTCGACCTTTGGAAAGAAGCCTGCACGTTGTGCCTTTCAGCTCTAGGGCAATGTAGCACACCCAGAGCAGGTGTCCTACTTGAGCCAGGTCAGGCCTGCAAAGAAACTGCGTTTCACAGGCCTTTGGAAGAGATGTTCCCGGTAGGCTGTAAGAGCACTGTGCAGAGCGAGTTGTTTCTTAGCTTCCCAAAGAGCTGGAAGCAAGATGCTGTGGGGCCCAACTCGCGCTTTGGAAAGAAGCCTGCACGTTTTCCCTTTCAGCTCTAGGCAATGTAGCACACCCAGAGCAGAAGTCCTACTTCAGCCAGATCAGGCCTGCAAAGATACTGCGTTTCACAGGTCTTTGGAAGAGATGTTCCCGGTAGGCTGTAAGAGCACTGTGTAGAGCGAGTTGTTTTTTAGCTTCCCAAAGAGCTGGAAGCAAGATGCTGTGGGTCCCAATTCGCCCTTTGGAAAGAAGCGCGCACGTTGTGCCTTGCAGCTCTAGGCAATGTTGCACACCCAGAGCAGAAGTCCTACTTCAGCCAGATCAGGCCTTCAAAGAGACTGCGTTTCACAGGCCTTTGGAAGAGATGTTCCCGGTAGGCTGTAAGAGCACTGTGCAGAGCGAGTTGTTTCTTAGCTTCCCAAAGAGCTGGAAGCAAGATGCTGTGGGGCCCAACTCGCCCTTTGGAAAGAAGCCTGCACGTTGTGCCTTTCAGCTCTAGGGCAATGTAGCACACCCAGAGCAGAAGTCCTACTTCAGCCAGATCAGGCCTGCAAAGAAACTGCGTTTCACAGGCCTTTGGAAGAGATGTTTCCGGTAGGATGTAAGAGCACTGTGCAGAGAGAGTTGATTCTTAGCTTCCCAAAGAGCTGGAAGCAAGATGCTGTGGGGCCCAATTCGCCCTTTGGAAAGAAGCCTGCACGTTGTGCCTTTCAGCTCTAGGGCAATGTAGCACACCCAGAGCAGAAGTCCTACTTCAGCCCGATCAGGCCTGCAAAGAAACTGTGTTTCACAGGCCTTTGGAGGAGATGTTCCCGGTAGGCTGTAAGAGCACTGTGCAGAGCGAGTTGTTTCTTAGCTTCCCAAAGAGCTGGAAGCAAGATGCTGTGGGGCCCAACTCGCCCTTTGGAAATAAGCCTGCACGTTGTGCCTTTCAGCTCTAGGGCAATGTAGCACACCCAGAGCAGGAGTCCTACTTCAGCCAGATCAGGCCTGCAAAGAAACTGCGTTTCACAGGCCTTTGGAAGAGATGTTCCCGGTAGGCTGTAAGAGCACTGTGCAGAGCGAGTTGTTTCTTAGCTTCCCAAAGAGCTGGAAGCAAGATGCTGTGGGGCCCAACTTGCCCTTTGGAAAGAAGCCTGCAAGTTGTGCCTTTCAGCTCTAGGGCAATGTAGCACACCCAGAGCAGAAGTCCTACTTCAGCCAGATCAGGCCTGCAAAGAAACTGCGTTTCATAGGCCTTTGGAAGAGATGTTCCCGGTAGGCTGTAAGAGCACTGTGCAGAGCGAGTTGTTTATTAGCTTCCCAAAGAGCTGGAAGCCAGATGCTGTGGGTCCCAATTCGCCCTTTGGAAAGAAGCGCGCACGTTGTGCCTTGCAGCTCTAGGCAATGTTGCACACCCAGAGCAGAAGTCCTACTTCAGCCAGATCAGGCCTGCAAAGAGACTGCGTTTCACAGGCCTTTGGAAGAGATGTTCCCGGTAGGCTGTAAGAGCACTGTGCAGAGCGAGTTGTTTCTTAGCTTCCCAAAGAGCTGGAAGCAAGATGCTGTGGGGCCCAACTCGCCCTTTGGAAAGAAGCCTGCACGTTGTGCCTTTCAGCTCTAGGGCAATGTAGCACACCCAGAGCAGAAGTCCTACTTCAGCCAGATCAGGCCTGCAAAGAAACTGCGTTTCACAGGCCTTTGGAAGAGATGTTTCCGGTAGGATGTAAGAGCACTGTGCAGAGAGAGTTGATTCTTAGCTTCCCAAAGAGCTGGAAGCAAGATGCTGTGGGGCCCAACTCGCCCTTTGGAAGGAAGCCTGCACGTTGTGCCTTTCAGCTCTAGGGCAATGTAGCACACCCAGAGCAGAAGTCCTACTTCAGCCAGATCAGGCCTGCAAAGAAACTGCGTTTCACAGGCCTTTGGAAGAGATGTTCCCGGTAGGCTGTAAGAGCACTGTGCAGAGCGAGTTGTTTCTTAGCTTCCCAAAGAGCTGGAAGCAAGATGCTGTGGGGCCCAACTCGCCCTTTGGAAAGAAGCCTGCACGTTGTGCCTTTCAGCTCTAGGGCAATGTAGCACACCCACAGCAGGAGTCCTACTTCAGCCAGATCACGCCTGCAAAGAAACTGCGTTTCACAGGCCTTTGGAAGAGATGTTCCCGGTAGGCTGTAAGAGCACTGTGCAGAGCGAGTTGTTTCTTAGCTTCCCAAAGAGCTGGAAGCAAGATGCTGTGGGGCCCAACTCGCCCTTTGGAAAGAAGCCTGCACGTTGTGCCTTTCAGCTCTAGGGCAATGTAGCACACCCAGAGCAGAAGTCCTACTTCAGCCAGATCAGGCCTGCAAAGAATCTGCGTTTCACAGTCCTTTGGAAGAGATGTTCCCGGTAGGCTGTAAGAGCACTGTGCAGAGCGAGTTTTTTCTTAGATTCCCAAAGACCTGGAAGCAAGATGCTTTGGGGCGTATCTCCGTCTTTGGAAATGATTCAGCACTTTGTGCCTTTCAGCTCTAGGGCAATGTAGCACACCCAGAGCAGAAGTTCTACTTCAGCCAGATCAGGCCTGCAAGGAAAACTGCGTTTCTCAGGACTGTGGAAGAGATGTTCTCGGTAGGCTGTAAGAGCACTGTGCACAGCGAGTTTTTTCTTAGCTTCCCAAATCGCTGGAAGCAAGATTCTTTAGGGCCTCTCTCCAGGTGGATACAAGGTAGGGCCTTGTGCATGGAAGTTCTATGGCAATGCAGCACACCCAGAGCAGAAGTTCTACTTCAGGCAGATCAGGCCTGCAAAGAAACTACTTTTCACGGGCCTTTGGAAGAGATGTTCCCGGTAGTCTGTAAGAGAAATGTGCAGAGCGAGTTGTTTCTTAGATTCCCAAAGAGCTGGAAGCTAGATGCTTTGCTCCCAACTCGCCCTTTGGAAAGAATACCGCACGTTGTGCCTTTCAGCTCTAGGGCAATGTAGCACACGCAGAGCAGAAGTTCTACTTCAGTCAGATCAGGCCTGCAAATAAACAGCGTTTCACTGGCCTTTGTAAGAGATGTTCCGGTAGGCTGTAAGAATACTGTGCAGAGCAAGCTGTTTCTTAGCTTCCCAAGGAGCTAGAAGAAGGATGCTTTGGGGCCTCTCTCCCCCTTTTATACAAGGCTGGGCCTTGTGCGTTGAAGCTCTAGGGCAATGTACAACACCCAGAGCAGGAGTCCTACTTCAGCCAGATCAGGCCTGCAAAGAAACTGCGTTTCACAGGCCTTTGGAAGAGATGCTCCCGGTAGGCTGTAAGAGCACTGTGCAGAGCGAGTTGTTTCTTAGCTTCCCAAAGAGCTGGAAGCAAGATGCTGTGGGGCCCAACTCGCCCTTTGGAAAGAAGCCTGCACGTTGTGCCTTTCAGCTCTTGGGCAATGTAGCACACCAAAGGAGAAGTCCTACTTCAACCAGATCAGGCCTGCAAAGAAACTGCGTTTCACAGGCCTTTGGAAGAGATGTTCCCGGTAGGCTGTAAGAGCACTGTGCAGAGCGAGTTGTTTCTTAGCTTCCCAAAGAGCTGGAAGCAAGATGCTGTGGGGCCCAACTCGCCCTTTGGAAAGAAGCCTGCACGTTGTGCCTTTCAGCTCTAGGGCAATGTAGCACACCCAGAGCAGAAGTCCTACTTCAGCCAGATCAGGCCTGCAAAGAAACTGCGTTTCACAGTCCTTTGGAAGAGATGTTTCCGGTAGTATGTAAGAGCACTGTGCAGAGAGAGTTGATTCTTAGCTTCCCAAAGAGCTGGAAGCAAGATGCTGTGGGGCCCAACTCGCCCTTTGGAAAGAAGCCTGCACGTTGTGCCTTTCAGCTCTAGGGCAATGTAGCACACCCAGAGCAGAAGTCCTACTTCAGCCAGATCAGGCCTGCAAAGAAACTGTGTTTCACAGGCCTTTGGAGGAGATGTTCCCGGTAGGCTGTAAGAGCACTGTGCAGAGCGAGTTGTTTCTTAGCTTCCCAAGAGCTGGAAGCAAGATGCTGTGGGGCCCAACTCGCCCTTTGGAAAGAAGCCTGCACGTTGTGCCTTTCAGCTCTAGGGCAATGTAGCACACCCAGAGCAGGAGTCCTACTTCAGCCAGATCAGGCCTGCAAAGAAACTGCGTTTCACAAGCCTTTGGAAGAGATGTTCCCGGTAGGCTGTAAGAGCACTGTGCAGAGCGAGTTGTTTCTTAGCTTCCCAAAGAGCTGGAAGCAAGATGCTGTGGGGCCCAACTTGCCCTTTGGAAAGAAGCCTGCAAGTTGTGCCTTTCAGCTCTAGGGCAATGTAGCACACCCAGAGCAGAAGTCCTACTTCAGCCAGATCAGGCCTGCAAAGAAACTGCGTTTCACAGGCCTTTGGAAGAGATGTTCCCGGTAGGCTGTAAGAGCACTGTGCAGAGCGAGTTGTTTCTTATCTTCCCAAAGAGCTGGAAGCAAGATGCTGTGGGGCCCAACTCGCCCTTTGGAAAGAAGCCTGCACGTTGTGCCTTTCAGCTCTAGGGCAATGTAGCACACCCAGAGCAGGAGTCCTACTTCAGCCAGATCAGGCCTGCAAAGAAACTGCGTTTCACAGGCCTTTGGAAGAGATGTTCCCGGTAGGCTGTAAGAGGACTGTGCAGAGCGAGTTGTTTCTGAGCTTCCCAAAGAGCTAGAAGCAAGATGCTGTGGGGCCCAACTTGCCCTTTGGAAAGAAGCCTGCAAGTTGTGCCTTTCAGCTCAAGGGCAATGTAGCACACCCAGAGCAGAAGTCCTACTTCAGCCAGATCAGGCCTGCAAAGAAACTGCGTTTCACAGGCCTTTGGAAGAGATGTTCCCGGTAGGCTGTAAGAGCACTGTGCAGAGCGAGTTGTTTCTTAGCTTCCCAAAGAGCTGGAAGCAAGATGCTGTGGGGCCCAACTCGCCCTTTGAAAAGAAGCCTGCGCGTTGTGACTTTCAGCTCTAGGGCAATGTAGCACACCCAGAGCAGAAGTCCTACTTCAGCCAGATAAGGCCTGCAAAGAAACTGCGTTTCACAGGCCTTTGGAAGAGATGTTCCCGGTAGGCTGTAAGAGCACTGTGCAGAGCGAGTTGTTTCTTAGCTTCCCAAAGAGCTGGAAGCAAGATGCTGTGGGGCACAACTCGCCCTTTGGAGAGAAGCCTGCAAGTTGTGCCTTTCAGCTCTAGGGCAATGTACCACACCCAGAGCAGAAGTTCTACTTCTGCGACATCAGGCCTGCAAAGAAACTGCTTTTCACGGGCCTTTGGAAGATTATTCCCGGTAGGCTGTAAGAGCACTGTGCAGAGCGAGTTGTTTCCTAGTTTCCCAAAGAGCTGGAAGCAAGATGCTGTGGGGCCCAACTCGCCCTTTGGAAAGAAGCCTGCACGTTGTGCCTTTCAGCTCTAGGTCAATGTGGCACACCCAGAGCAGGTGTCCTACTTGAGCCAGGTCAGGCCTGCAAAGAAACTTCGTTTCACAGGCCTTTGGAAGAGATGTTCCCGGTAGGCTGTAAGAGCACTGTGCAGAGCGAGTTGTTTCTTAGCTTCCCAAAGAGCTGGAAGCAAGATGCTGTGGGGCCCAACTCGCGCTTTGGAAAGAAGCCTGCACGTTTTCCCTTTCAGCTCTAGGCAATGTAGCACACCCAGAGCAGAAGTCCTACTTCAGCCAGATCAGGCCTGCAAAGATACTGCGTTTCACAGGCCTTTGGAAGAGATGTTCCCGGTAGGCTGTAAGAGCACTGTGCAGAGCGAGTTGTTTCTTAGCTTCCCAAAGAGCTGGAAGCAAGATGCTGTGGGTCCCAATTCGCCCTTTGGAAAGAAGCGCGCACGTTGTGCCTTGCAGCTCTAGGCAATGTTGCACACCCAGAGCAGAAGTCCTACTTCAGCCAGATCAGGCCTGCAAAGAGACTGCGTTTCACACGCCTTTGGAAGAGATGTTCCCGGTAGGCTGTAAGAGCACTGTGCAGAGCGAGTTGTTTCTTAGCTTCCCAAAGAGCTGGAAGCAAGATGCTGTGGGGCCCAACTCGCCCTTTGGAAAGAAGCCTGCACGTTGTGCCTTTCAGCTCTAGGGCAATGTAGCACACCCAGAGCAGAAGTCCTACTTCAGCCAGATCAGGCCTGCAAAGAAACTGCGTTTCACAGGCCTTTGGAAGAGATGTTTCCGGTAGGATGTAAGAGCACTGTGCAGAGAGAGTTGATTCTTAGCTTCCCAAAGAGCTGGAAGCAAGATGCTGTGGGGCCCAACTCGCCCTTTGGAAAGAAGCCTGCACGTTGTGCCTTTCAGCTCTAGGGCAATGTAGCACACCCAGAGCAGGAGTCCTACTTCAGCCAGATCAGGCCTGCAAAGAAACTGTGTTTCACAGGCCTTTGGAGGAGATGTTCCCGGTAGGCTGTAAGAGCACTGTGCAGAGCGAGTTGTTTCTTAGCTTCCCAAAGAGCTGGAAGCAAGATGCTGTGGGGCCCAACTCGCCCTTTGGAAAGAAGCCTGCACGTTGTGCCTTTCAGCTCTAGGGCAATGTAGCACACCCAGAGCAGGAGTCCTACTTCAGCCAGATCAGGCCTGCAAAGAAACTGCGTTTCACAAGCCTTTGGAAGAGATGTTCCCGGTAGGCTGTAAGAGCACTGTGCAGAGCGAGTTGTTTCTTAGCTTCCCAAAGAGCTGGAAGCAAGATGCTGTGGGGCCCAACTCGCCCTTTGGAAAGAAGCCTGCACGTTGTGCCTTTCAGCTCTAGGGCAATGTAGCACACCCAGAGCAGGAGTCCTACTTCAGCCAGGTCAGGCCTGCAAAGAAACTGCGTTTCACAGGCCTTTGGAAGAGATGTTCCCGGTAGGCTGTAAGAGCACTGTGCAGAGCGAGTTGTTTCTGAGCTTCCCAAAGAGCTGGAAGCAAGATGCTGTGGGGCAAAACTCGCCCTTTGGAAAGTAGCCTGCACGTTGTGCCTTTCAGCTCTAGGGCAATGTAGCACACCCAGAGCAGGAGTCCTACTTCAGCCAGATCAGGCCTGCAAAGAAACTGCGTTTCACAGGCCTTTGGAAGAGATGTTCCCGGTAGGCTGTAAGAGCACTGTGCAGAGCGAGTTGTTTCTGAGCTTCCCAAAGAGCTAGAAGCAAGATGCTGTGGGGCCCAACTTGCCCTTTGGAAAGAAGCCTGCAAGTTGTGCCTTTCAGCTCAAGGGCAATGTAGCACACCCAGAGCAGAAGTCCTACTTCAGCCAGATCAGGCCTGCAAAGAAACTGCGTTTCACAGGCCTTTGGAAGAGATGTTCCCGGTAGGCTGTAAGAGCACTGTGCAGAGCGAGTTGTTTCTTAGCTTCCCAAAGAGCTGGAAGCAAGATGCTGTGGGGCCCAACTCGCCCTTTGAAAAGAAGCCTGCGCTTTGTGACTTTCAGCTCTAGGGCAATGTAGCACACCCAGAGCAGAAGTCCTACTTCAGCCAGATAAGGCCTGCAAAGAAACTGCGTTTCACAGGCCTTTGGAAGAGATGTTCCCGGTAGGCTGTAAGAGCACTGTGCAGAGCGAGTTGTTTCTTAGCTTCCCAAAGAGCTGGAAGCAAGATGCTGTGGGGCACAACTCGCCCTTTGGAAAGAAGCCTGCAAGTTGTGCCTTTCAGCTCAAGGGCAATGTAGCACACCCAGAGCAGAAGTCCTACTTCAGCAAGATCAGGCCTGCAAAGAAACTGCGTTTCACAGGCCTTTGGAAGAGATGTTCCCGGTAGGCTGTAAGAGCACTGTGCAGAGCGAGTTGTTTCTTAGCTTCCCAAAGAACTGACAGCAAGATGCTGTGGAGCCCAACTCGCCCTTTGGAAGGAAGCCTGCACGTTGTGCCTTTCAGCTCTAGGGCAATGTACCACACCCAGAGCAGAAGTTCTACTTCTGCGACATCAGGCCTGCAAAGAAACTGCTTTTCACGGGCCTTTGGAAGATTATTCCCGGTAGGCTGTAAGAGCACTGTGCAGAGCGAGTTGTTTCCTAGTTTCCCAAAGAGCTGGAAGCAAGATGCTGTGGGGCCCAACTCGCCCTTTGGAAAGAAGCCTGCACGTTGTGCCTTTCAGCTCTAGGGCAATGTAGCACACCCAGAGCAGAAGTACTACTTCAGCCAGATCAGGCCTGCAAAGAAACTGCGTTTCACAGGCCTTTGGAAGAGTTGTTCCTGGTAGACTGTAAGAGCACTGTGCAGAGCGAGTTGTTTGCTAGCTTCCCAAAGAGCTGGAAGCAAGATGCTGTGGGGTCCAAATCGCCCTTTGGAAAGAAGCCTGCACGTTGTGCCATTCAGCTCTAGGGCAATGTAGCACACCCAGAGCAGGTGTCCTACTTGAGCCAGGTCAGGCCTGCAAAGAAACTGCGTTTCACAGGCCTTTGGAAGAGATGTTCCCGGTAGGCTGTAAGAGCACTGTGCAGAGCGAGTTGTTTCTTAGCTTCCCAAAGAGCTGGAAGCAAGATGCTGTGGGGCCCAACTCGCCCTTTGGAAAGAAGCCTGCACGTTGTGCCTTTCAGCTCTAGGGCAATGTACCACACCCAGAGCAGAAGTTCTACTTCAGCGACATCAGGCCTGCAAAGAAACTGCTTTTCACGGGCCTTTGGAAGATTGTTCCCGGTAGGCTGTAAGAGCACAGTGCAGAGCGAGTTGTTTCTTAGCTTCCCAAAGAGCTGGAAGCAAGATGCTGTGGGGCCCAACTCGCCCTTTGGAAAGAAGCCTGCACATTGTGCCTTTCAGCTCTAGGCAATGTAGCACACCTAGAGCAGAAGTCCTACTTCAGCCAGATCAGGCCTGCAAAGAAACTGCGTTTCACAGGCCTTTGGAAGAGATGTTCCCGGTAGGCTGTAAGAGCACTATGCAGAGCGAGTTGTTTCTTAGCTTCCCAAAGAGCTGGAAGCAAGATGCTGTGGGGCCCAACTCGCCCTTTGGAAAGAAGCCTGCACGTTGTGCCTTTCAGCTCTAGGGCAATGTACCACACCCAGAGAAGAAGTTCTACTTCAGCGAAATCAGGCCTGCAAAGAAACTGCTTTTCACGGGCCTTTGGAAGATTGTTCCCGGTAGGCTGTAAGAGCACTGTGCAGAGCGAGTTGTTTCTTAGCTTCCCAAAGAGCTGGAAGCAAGATGCTGTGGGGCCCAACTCGCCATTTGGAAAGAAGCCTGCACGTTGTGCCTTTCTGCTCTAGGGCAATGTAGCACACCCAGAGCAGAAGTCCTACTTCAGGCAGATCAGGCCTGCAAGGAAACTGCGTTTCACAGGCCTTTGGAAGAGTTGTTCACAGTAGGCTGTAAGAGCACTGTGCAGAGCGAGTTGTTTCTTAGCTTCCCAAAGAGCTGGAAGCAAGATGCTGTGGGGCCCAACTCGCCCTTTGGAAAGAAGCCTGCACGTTGTGCCTTTCAGCTCTAGGCAATGTAGCACACCTAGAGAAGAAGTCCTACTTCAGCCAGATCAGGCCTGCAAAGAGACTGCGTTTCACAGGCCTTTGGAAGAGATGTTCCCGGTAGGCTGTAAGAGCACTGTGCAGAGCGAGTTGTTTCTTAGCTTCCCAAAGAGCTGGAAGCAAGATGCTGTGGGGCCCAACTCGCCCTTTGGAAAGAAGCCTGCACGTTGTGCCTTTCAGCTCTAGGGCAATGTAGCACACCCAGAGCAGAAGTCCTACTTCAGCCAGATCAGGCCTGCAAAGAAACTGCGTTTCACATGCCTTTGGAAGAGTGGTTCCCGGTAGGCTGTAAGAGCACTGTGCAGAGCGAGTTGTTTCTTAGCTTCCCAAACAGCTGAAAGCAAGATGCTGTGGGGCCCTACTCGACCTTTGGAAAGAAGCCTGCACGTTGTGCCTTTCAGCTCTAGGGCAATGTAGCACACCCAGAGCAGGTGTCCTACTTGAGCCATGTCAGGCCTGCAAAGAAACTGCGTTTCACAGGCCTTTGGAAGAGATGTTCCCAGTAGGCTGTAAGAGCACTGTGCAGAGCGAGTTGTTTCTTAGCTTCCCAAAGAGCTGGAAGCAAGATGCTGTGGGGCCCAACTCGCGCTTTGGAAAGAAGCCTGCACGTTTTCCCTTTCAGCTCTAGGCAATGTAGCACACCCAGAGCAGAAGTCCTACTTCAGCCAGATCAGGCCTGCAAAGAGACTGCGTTTCACAGGCCTTTGGAAGAGATGTTCCCGGTAGGCTGTAAGAGCACTGTGCAGAGCGAGTTGTTTCTTAGCTTCCCAAAGAGCTGGAAGCAAGATGCTGTGGGGCCCAACTCGCCCTTTGGAAAGAAGCCTGCACGTTGTGCCTTTCAGCTCTAGGGCAATGTAGCACACCCAGAGCAGAAGTCCTACTTCAGCCAGATCAGGCCTGCAAAGAAACTGCGTTTCACAGGCCTTTGGAAGAGATGTTTCCGGTAGGATGTAAGAGCACTGTGCAGAGAGAGTTGATTCTTAGCTTCCCAAAGAGCTGGAAGCAAGATGCTGTGGGGCCCAACTCGCCCTTTGGAAAGAAGCCTGCACGTTGTGCCTTTCAGCTCTAGGGCAATGTAGCACACCCAGAGCAGAAGTCCTACTTCAGCCCGATCAGGCCTGCAAAGAAACTGTGTTTCACAGGCCTTTGGAGGAGATGTTCCCGGTAGGCTGTAAGAGCACTGTGCAGAGCGAGTTGTTTCTTAGCTTCCCAAAGAGCTGGAAGCAAGATGCTGTGGGGCCCAACTCGCCCTTTGGAAATAAGCCTGCACGTTGTGCCTTTCAGCTCTAGGGCAATGTAGCACACCCAGAGCAGGAGTCCTACTTCAGCCAGATCAGGCCTGCAAAGAAACTGCGTTTCACAGGCCTTTGGAAGAGATGTTCCCGGTAGGCTGTAAGAGCACTGTGCAGAGCGAGTTGTTTCTTAGCTTCCCAAAGAGCTGGAAGCAAGATGCTGTGGGGCCCAACTTGCCCTTTGGAAAGAAGCCTGCAAGTTGTGCCTTTCAGCTCTAGGGCAATGTAGCACACCCAGAGCAGAAGTCCTACTTCAGCCAGATCAGGCCTGCAAAGAAACTGCGTTTCACAGGCCTTTGGAAGAGATGTTCCCGGTAGGCTGTAAGAGCACTGTGCAGAGCGAGTTGTTTCTTAGCTTCCCAAAGAGCTGGAAGCAAGATGCTGTGGGTCCCAATTCGCCCTTTGGAAAGAAGCGCGCACGTTGTGCCTTGCAGCTCTAGGCAATGTTGCACACCCAGAGCAGAAGTCCTACTTCAGCCAGATCAGGCCTGCAAAGAGACTGCGTTTCACAGGCCTTTGGAAGAGATGTTCCCGGTAGGCTGTAAGAGCACTGTGCAGAGCGAGTTGTTTCTTAGCTTCCCAAAGAGCTGGAAGCAAGATGCTGTGGGGCCCAACTCGCCCTTTGGAAAGAAGCCTGCACGTTGTGCCTTTCAGCTCTAGGGCAATGTAGCACACCCAGAGCAGAAGTCCTACTTCAGCCAGATCAGGCCTGCAAAGAAACTGCGTTTCACAGGCCTTTGGAAGAGATGTTTCCGGTAGGATGTAAGAGCACTGTGCAGAGAGAGTTGATTCTTAGCTTCCCAAAGAGCTGGAAGCAAGATGCTGTGGGGCCCAACTCGCCCTTTGGAAAGAAGCCTGCACGTTGTGCCTTTCAGCTCTAGGGCAATGTAGCACACCCAGAGCAGAAGTCCTACTTCAGCCAGATCAGGCCTGCAAAGAAACTGTGTTTCACAGGCCTTTGGAGGAGATGTTCCCGGTAGGCTGTAAGAGCACTGTGCAGAGCGAGTTGTTTCTTAGCTTCCCAAAGAGCTGGAAGCAAGATGCTGTGGGGCCCAACTCGCCCTTTGGAAAGAAGCCTGCACGTTGTGCCTTTCAGCTCTAGGGCAATGTAGCACACCCAGAGCAGGAGTCCTACTTCAGCCAGATCAGGCCTGCAAAGAAACTGCGTTTCACAAGCCTTTGGAAGAGATGTTCCCGGTAGGCTGTAAGAGCACTGTGCAGAGCGAGTTGTTTCTTAGCTTCCCAAAGAGCTGGAAGCAAGATGCTGTGGGGCACAACTTGCCCTTTGGAAAGAAGCCTGCAAGTTGTGCCTTTCAGCTCTAGGGCAATGTAGCACACCCAGAGCAGAAGTCCTACTTCAGCCAGATCAGGCCTGCAAAGAAACTGCGTTTCACAGGCCTTTGGAAGAGATGTTCCCGGTAGGCTGTAAGAGCACTGTGCAGAGCGAGTTGTTTCTTAGCTTCCCAAAGAGCTGGAAGCAAGATGCTGTGGGGCCCAACTCGCCCTTTGGAAAGAAGCCTGCACGTTGTGCCTTTCAGCTCTAGGGCAATGTAGCACACCCAGAGCAGGAGTCCTACTTCAGCCAGATCAGGCCTGCAAAGAAACTGCGTTTCACAGGCCTTTGTAAGAGATGTTCCCGGTAGGCTGTAAGAGCACTGTGCAGAGCGAGTTGTATCTGAGCTTCCCAAAGAGCTGGAAGCAAGATGCTGTGGGGCCCAACTCGCCCTTTGGAAAGTAGCCTGCACGTTGTGCCTTTCAGCTCTAGGGCAATGTAGCACACCCAGAGCAGGAGTCCTACTTCAGCCAGATCAGGCCTGCAAAGAAACTGCGTTTCACAGGCCTTTGGAAGAGATGTTCCCGGTAGGCTGTAAGAGCACTGTGCAGAGCGAGTTCTTTCTTAGCTTCCCAAAGAGCTAGAAGCAAGATGCTGTGGGGCCCAACTTGCCCTTTGGAAAGAAGCCTGCAAGTTGTGCCTTTCAGCTCAAGGGCAATGTAGCACACCCAGAGCAGAAGTCCTACTTCAGCCAGATCAGGCCTGCAAAGAAACTGCATTTCACAGGCCTTTGGAAGAGATGTTCCCGGTAGGCTGTAAGAGCACTGTGCAGAGCGAGTTGTTTCTTAGCTTCCCAAAGAGCTGGAAGCAAGATGCTGTGGGGCCCAACTCGCCCTTTGGAAAGAAGCCTGCACGTTGTGCCTTTCAGCTCTAGGGCAATGTAGCACACCCAGAGCAGGAGTCCTACTTCAGCCAGATCAGGCCTGCAAAGAAACTGCGTTTCACAGGCCTTTGGAAGAGATGTTCCCGGTAGGCTGTAAGAGCACTGTGCAGAGCGAGTTGTTTCTGAGCTTCCCAAAGAGCTAGAAGCAAGATGCTGTGGGGCCCAACTTGCCCTTTGGAAAGAAGCCTGCAAGTTGTGCCTTTCAGCTCAAGGGCAATGTAGCACACCCAGAGCAGAAGTCCTACTTCAGCCAGATCAGGCCTGCAAAGAAACTGCGTTTCACAGGCCTTTGGAAGAGATGTTCCCGGTAGGCTGTAAGAGCACTGTGCAGAGCGAGTTGTTTCTTAGCTTCCAAAAGAGCTGGAAGCAAGATGCTGTGGGGCCCAACTCGCCCTTTGGAAAGAAGCCTGCACGTTGTGCCTTTCAGCTCTAGGGCAATGTAGCACACCCAGAGCAGAAGTCCTACTTCAGCCAGATCAGGCCTGCAAAGAAACTGCGTTTCACAGGCCTTTGGAAGAGTGGTTCCCGGTAGGCTGTAAGAGCACTGTGCAGAGCGAGTTGTTTCTTAGCTTCCCAAACAGCTGAAAGCAAGATGCTGTGGGGCCCTACTCGACCTTTGGAAAGAAGCCTGCACGTTGTGCCTTTCAGCTCTAGGGCAATGTAGCACACCCAGAGCAGGTGTCCTACTTGAGCCAGGTCAGGCCTGCAAAGAAACTGCGTTTCACAGGCCTTTGGAAGAGATGTTCCCGGTAGGCTGTAAGAGCACTGTGCAGAGCGAGTTGTTTCTTAGCTTCCCAAAGAGCTGGAAGCAAGATGCTGTGGGGCCCAACTCGCGCTTTGGAAAGAAGCCTGCACGTTTTCCCTTTCAGCTCTAGGCAATGTAGCACACCCAGAGCAGAAGTCCTACTTCAGCCAGATCAGGCCTGCAAAGATACTGCGTTTCACAGGCCTTTGGAAGAGATGTTCCCGGTAGGCTGTAAGAGCACTGTGTAGAGCGAGTTGTTTGTTAGCTTCCCAAAGAGCTGGAAGCAAGATGCTGTGGGTCCCAATTCGCCCTTTGGAAAGAAGCGCGCACGTTGTGCCTTGCAGCTCTAGGCAATGTTGCACACCCAGAGCAGAAGTCCTACTTCAGCCAGATCAGGCCTGCAAAGAGACTGCGTTTCACAGGCCTTTGGAAGAGATGTTCCCGGTAGGCTGTAAGAGCACTGTGCAGAGCGAGTTGTTTCTTAGCTTCCCAAAGAGCTGCAAGCAAGATGCTGTGGGGCCCAACTCGCCCTTTGGAAAGAAGCCTGCACGTTGTGCCTTTCAGCTCTAGGGCAATGTAGCACACCCAGAGCAGAAGTCCTACTTCAGCCAGATCAGGCCTGCAAAGAAACTGCGTTTCACAGGCCTTTGGAAGAGATGTTTCCGGTAGGATGTAAGAGCACTGTGCAGAGAGAGTTGATTCTTAGCTTCCCAAAGAGCTGGAAGCAAGATGCTGTGGGGCCCAACTCGCCCTTTGGAAAGTAGCCTGCACGTTGTGCCTTTCAGCTCTAGGGCAATGTAGCACACCCAGAGCAGGAGTCCTACTTCAGCCAGATCAGGCCTGCAAAGAAACTGCGTTTCACAGGCCTTTGGAAGAGATGTTCCCGGTAGGCTGTAAGAGCACTGTGCAGAGCGAGTTGTTTCTGAGCTTCCCAAAGAGCTAGAAGCAAGATGCTGTGGGGCCCAACTTGCCCTTTGGAAAGAAGCCTGCAAGTTGTGCCTTTCAGCTCAAGGGCAATGTAGCACACCCAGAGCAGAAGTCCTACTTCAGCCAGATCAGGCCTGCAAAGAAACTGCGTTTCACAGGCCTTTGGAAGAGATGTTCCCGGTAGGCTGTAAGAGCACTGTGCAGAGCGAGTTGTTTCTTAGCTTCCCAAAGAGCTGGAAGCAAGATGCTGTGGGGCCCAACTCGCCCTTTGAAAAGAAGCCTGCGCGTTGTGACTTTCAGCTCTAGGGCAATGTAGCACACCCAGAGCAGAAGTCCTACTTCAGCCAGATAAGGCCTGCAAAGAAACTGCGTTTCACAGGCCTTTGGAAGAGATGTTCCCGGTAGGCTGTAAGAGCACTGTGCAGAGCGAGTTGTTTCTTAGCTTCCCAAAGAGCTGGAAGCAAGATGCTGTGGGGCACAACTCGCCCTTTGGAAAGAAGCCTGCAAGTTGTGCCTTTCAGCTCAAGGGCAATGTAGCACACCCAGAGCAGAAGTCCTACTTCAGCCAGATCAGGCCTGCAAAGAAACTGCGTTTCACAGGCCTTTGGAAGAGATGTTCCCGGTAGGCTGTAAGAGCACTGTGCAGAGCGAGTTGTTTCTTAGCTTCCCAAAGAGCTGACAGCAAGATGCTGTGGAGCCCAACTCGCCCTTTGGAAGGAAGCCTGCACGTTGTGCCTTTCAGCTCTAGGGCAATGTACCACACCCAGAGCAGAAGTTCTACTTCTGCGACATCAGGCCTGCAAAGAAACTGCTTTTCACGGGCCTTTGGAAGATTATTCCCGGTAGGCTGTAAGAGCACTGTGCAGAGCGAGTTGTTTCCTAGTTTCCCAAAGAGCTGGAAGCAAGATGCTGTGGGGCCCAACTCGCCCTTTGGAAAGAAGCCTGCACGTTGTGCCTTTCAGCTCTAGGGCAATGTAGCACACCCAGAGCAGAAGTACTACTTCAGCCAGATCAGGCCTGCAAAGAAACTGCGTTTCAGAGGCCTTTGGAAGAGTTGTTCCTGGTAGACTGTAAGAGCACTGTGCAGAGCGAGTTGTTTGCTAGCTTCCCAAAGAGCTGGAAGCAAGATGCTGTGGGGTCCAAATAGCCCTTTGGAAAGAAGCCTGCACGTTGTGCCATTCAGCTCTAGGGCAATGTAGCACACCCAGAGCAGGTGTCCTACTTGAGCCAGGTCAGGCCTGCAAAGAAACTGCGTTTCACAGGCCTTTGGAAGAGATGTTCCCGGTAGGCTGTAAGAGCACTGTGCAGAGCGAGTTGTTTCTTAGCTTCCCAAAGAGCTGGAAGCAAGATGCTGTGGGGCCCAACTCGCCCTTTGGAAAGAAGCCTGCACGTTGTGCCTTTCAGCTCTAGGGCAATGTACCACACCCAGAGCAGAAGTTCTACTTCAGCGACATCAGGCCTGCAAAGAAACTGCTTTTCACGGGCCTTTGGAAGATTGTTCCCGGTAGGCTGTAAGAGCACAGTGCAGAGCGAGTTGTTTCTTAGCTTCCCAAAGAGCTGGAAGCAAGATGCTGTGGGGCCCAACTCGCCCTTTGGAAAGAAGCCTGCACATTGTGCCTTTCAGCTCTAGGCAATGTAGCACACCTAGAGCAGAAGTCCTACTTCAGCCAGATCAGGCCTGCAAAGAAACTGCGTTTCACAGGCCTTTGGAAGAGATGTTCCCGGTAGGCTGTAAGAGCACTGTGCAGAGCGAGTTGTTTCTTAGCTTCCCAAAGAGCTGGAAGCAAGATGCTGTGGGGCCCAACTCGCCCTTTGGAAAGAAGCCTGCACGTTGTGCCTTTCAGCTCTAGGGCAATGTACCACACCCAGAGAAGAAGTTCTACTTCAGCGAAATCAGGCCTGCAAAGAAACTGCTTTTCACGGGCCTTTGGAAGATTGTTCCCGGTAGGCTGTAAGAGCACTGTGCAGAGCGAGTTGTTTCTTAGCTTCCCAAAGAGCTGGAAGCAAGATGCTGTGGGGCCCAACTCGCCATTTGGAAAGAAGCCTGCACGTTGTGCCTTTCTGCTCTAGGGCAATGTAGCACACCCAGAGCAGAAGTCCTACTTCAGCCAGATCAGGCCTGCAAGGAAACTGCGTTTCACAGGCCTTTGGAAGAGTTGTTCACAGTAGGCTGTAAGAGCACTGTGCAGAGCGAGTTGTTTCTTAGCTTCCCAAAGAGCTGGAAGCAAGATGCTGTGGGGCCCAACTCGCCCTTTGGAAAGAAGCCTGCACGTTGTGCCTTTCAGCTCTAGGCAATGTAGCACACCTAGAGAAGAAGTCCTACTTCAGCCAGATCAGGCCTGCAAAGAGACTGCGTTTCACAGGCCTTTGGAAGAGATGTTCCCGGTAGGCTGTAAGAGCACTGTGCAGAGCGAGTTGTTTCTTAGCTTCCCAAAGAGCTGGAAGCAAGATGCTGTGGGGCCCAACTCGCCCTTTGGAAAGAAGCCTGCACGTTGTGCCTTTCAGCTCTAGGGCAATGTAGCACACCCAGAGCAGAAGTCCTACTTCAGCCAGATCAGGCCTGCAAAGAAACTGCGTTTCACAGGCCTTTGGAAGAGTGGTTCCCGGTAGGCTGTAAGAGCACTGTGCAGAGCGAGTTGTTTCTTAGCTTCCCAAACAGCTGAAAGCAAGATGCTGTGGGGCCCTACTCGACCTTTGGAAAGAAGCCTGCACGTTGTGCCTTTCAGCTCTAGGGCAATGTAGCACACCCAGAGCAGGTGTCCTACTTGAGCCAGGTCAGGCCTGCAAAGAAACTGCGTTTCACAGGCCTTTGGAAGAGATGTTCCCGGTAGGCTGTAAGAGCACTGTGCAGAGCGAGTTGTTTCTTAGCTTCCCAAAGAGCTGGAAGCAAGATGCTGTGGGGCCCAACTCGCGCTTTGGAAAGAAGCCTGCACGTTTTCCCTTTCAGCTCTAGGCAATGTAGCACACCCAGAGCAGAAGTCCTACTTCAGCCAGATCAGGCCTGCAAAGATACTGCGTTTCACAGGCCTTTGGAAGAGATGTTCCCGGTAGGCTGTAAGAGCACTGTGTAGAGCGAGTTGTTTGTTAGCTTCCCAAAGAGCTGGAAGCAAGATGCTGTGGGTCCCAATTCGCCCTTTGGAAAGAAGCGCGCACGTTGTGCCTTGCAGCTCTAGGCAATGTTGCACACCCAGAGCAGAAGTCCTACTTCAGCCAGATCAGGCCTGCAAAGAGACTGCGTTTCACAGGCCTTTGGAAGAGATGTTCCCGGTAGGCTGTAAGAGCACTGTGCAGAGCGAGTTGTTTCTTAGCTTCCCAAAGAGCTGCAAGCAAGATGCTGTGGGGCCCAACTCGCCCTTTGGAAAGAAGCCTGCACGTTGTGCCTTTCAGCTCTAGGGCAATGTAGCACACCCAGAGCAGAAGTCCTACTTCAGCCAGATCAGGCCTGCAAAGAAACTGCGTTTCACAGGCCTTTGGAAGAGATGTTTCCGGTAGGATGTAAGAGCACTGTGCAGAGAGAGTTGATTCTTAGCTTCCCAAAGAGCTGGAAGCAAGATGCTGTGGGGCCCAACTCGCCCTTTGGAAAGAAGCCTGCACGTTGTGCCTTTCAGCTCTAGGGCAATGTAGCACACCCAGAGCAGAAGTCCTACTTCAGCCCGATCAGGCCTGCAAAGAAACTGTGTTTCACAGGCCTTTGGAGGAGATGTTCCCGGTAGGCTGTAAGAGCACTGTGCAGAGCGAGTTGTTTCTTAGCTTCCCAAAGAGCTGGAAGCAAGATGCTGTGGGGCCCAACTCGCCCTTTGGAAATAAGCCTGCACGTTGTGCCTTTCAGCTCTAGGGCAATGTAGCACACCCAGAGCAGGAGTCCTACTTCAGCCAGATCAGGCCTGCAAAGAAACTGCGTTTCACAGGCCTTTGGAAGAGATGTTCCCGGTAGGCTGTAAGAGCACTGTGCAGAGCGAGTTGTTTCTTAGCTTCCCAAAGAGCTGGAAGCAAGATGCTGTGGGGCCCAACTTGCCCTTTGGAAACAAGCCTGCAAGTTGTGCCTTTCAGCTCTAGGGCAATGTAGCACACCCAGAGCAGAAGTCCTACTTCAGCCAGATCAGGCCTGCAAAGAAACTGCGTTTCACAGGCCTTTGGAAGAGATGTTCCCGGTAGGCTGTAAGAGCACTGTGCAGAGCGAGTTGTTTATTAGCTTCCCAAAGAGCTGGAAGCAAGATGCTGTGGGTCCCAATTCGCCCTTTGGAAAGAAGCGCGCACGTTGTGCCTTGCAGCTCTAGGCAATGTTGCACACCCAGAGCAGAAGTCCTACTTCAGCCAGATCAGGCCTGCAAAGAGACTGCGTTTCACAGGCCTTTGGAAGAGATGTTCCCGGTAGGCTGTAAGAGCACTGTGCAGAGCGAGTTGTTTCTTAGCTTCCCAAAGAGCTGGAAGCAAGATGCTGTGGGGCCCAACTCGCCCTTTGGAAAGAAGCCTGCACGTTGTGCCTTTCAGCTCTAGGGCAATGTAGCACACCCAGAGCAGAAGTCCTACTTCAGCCAGATCAGGCCTGCAAAGAAACTGCGTTTCACAGGCCTTTGGAAGAGATGTTTCCGGTAGGATGTAAGAGCACTGTGCAGAGAGAGTTGATTCTTAGCTTCCCAAAGAGCTGGAAGCAAGATGCTGTGGGGCCCAACTCGCCCTTTGGAAAGAAGCCTGCACGTTGTGCCTTTCAGCTCTATGGCAATGTAGCACACCCAGAGCAGAAGTCCTACTTCAGCCAGATCAGGCCTGCAAAGAAACTGTGTTTCACAGGCCTTTGGAGGAGATGTTCCCGGTAGGCTGTAAGAGCACTGTGCAGAGCGAGTTGTTTCTTAGCTTCCCAAAGAGCTGGAAGCAAGATGCTGTGGGGCCCAACTCGCCCTTTGGAAAGAAGCCTGCAGGTTGTGCCTTTCAGCTCTAGGGCAATGTAGCACACCCAGAGCAGGAGTCCTACTTCAGCCAGATCAGGCCTGCAAAGAAACTGCGTTTCACAAGCCTTTGGAAGAGATGTTCCCGGTAGGCTGTAAGAGCACTGTGCAGAGCGAGTTGTTTCTTAGCTTCCCAAAGAGCTGGAAGCAAGATGCTGTGGGGCACAACTTGCCCTTTGGAAAGAAGCCTGCAAGTTGTGCCTTTCAGCTCTAGGGCAATGTAGCACACCCAGAGCAGAAGTCCTACTTCAGCCAGATCAGGCCTGCAAAGAAACTGCGTTTCACAGGCCTTTGGAAGAGATGTTCCCGGTAGGCTGTAAGAGCACTGTGCAGAGCGAGTTGTTTCTTAGCTTCCCAAAGAGCTGGAAGCAAGATGCTGTGGGGCCCAACTCGCCCTTTGGAAAGAAGCCTGCACGTTGTGCCTTTCAGCTCTAGGGCAATGTAGCACACCCAGAGCAGGAGTCCTACTTCAGCCAGATCAGGCCTGCAAAGAAACTGCGTTTCACAGGCCTTTGTAAGAGATGTTCCCGGTAGGCTGTAAGAGCACAGTGCAGAGCGAGTTGTTTCTGAGCTTCCCAAAGAGCTGGAAGCAAGATGCTGTGGGGCCCAACTCGCCCTTTGGAAAGTAGCCTGCACGTTGTGCCTTTCAGCTCTAGGGCAATGTAGCACACCCAGAGCAGGAGTCCTACTTCAGCCAGATCAGGCCTGCAAAGAAACTGCGTTTCACAGGCCTTTGGAAGAGATGTTCCCGGTAGGCTGTAAGAGCACTGTGCAGAGCGAGTTGTTTCTTAGCTTCCCAAAGAGCTAGAAGCAAGATGCTGTGGGGCCCAACTTGCCCTTTGGAAAGAAGCCTGCAAGTTGTGCCTTTCAGCTCAAGGGCAATGTAGCACACCCAGAGCAGAAGTCCTACTTCAGCCAGATCAGGCCTGCAAAGAAACTGCGTTTCACAGGCCTTTGGAAGAGATGTTCCCGGTAGGCTGTAAGAGCACTGTGCAGAGCGAGTTGTTTCTGAGCTTCCCAAAGAGCTGGAAGCAAGATGCTGTGGGGCCCAACTCGCCCTTTGGAAAGAAGCCTGCACGTTGTGCCTTTCAGCTCTAGGGCAATGTAGCACACCCAGAGCAGAAGTCCTACTTCAGCCAGATCAGGCCTGCAAAGAAACTGCGTTTCACAGGCCTTTGGAAGAGATGTTTCCGGTAGGATGTAAGAGCACTGTGCAGAGAGAGTTGATTCTTAGCTTCCCAAAGAGCTGGAAGCAAGATGCTGTGGAGCCCAACTCGCCCTTTGGAAGGAAGCCTGCACGTTGTGCCTTTCAGCTCTAGGGCAATGTACCACACCCAGAGCAGAAGTTCTACTTCTGCGACATCAGGCCTGCAAAGAAACTGCTTTTCACGGGCCTTTGGAAGATTATTCCCGGTAGGCTGTAAGAGCACTGTGCAGAGCGAGTTGTTTCCTAGTTTCCCAAAGAGCTGGAAGCAAGATGCTGTGGGGCCCAACTCGCCCTTTGGAAAGAAGCCTGCACGTTGTGCCTTTCAGCTCTAGGGCAATGTAGCACACCCAGAGCAGAAGTACTACTTCAGCCAGATCAGGCCTGCAAAGAAACTGCGTTTCAGAGGCCTTTGGAAGAGTTGTTCCTGGTAGACTGTAAGAGCACTGTGCAGAGCGAGTTGTTTGCTAGCTTCCCAAAGAGCTGGAAGCAAGATGCTGTGGGGTCCAAATAGCCCTTTGGAAAGAAGCCTGCACGTTGTGCCATTCAGCTCTAGGGCAATGTAGCACACCCAGAGCAGGTGTCCTACTTGAGCCAGGTCAGGCCTGCAAAGAAACTGCGTTTCACAGGCCTTTGGAAGAGATGTTCCCGGTAGGCTGTAAGAGCACTGTGCAGAGCGAGTTGTTTCTTAGCTTCCCAAAGAGCTGGAAGCAAGATGCTGTGGGGCCCAACTCGCCCTTTGGAAAGAAGCCTGCACGTTGTGCCTTTCAGCTCTAGGGCAATGTACCACACCCAGAGCAGAAGTTCTACTTCAGCGACATCAGGCCTGCAAAGAAACTGCTTTTCACGGGCCTTTGGAAGATTGTTCCCGGTAGGCTGTAAGAGCACAGTGCAGAGCGAGTTGTTTCTTAGCTTCCCAAAGAGCTGGAAGCAAGATGCTGTGGGGCCCAACTCGCCCTTTGGAAAGAAGCCTGCACATTGTGCCTTTCAGCTCTAGGCAATGTAGCACACCTAGAGCAGAAGTCCTACTTCAGCCAGATCAGGCCTGCAAAGAAACTGCGTTTCACAGGCCTTTGGAAGAGATGTTCCCGGTAGGCTGTAAGAGCACTGTGCAGAGCGAGTTGTTTCTTAGCTTCCCAAAGAGCTGGAAGCAAGATGCTGTGGGGCCCAACTCGCCCTTTGGAAAGAAGCCTGCACGTTGTGCCTTTCAGCTCTAGGGCAATGTACCACACCCAGAGAAGAAGTTCTACTTCAGCGAAATCAGGCCTGCAAAGAAACTGCTTTTCACGGGCCTTTGGAAGATTGTTCCCGGTAGGCTGTAAGAGCACTGTGCAGAGCGAGTTGTTTCTTAGCTTCCCAAAGAGCTGGAAGCAAGATGCTGTGGGGCCCAACTCGCCATTTGGAAAGAAGCCTGCACGTTGTGCCTTTCTGCTCTAGGGCAATGTAGCACACCCAGAGCAGAAGTCCTACTTCAGCCAGATCAGGCCTGCAAGGAAACTGCGTTTCACAGGCCTTTGGAAGAGTTGTTCACAGTAGGCTGTAAGAGCACTGTGCAGAGCGAGTTGTTTCTTAGCTTCCCAAAGAGCTGGAAGCAAGATGCTGTGGGGCCCAACTCGCCCTTTGGAAAGAAGCCTGCACGTTGTGCCTTTCAGCTCTAGGCAATGTAGCACACCTAGAGAAGAAGTCCTACTTCAGCCAGATCAGGCCTGCAAAGAGACTGCGTTTCACAGGCCTTTGGAAGAGATGTTCCCGGTAGGCTGTAAGAGCACTGTGCAGAGCGAGTTGTTTCTTAGCTTCCCAAAGAGCTGGAAGCAAGATGCTGTGGGGCCCAACTCGCCCTTTGGAAAGAAGCCTGCACGTTGTGCCTTTCAGCTCTAGGGCAATGTAGCACACCCAGAGCAGAAGTCCTACTTCAGCCAGATCAGGCCTGCAAAGAAACTGCGTTTCACAGGCCTTTGGAAGAGTGGTTCCCGGTAGGCTGTAAGAGCACTGTGCAGAGCGAGTTGTTTCTTAGCTTCCCAAACAGCTGAAAGCAAGATGCTGTGGGGCCCTACTCGACCTTTGGAAAGAAGCCTGCACGTTGTGCCTTTCAGCTCTAGGGCAATGTAGCACACCCAGAGCAGGTGTCCTACTTGAGCCAGGTCAGGCCTGCAAAGAAACTGCGTTTCACAGGCCTTTGGAAGAGATGTTCCCGGTAGGCTGTAAGAGCACTGTGCAGAGCGAGTTGTTTCTTAGCTTCCCAAAGAGCTGGAAGCAAGATGCTGTGGGGCCCAACTCGCGCTTTGGAAAGAAGCCTGCACGTTTTCCCTTTCAGCTCTAGGCAATGTAGCACACCCAGAGCAGAAGTCCTACTTCAGCCAGATCAGGCCTGCAAAGATACTGCGTTTCACAGGCCTTTGGAAGAGATGTTCCCGGTAGGCTGTAAGAGCACTGTGTAGAGCGAGTTGTTTGTTAGCTTCCCAAAGAGCTGGAAGCAAGATGCTGTGGGTCCCAATTCGCCCTTTGGAAAGAAGCGCGCACGTTGTGCCTTGCAGCTCTAGGCAATGTTGCACACCCAGAGCAGAAGTCCTACTTCAGCCAGATCAGGCCTGCAAAGAGACTGCGTTTCACAGGCCTTTGGAAGAGATGTTCCCGGTAGGCTGTAAGAGCACTGTGCAGAGCGAGTTGTTTCTTAGCTTCCCAAAGAGCTGCAAGCAAGATGCTGTGGGGCCCAACTCGCCCTTTGGAAAGAAGCCTGCACGTTGTGCCTTTCAGCTCTAGGGCAATGTAGCACACCCAGAGCAGAAGTCCTACTTCAGCCAGATCAGGCCTGCAAAGAAACTGCGTTTCACAGGCCTTTGGAAGAGATGTTTCCGGTAGGATGTAAGAGCACTGTGCAGAGAGAGTTGATTCTTAGCTTCCCAAAGAGCTGGAAGCAAGATGCTGTGGGGCCCAACTCGCCCTTTGGAAAGAAGCCTGCACGTTGTGCCTTTCAGCTCTAGGGCAATGTAGCACACCCAGAGCAGAAGTCCTACTTCAGCCCGATCAGGCCTGCAAAGAAACTGTGTTTCACAGGCCTTTGGAGGAGATGTTCCCGGTAGGCTGTAAGAGCACTGTGCAGAGCGAGTTGTTTCTTAGCTTCCCAAAGAGCTGGAAGCAAGATGCTGTGGGGCCCAACTCGCCCTTTGGAAATAAGCCTGCACGTTGTGCCTTTCAGCTCTAGGGCAATGTAGCACACCCAGAGCAGGAGTCCTACTTCAGCCAGATCAGGCCTGCAAAGAAACTGCGTTTCACAGGCCTTTGGAAGAGATGTTCCCGGTAGGCTGTAAGAGCACTGTGCAGAGCGAGTTGTTTCTTAGCTTCCCAAAGAGCTGGAAGCAAGATGCTGTGGGGCCCAACTTGCCCTTTGGAAAGAAGCCTGCAAGTTGTGCCTTTCAGCTCTAGGGCAATGTAGCACACCCAGAGCAGAAGTCCTACTTCAGCCAGATCAGGCCTGCAAAGAAACTGCGTTTCACAGGCCTTTGGAAGAGATGTTCCCGGTAGGCTGTAAGAGCACTGTGCAGAGCGAGTTGTTTATTAGCTTCCCAAAGAGCTGGAAGCAAGATGCTGTGGGTCCCAATTCGCCCTTTGGAAAGAAGCGCGCACGTTGTGCCTTGCAGCTCTAGGCAATGTTGCACACCCAGAGCAGAAGTCCTACTTCAGCCAGATCAGGCCTGCAAAGAGACTGCGTTTCACAGGCCTTTGGAAGAGATGTTCCCGGTAGGCTGTAAGAGCACTGTGCAGAGCGAGTTGTTTCTTAGCTTCCCAAAGAGCTGGAAGCAAGATGCTGTGGGGCCCAACTCGCCCTTTGGAAAGAAGCCTGCACGTTGTGCCTTTCAGCTCTAGGGCAATGTAGCACACCCAGAGCAGAAGTCCTACTTCAGCCAGATCAGGCCTGCAAAGAAACTGCGTTTCACAGGCCTTTGGAAGAGATGTTTCCGGTAGGATGTAAGAGCACTGTGCAGAGAGAGTTGATTCTTAGCTTCCCAAAGAGCTGGAAGCAAGATGCTGTGGGGCCCAACTCGCCCTTTGGAAAGAAGCCTGCACGTTGTGCCTTTCAGCTCTATGGCAATGTAGCACACCCAGAGCAGAAGTCCTACTTCAGCCAGATCAGGCCTGCAAAGAAACTGTGTTTCACAGGCCTTTGGAGGAGATGTTCCCGGTAGGCTGTAAGAGCACTGTGCAGAGCGAGTTGTTTCTTAGCTTCCCAAAGAGCTGGAAGCAAGATGCTGTGGGGCCCAACTCGCCCTTTGGAAAGAAGACTGCACGTTGTGCCTTTCAGCTCTAGGGCAATGTAGCACACCCAGAGCAGGAGTCCTACTTCAGCCAGATCAGGCCTGCAAAGAAACTGCGTTTCACAAGCCTTTGGAAGAGATGTTCCCGGTAGGCTGTAAGAGCACTGTGCAGAGCGAGTTGTTTCTTAGCTTCCCAAAGAGCTGGAAGCAAGATGCTGTGGGGCACAACTTGCCCTTTGGAAAGAAGCCTGCAAGTTGTGCCTTTCAGCTCTAGGGCAATGTAGCACACCCAGAGCAGAAGTCCTACTTCAGCCAGATCAGGCCTGCAAAGAAACTGCGTTTCACAGGCCTTTGGAAGAGATGTTCCCGGTAGGCTGTAAGAGCACTGTGCAGAGCGAGTTGTTTCTTAGCTTCCCAAAGAGCTGGAAGCAAGATGCTGTGGGGCCCAACTCGCCCTTTGGAAAGAAGCCTGCACGTTGTGCCTTTCAGCTCTAGGGCAATGTAGCACACCCAGAGCAGAAGTCCTACTTCAGCCAGATCAGGCCTGCAAAGAAACTGCGTTTCACAGGCCTTTGTAAGAGATGTTCCCGGTAGGCTGTAAGAGCACAGTGCAGAGCGAGTTGTTTCTGAGCTTCCCAAAGAGCTGGAAGCAAGATGCTGTGGGGCCCAACTCGCCCTTTGGAAAGTAGCCTGCACGTTGTGCCTTTCAGCTCTAGGGCAATGTAGCACACCCAGAGCAGGAGTCCTACTTCAGCCAGATCAGGCCTGCAAAGAAACTGCGTTTCACAGGCCTTTGGAAGAGATGTTCCCGGTAGGCTGTAAGAGCACTGTGCAGAGCGAGTTGTTTCTTAGCTTCCCAAAGAGCTAGAAGCAAGATGCTGTGGGGCCCAACTTGCCCTTTGGAAAGAAGCCTGCAAGTTGTGCCTTTCAGCTCAAGGGCAATGTAGCACACCCAGAGCAGAAGTCCTACTTCAGCCAGATCAGGCCTGCAAAGAAACTGCGTTTCACAGGCCTTTGGAAGAGATGTTCCCGGTAGGCTGTAAGAGCACTGTGCAGAGCGAGTTGTTTCTTAGCTTCCCAAAGAGCTGGAAGCAAGATGCTGTGGGGCCCAACTCGCCCTTTGAAAAGAAGCCTGCGCGTTGTGACTTTCAGCTCTAGGGCAATGTAGCACACCCAGAGCAGAAGTCCTACTTCAGCCAGATAAGGCCTGCAAAGAAACTGCGTTTCACAGGCCTTTGGAAGAGATGTTCCCGGTAGGCTGTAAGAGCACTGTGCAGAGCGAGTTGTTTCTTAGCTTCCCAAAGAGCTGGAAGCAAGATGCTGTGGGGCACAACTCGCCCTTTGGAAAGAAGCCTGCAAGTTGTGCCTTTCAGCTCAAGGGCAATGTAGCACACCCAGAGCAGAAGTCCTACTTCAGCAAGATCAGGCCTGCAAAGAAACTGCGTTTCACAGGCCTTTGGAAGAGATGTTCCCGGTAGGCTGTAAGAGCACTGTGCAGAGCGAGTTGTTTCTTAGCTTCCCAAAGAGCTGACAGCAAGATGCTGTGGAGCCCAACTCGCCCTTTGGAAGGAAGCCTGCACGTTGTGCCTTTCAGCTCTAGGGCAATGTACCACACCCAGAGCAGAAGTTCTACTTCTGCGACATCAGGCCTGCAAAGAAACTGCTTTTCACGGGCCTTTGGAAGATTGTTCCCGGTAGGCTGTAAGAGCACTGTGCAGAGCGAGTTGTTTCCTAGTTTCCCAAAGAGCTGGAAGCAAGATGCTGTGGGGCCCAACTCGCCCTTTGGAAAGAAGCCTGCACGTTGTGCCTTTCAGCTCTAGGGCAATGTAGCACACCCAGAGCAGAAGTACTACTTCAGCCAGATCAGGCCTGCAAAGAAACTGCATTTCACAGGCCTTTGGAAGAGTTGTTCCTGGTAGACTGTAAGAGCACTGTGCAGAGCGAGTTGTTTGTTAGCTTCCCAAAGAGCTGGAAGCAAGATGCTGTGGGGTCCAAATCGCCCTTTGGAAAGAAGCCTGCACGTTGTGCCATTCAGCTCTAGGGCAATGTAGCACACCCAGAGCAGGTGTCCTACTTGAGCCAGGTCAGGCCTGCAAAGAAACTGCGTTTCACAGGCCTTTGGAAGAGATGTTCCCAGTAGGCTGTAAGAGCACTGTGCAGAGCGAGTTGTTTCTTAGCTTCCCAAAGAGCTGGAAGCAAGATGCTGTGGGGCCCAACTCGCCCTTTGCAAAGAAGCCTGCACGTTGTGCCTTTCAGCTCTAGGGCAATGTACCACACCCAGAGAAGAAGTTCTACTTCAGCGACATCAGGCCTGCAAAGAAACTGCTTTTCACGGGCCTTTGGAAGATTGTTCCCGGTAGGCTGTAAGAGCTCAGTGCAGAGCGAGTTGTTTCTTAGCTTCCCAAAGAGCTGGAAGCAAGATGCTGTGTGGCCCAACTCGCCCTTTGGAAAGAAGCCTACACATTGTGCCTTTCAGCTCTAGGCAATGTAGCACACCTAGAGCAGAAGTCCTACTTCAGCCAGATCAGGCCTGCAAAGAAACTGCGTTTCACAGGCCTTTGGAAGAGATGTTCCCGGTAGGCTGTAAGAGCACTGTGCAGAGCGAGTTGTTTCTTAGCTTCCCAAAGAGCTGGAAGCAAGATGCTGTGGGGCCCAACTCGCCCTTTGGAAAGAAGCCTGCACGTTGTGCCTTTCAGCTCTAGGGCAATGTACCACACCCAGAGCACAAGTTCTACTTCAGCGAAATCAGGCCTGCAAAGAAACTGCTTTTCACGGGCCTTTGGAAGATTGTTCCCGGTAGGCTGTAAGAGCACTGTGCAGAGCGAGTTGTTTCTTAGCTTCCCAAAGAGCTGGAAGCAAGATGATGTGGGGCCCAACTCGCCATTTGGAAAGAAGCCTGCACGTTGTGCCTTTCTGCTCTAGGGCAATGTAGCACACCCAGAGCAGAAGTCCTACTTCAGCCAGATCAGGCCTGCAAGGAAACTGCGTTTCACAGGCCTTTGGAAGAGTTGTTCCCAGTAGGCTGTAAGAGCACTGTGCAGAGCGAGTTGTTTCTTAGCTTCCCAAAGTGCTGGAAGCAAGATGCTGTGGGGCCCAACTCGCCCTTTGGAAAGAAGCCTGCACGTTGTGCCTTTCAGCTCTAGGCAATGTAGCACACCTAGAGAAGAAGTCCTACTTCAGCCAGATCAGACCTGCAAAGAAACTGCGTTTCACAGGCCTTTGGAAGAGATGTTCCCGGTAGGCTGTAAGAGCACTGTGCAGAGCGAGTTGTTTCTTAGCTTCCCAAAGAGCTGGAAGCAAGATGCTGTGGGGCCCAACTCGCCCTTTGGAAAGAAGCCTGCACGTTGTGCCTTTCAGCTCTAGGGCAATGTAGCACACCCAGAGCAGAAGTCCTACTTCAGCCAGATCAGGCCTGCAAAGAAACTGCGTTTCACAGGCCTTTGGAAGAGTGGTTCCCGGTAGGCTGTAAGAGCACTGTGCAGAGCGAGTTGTTTGTTAGCTTCCCAAACAGCTGGAAGCAAGATGCTGTGGGGCCCAACTCGACCTTTGGAAAGAAGGCTGCACGTTGTGCCTTTCAGCTCTAGGGCAATGTAGCACACCCAGAGCAGGTGTCCTACTTGAGCCAGGTCAGGCCTGCAAAGAAACTGCGTTTCACAGGCCTTTGGAAGAGATGTTCCCGGTAGGCTGTAAGAGCACTGTGCAGAGCGAGTTGTTTCTTAGCTTCCCAAAGAGCTGGAAGCAAGATGCTGTGGGGCCCAACTCGCGCTTTGGAAAGAAGCCTGCACGTTTTCCCTTTCAGCTCTAGGCAATGTAGCACACCCAGAGCAGAAGTCCTACTTCAGCCAGATCAGGCCTGCAAAGATACTGCGTTTCACAGGCCTTTGGAAGAGATGTTCCCGGTAGGCTGTAAGAGCACTGTGTAGAGCGAGTTGTTTGTTAGCTTCTCAAAGAGCTGGAAGCAAGATGCTGTGGGTCTCAATTCGCCCTTTGGAAAGAAGCGCGCACGTTGTGCCTTGCAGCTCTAGGCAATGTTGCACACCCAGAGCAGAAGTCCTACTTCAGCCAGATCAGGCCTGCAAAGAGACTGCGTTTCACAGGCCTTTGGAAGAGATGTTCCCGGTAGGCTGTAAGAGCACTGTGCAGAGCGAGTTGTTTCTTAGCTTCCCAAAGAGCTGGAAGCAAGATGCTGTGGGGCCCAACTCGCCCTTTGGAAAGAAGCCTGCACGTTGTGCCTTTCAGCTCTAGGGCAATGTAGCACACCCAGAGCAGAAGTCCTACTTCAGCCAGATCAGGCCTGCAAAGAAACTGCGTTTCACAGGCCTTTGGAAGAGATGTTTCCGGTAGGATGTAAGAGCACTGTGCAGAGAGAGTTGATTCTTAGCTTCCCAAAGAGCTGGAAGCAAGATGCTGTGGGGCCCAACTCGCCCTTTGGAAAGAAGCCTGCACGTTGTGCCTTTCAGCTCTAGGGCAATGTAGCACACCCAGAGCAGAAGTCCTACTTCAGCCCGATCAGGCCTGCAAAGAAACTGTGTTTCACAGGCCTTTGGAGGAGATGTTCCCGGTAGGCTGTAAGAGCACTGTGCAGAGCGAGTTGTTTCTTAGCTTCCCAAAGAGCTGGAAGCAAGATGCTGTGGGGCCCAACTCGCCCTTTGGAAATAAGCCTGCACGTTGTGCCTTTCAGCTCTAGGGCAATGTAGCACACCCAGAGCAGGAGTCCTACTTCAGCCAGATCAGGCCTGCAAAGAAACTGCGTTTCACAGGCCTTTGGAAGAGATGTTCCCGGTAGGCTGTAAGAGCACTGTGCAGAGCGAGTTGTTTCTTAGCTTCCCAAAGAGCTGGAAGCAAGATGCTGTGGGGCCCAACTTGCCCTTTGGAAAGAAGCCTGCAAGTTGTGCCTTTCAGCTCTAGGGCAATGTAGCACACCCAGAGCAGAAGTCCTACTTCAGCCAGATCAGGCCTGCAAAGAAACTGCGTTTCACAGGCCTTTGGAAGAGATGTTCCCGGTAGGCTGTAAGAGCACTGTGCAGAGCGAGTTGTTTCTTAGCTTCCCAAAGAGCTGGAAGCAAGATGCTGTGGGGCCCAACTCGCCCTTTTTAAAGAAGCCTGCACGTTGTGCCTTTCAGCTCTAGGGCAATGTAGCACAACCAGAGCAGGAGTCCTACTTCAGCCAGATAAGGCCTGCAAAGAAACTGCGTTTCACAGGCCTTTGGAAGAGATGTTCCCGGTAGGCTGTAAGAGCACTGTGCAGAGCGAGTTGTTTCTTAGCTTCCCAAAGAGCTGGAAGCAAGATGCTGTGGGGCACAACTCGCCCTTTGGAAAGAAGCCTGCAAGTTGTGCCTTTCAGCTCAAGGGCAATGTAGCACACCCAGAGCAGAAGTCCTACTTCAGCCAGATCAGGCCTGCAAAGAAACTGCGTTTCACAGGCCTTTGGAAGAGATGTTCCCGGTAGGCTGTAAGAGCACTGTGCAGAGCGAGTTGTTTCTTAGCTTCCCAAAGAGCTGGAAGCAAGATGCTGTGGAGCCCAACTCGCCCTTTGGAAGGAAGCCTGCACGTTGTGCCTTTCAGCTCTAGGGCAATGTACCACACCCAGAGCAGAAGTTCTACTTCTGCGACATCAGGCCTGCAAAGAAACTGCTTTTCACGGGCCTTTGGAAGATTGTTCCCGGTAGGCTGTAAGAGCACTGTGCAGAGCGAGTTGTTTCTTAGCTTCCCAAAGAGCTGGAAGCAAGATGCTGTGGGGCCCAACTCGCCCTTTGGAAAGAAGCCTGCACGTTGTGCCTTTCAGCTCTAGGGCAATGTAGCACACCCAGAGCAGAAGTACTACTTCAGCCAGATCAGGCCTGCAAAGAAACTGCGTTTCACAGGCCTTTGGAAGAGATGTTCCCGGTAGGCTGTAAGAGCACTGTGCAGAGCGATTTGTTTCTTAGCTTCCCAAAGAGCTGGAAGCAAGATGCTGTGGGGCCCAACTCGCCCTTTGGAAAGAAGCCTGCACGTTTTCCCTTTCAGCTCTAGGCAATGTTGCACACCCAGAGCAGGAGACCTACTTCAGCCAGATCAGGCCTGCAAAGAAACTGCGTTTCACAGGCCTTTGGAAGAGATGTTCCCGGTAGGCTGTAAGAGCACTGTGCAGAGCGAGTTGTTTCTTAGCTTCCCAAAGAGCTGGAAGCAAGATGCTGTGGGGCCCAACTCGCCCTTTGCAAAGAAGCCTGCACGTTGTGCCTTTCATCTCTAGGGCAATGTACCACACCCAGAGCAGAAGTTCTACTTCAGCGACATCAGGCCTGCAAAGAAACTGCTTTTCACGGGCCTTTGGAAGATTGTTCACGGTAGGCTGTAAGAGAACAGTGCAGAGCGAGTTGTTTCTTAGCTTCCCAAAGAGCTGGAAGCAAGATGCTGTGGGGCCCAACTCGCCCTTTGGAAAGAAGCCTGCACATTGTGCCTTTCAGCTCTTGGCAATGTAGCACACCTAGAGCAGAAGTCCTACTTCAGGCAGATCAGGCCTGCAAAGAAACTGCGTTTCACAGGCCTTTGGAAGAGATGTTCCCGGTAGGCTGTAAGAGCACTGTGCAGAGCGAGTTGTTTCTTAGCTTCCCAAAGAGCTGGAAGCAAGATGCTGTGGGGCCCAACTCGCCCTTTGGAAAGAAGCCTGCACGTTGTGCCTTTCAGCTCTAGGGCAATGTACCACACCCAGAGCAGAGGTTCTACTTCAGCTACATCAGGCCTGCAAAGAAACTGCTTTTCACGGGCCTTTGGAAGATTGTTCCCGGTAGGCTGTAAGAGCACTGTGCAGAGCGAGTTGTTTCTTAGCTTCCCAAAGAGCTGGAAGCAAGATGCTGTGGGGCCCAACTCGCCATTTGGAAAGAAGCCTGCACGTTGTGCCTTTCTGCTCTAGGGCAATGTAGCACACCCAGAGCAGAAGTCCTACTTCAGCCAGATCAGGCCTGCAAAGAAACTGCGTTTCACAGGCCTTTGGAAGAGTTGTTCCCAGTAGGCTGTAAGAGCACTGTGCAGAGCGAGTTGTTTCTTAGCTTCCCAAAGAGCTGGAAGCAAGATGCTGTGGGGCCCAACTCGCCCTTTGGAAAGAAGCCTGCACGTTGTGCCTTTCAGCTCTAGGGCAATGTAGCACACCCAGAGCAGGTGTCCTACTTGAGGCAGGTCAGACCTGCAAAGAAACTGCGTTTCACAGGCCTTTGGAAGAGATGTTCCCGGTAGGCTGTAAGAGCACTGTGCAGAGCGAGTTGTTTCTTAGCTTCCCAAAGAGCTGGAAGCAAGATGCTGTGGGGCCCAACTCGCCCTTTGGAAAGAAGCCTGCACGTTTTCCCTTTCAGCTCTAGGCAATGTAGCACACCCAGAGCAGAAGTCCTACTTCAGCCAGATCAGGCCTGCAAAGAAACTGCGTTTCACAGGCCTTTGGAAGAGATGTTCCCGGTAGGCTGTAAGAGCACTGTGCAGAGCGAGTTGTTTCTTAGCTTCCCAAAGAGCTGGAAGCAAGATGCTTTGGGGCGTATCTCCGTCTTTGGAAATGATTCAGCACTTTGTGCCTTTCAGCTCTAGGGCAATGTAGCACACCCAGAGCAGAAGTTCTACTTCAGCCAGATCAGGCCTGCAAGGAAAACTGCGTTTCACAGGACTGTGGAAGAGATGTTCTCGGTAGGCTGTAAGAGCACTGTGCTCAGCGAGTTTTTTCTTAGCTTCCCAAATCGCTGAAAGCAAGATTCTTTAGGGCCTCTCTCCAGGTGGATACAAGGTAGGGCCTTGTGCATGGAAGTTCTATGGCAATGCAGCACACCCAGAGCAGAAGTTCTACTTCAGGCAGATCAGGCCTGCAAAGAAACTACTTTTCACGGGCATTTGGAAGAGATGTTCCCGGTAGTCTGTAAGAGGAATGTGCAGAGCGAGTTGTTTCTTAGCTTCCCAAAGAGCTGGAAGCAAGATGCTGTGGGGCCCAACTCGCCCTTTGGAAGGAGCCTGCACGTTGTGCCTTTCAGCTCTAGGGCAATGTTGCACACCCAGAGCAGAAGTCCTACTTCAGCCAGTCAGGCCTGCAAAGAAACTGCGTTTCACAGGCCTTTGGAAGAGATGTTCCCGGTAGGCTGTAAGAGCACTGTGCAGAGCGAGTTGTTTCTTAGCTTCCCAAAGAGCTGGAAGCAAGATGCTGTGGGGCCCAACTCGCCCTTTGGAAAGAAGCCTGCACGTTGTGCCTTTCAGCTCTAGGGCAAGGTAGCACACCCACAGCAGGAGTCCTACTTCAGCCAGTCAGGCCTGCAAAGAAACTGCGTTTCACAGGCCTTTGGAAGAGATGTTCCCGGTAGGCTGTAAGAGCACTGTGCAGAGCGAGTTGTTTCTTAGCTTCCCAAAGAGCTGGAAGCAAGATGCTGTGGGGCCCAACTCGCCCTTTGGAAAGAAGCCTGCAAGTTGTGCCTTTCAGCTCTAGGGCAATGTAGCACACCCAGAGCAGAAGTCCTACTTCAGCCAGATCAGGCCTGCAAAGAAACTGCGTTTCACAGGCCTTTGGAAGAGATGTTCCCGGTAGGCTGTAAGAGCACTGTGCAGAGCGAGTTGTTTCTTAGCTTCCCAAAGAGCTGGAAGCAAGATGCTGTGGGGCCCAACTCGCCCTTTTTAAAGAAGCCTGCACGTTGTGCCTTTCAGCTCTAGGGCAATGTAGCACAACCAGAGCAGGAGTCCTACTTCAGCCAGATAAGGCCTGCAAAGAAACTGCGTTTCACAGGCCTTTGGAAGAGATGTTCCCGGTAGGCTGTAAGAGCACTGTGCAGAGCGAGTTGTTTCTTAGCTTCCCAAAGAGCTGGAAGCAAGATGCTGTGGGGCACAACTCGCCCTTTGGAAAGAAGCCTGCAAGTTGTGCCTTTCAGCTCAAGGGCAATGTAGCACACCCAGAGCAGAAGTCCTACTTCAGCCAGATCAGGCCTGCAAAGAAACTGCGTTTCACAGGCCTTTGGAAGAGATGTTCCCGGTAGGCTGTAAGAGCACTGTGCAGAGCGAGTTGTTTCTTAGCTTCCCAAAGAGCTGGAAGCAAGATGCTGTGGAGCCCAACTCGCCCTTTGGAAGGAAGCCTGCACGTTGTGCCTTTCAGCTCTAGGGCAATGTACCACACCCAGAGCAGAAGTTCTACTTCTGCGACATCAGGCCTGCAAAGAAACTGCTTTTCACGGGCCTTTGGAAGATTGTTCCCGGTAGGCTGTAAGAGCACTGTGCAGAGCGAGTTGTTTCTTAGCTTCCCAAAGAGCTGGAAGCAAGATGCTGTGGGGCCCAACTCGCCCTTTGGAAAGAAGCCTGCACGTTGTGCCTTTCAGCTCTAGGGCAATGTAGCACACCCAGAGCAGAAGTACTACTTCAGCCAGATCAGGCCTGCAAAGAAACTGCGTTTCACAGGCCTTTGGAAGAGATGTTCCCGGTAGGCTGTAAGAGCACTGTGCAGAGCGATTTGTTTCTTAGCTTCCCAAAGAGCTGGAAGCAAGATGCTGTGGGGCCCAACTCGCCCTTTGGAAAGAAGCCTGCACGTTTTCCCTTTCAGCTCTAGGCAATGTTGCACACCCAGAGCAGGAGACCTACTTCAGCCAGATCAGGCCTGCAAAGAAACTGCGTTTCACAGGCCTTTGGAAGAGATGTTCCCGGTAGGCTGTAAGAGCACTGTGCAGAGCGAGTTGTTTCTTAGCTTCCCAAAGAGCTGGAAGCAAGATGCTGTGGGGCCCAACTCGCCCTTTGCAAAGAAGCCTGCACGTTGTGCCTTTCATCTCTAGGGCAATGTACCACACCCAGAGCAGAAGTTCTACTTCAGCGACATCAGGCCTGCAAAGAAACTGCTTTTCACGGGCCTTTGGAAGATTGTTCACGGTAGGCTGTAAGAGAACAGTGCAGAGCGAGTTGTTTCTTAGCTTCCCAAAGAGCTGGAAGCAAGATGCTGTGGGGCCCAACTCGCCCTTTGGAAAGAAGCCTGCACATTGTGCCTTTCAGCTCTTGGCAATGTAGCACACCTAGAGCAGAAGTCCTACTTCAGGCAGATCAGGCCTGCAAAGAAACTGCGTTTCACAGGCCTTTGGAAGAGATGTTCCCGGTAGGCTGTAAGAGCACAGTGCAGAGCGAGTTGTTTCTTAGCTTCCCAAAGAGCTGGAAGCAAGATGCTGTGGGGCCCAACTCGCCCTTTGGAAAGAAGCCTGCACGTTGTGCCTTTCAGCTCTAGGGCAATGTACCACACCCAGAGCAGAGGTTCTACTTCAGCTACATCAGGCCTGCAAAGAAACTGCTTTTCACGGGCCTTTGGAAGATTGTTCCCGGTAGGCTGTAAGAGCACTGTGCAGAGCGAGTTGTTTCTTAGCTTCCCAAAGAGCTGGAAGCAAGATGCTGTGGGGCCCAACTCGCCATTTGGAAAGAAGCCTGCACGTTGTGCCTTTCTGCTCTAGGGCAATGTAGCACACCCAGAGCAGAAGTCCTACTTCAGCCAGATCAGGCCTGCAAAGAAACTGCGTTTCACAGGCCTTTGGAAGAGTTGTTCCCAGTAGGCTGTAAGAGCACTGTGCAGAGCGAGTTGTTTCTTAGCTTCCCAAAGAGCTGGAAGCAAGATGCTGTGGGGCCCAACTCGCCCTTTGGAAAGAAGCCTGCACGTTGTGCCTTTCAGCTCTAGGGCAATGTAGCACACCCAGAGCAGGTGTCCTACTTGAGGCAGGTCAGACCTGCAAAGAAACTGCGTTTCACAGGCCTTTGGAAGAGATGTTCCCGGTAGGCTGTAAGAGCACTGTGCAGAGCGAGTTGTTTCTTAGCTTCCCAAAGAGCTGGAAGCAAGATGCTGTGGGGCCCAACTCGCCCTTTGGAAAGAAGCCTGCACGTTTTCCCTTTCAGCTCTAGGCAATGTAGCACACCCAGAGCAGAAGTCCTACTTCAGCCAGATCAGGCCTGCAAAGAAACTGCGTTTCACAGGCCTTTGGAAGAGATGTTCCCGGTAGGCTGTAAGAGCACTGTGCAGAGCGAGTTGTTTCTTAGCTTCCCAAAGAGCTGGAAGCAAGATGCTTTGGGGCGTATCTCCGTCTTTGGAAATGATTCAGCACTTTGTGCCTTTCAGCTCTAGGGCAATGTAGCACACCCAGAGCAGAAGTTCTACTTCAGCCAGATCAGGCCTGCAAGGAAAACTGCGTTTCACAGGACTGTGGAAGAGATGTTCTCGGTAGGCTGTAAGAGCACTGTGCTCAGCGAGTTTTTTCTTAGCTTCCCAAATCGCTGAAAGCAAGATTCTTTAGGGCCTCTCTCCAGGTGGATACAAGGTAGGGCCTTGTGCATGGAAGTTCTATGGCAATGCAGCACACCCAGAGCAGAAGTTCTACTTCAGGCAGATCAGGCCTGCAAAGAAACTACTTTTCACGGGCATTTGGAAGAGATGTTCCCGGTAGTCTGTAAGAGGAATGTGCAGAGCGAGTTGTTTCTTAGCTTCCCAAAGAGCTGGAAGCAAGATGCTGTGGGGCCCAACTCGCCCTTTGGAAGGAGCCTGCACGTTGTGCCTTTCAGCTCTAGGGCAATGTTGCACACCCAGAGCAGAAGTCCTACTTCAGCCAGTCAGGCCTGCAAAGAAACTGCGTTTCACAGGCCTTTGGAAGAGATGTTCCCGGTAGGCTGTAAGAGCACTGTGCAGAGCGAGTTGTTTCTTAGCTTCCCAAAGAGCTGGAAGCAAGATGCTGTGGGGCCCAACTCGCCCTTTGGAAAGAAGCCTGCACGTTGTGCCTTTCAGCTCTAGGGCAAGGTAGCACACCCACAGCAGGAGTCCTACTTCAGCCAGTCAGGCCTGCAAAGAAACTGCGTTTCACAGGCCTTTGGAAGAGATGTTCCCGGTAGGCTGTAAGAGCACTGTGCAGAGCGAGTTGTTTCTTAGCTTCCCAAAGAGCTGGAAGCAAGATGCTGTGGGGCCCAACTCGCCCTTTGGAAATAAGCCTGCACGTTGTGCCTTTCAGCTCTAGGCAATGTAGCACACCTAGAGCAGAAGTCCTACTTCAGCCAGATCAGGCCTGCAAAGAAACTGCGTTTCACAGGCCTTTGGAAGAGATGTTCCCGGTAGGCTGTAAGAGCACTGTGCAGAGCGAGTTTTTTCTTAGATTCCCAAAGAGCTGGAAGCAAGATGCTTTGGGGCGTATCTCCGTCTTTGGAAATGATTCAGCACTTTGTGCCTTTCAGCTCTAGGGCAATGTAGCACACCCAGAGCAGAAGTTCTACTTCAGCCAGATCAGGCCTGCAAGGAAAACTGCGTTTCACAGGACTGTGTAAGAGATGTTCTCGGTAGGCTGTAAGAGCACTGTGCACAGCGAGTTTTTTCTTAGCTTCCCAAATCGCTGGAAGCAAGATTCTTTAGGGCCTCTCTCCAGGTGGATACAAGGTAGGGCCTTGTGCATGGAAGTTCTAGGGCAATGCAGCACACCCAGAGCAGAAGTTCTACTTCAGGCAGATCAGGCCTGCAAAGAAACTACTTTTCACGGGCCTTTGGAAGAGATGTTCCCGGTAGTCTGTAAGAGGAATGTGCAGAGCGAGTAGTTTCTTAGCTTCCCAAAGAGCTGGAAGCTAGATGCTTTGCTCCCAACTCGCCCTTTGGAAAGAAGACCGCACGTTGTGCCTTTCAGCTCTAGGGCAATGTAGCACACCCAGAGCAGAAGTTCTACTTCAGGCAGATCAGGCCTGCAAAGAAACTGCATTTCACTGGCCTTTGTAAGAGATGTTCCGGTAGGCTGTAAGAATACTGTGCAGAGCGAGCTGTATCTTAGCTTCCAAAGGAGCTGGAAGCAAGATGCTTTGGGGCCTCTCTCCCCCTTTTATACAAGGCTGGGCCTTGTGCGTTGAAGCTCTAGGGCAATGTACAACACCCAGAGCAGGAGTCCTACTTCAGCCAGATCAGGCCTGCAAAGAAACTGCGTTTCACAGGCCTTTGGAAGAGATGTTCCCGGTAGGCTGTAAGAGCACTGTGCAGAGCGAGTTGTTTCTTAGCTTCCCAAAGATCTGGAAGCAAGATGCTGTGGGGCCCAACTCGCCCTTTGGAAAGAAGCCTGCACGTTGTGCCTTTCAGCTCTAGGGCAATGTAGCACACCCAGAGCAAGAGTCCTACTTCAGCCAGGTCAGGCCTACAAAGAAACTGTGTTTCACATGCCTTTGGAAAAGATGTTCCCGGTAGGCTGTAAGAGCACTGTGCAGAGCGAGTTGTTTCTTAGCTTCCCAAAGAGCTGGAAGCAAGATGCTGTGGGGCCCAACTCGCCCTTTGGAAAGAAGCCTGCACGTTGTGCCTTTCAGCTCTAGGGCAAAGTAGAACACCCAGAGCAGGAGTCCTACTTCAGCCAGATCAGGCCTGCAAAGAAACTGCGTTTCACAGGCCTTTGGAATAGATGTTCCCGGTAGGCTGTAAGAGCACTGTGCAGAGCGAGTTGTTTCTGAGCTTCCCAAAGAGCTGGAAGCAAGATGCTGTGGGGCCCAACTCGCCCTTTGGAAAGTAGCCTGCACGTTGTGCCTTTCAGCTCTAGGCAATGTAGCACACCCAGAGCAGGAGTCCTACTTCAGCCAGATCAGGCCTGCAAAGAAACTGCGTTTCACAGGCCTTTGGAAGAGATGTACCCGGTAGGCTGTAACAGCACTGTGCAGAGCGAGTTGTTTCTTAGCTTCCCAAAGAGCTGGAAGCAAGATGCTGTGGGGCCCAACTCGCCCTTTGGAAAGAAGCCTGCAAGTTGTGCCTTTCAGCTCAAGGGCAATGTAGCACACCCAGAGCAGAAGTCCTACTTCAGCCAGATCAGGCCGCAAGGAAACTGCGTTTCACAGGCCTTTGGATGAGATGTTCCCGGTAGGCTGTAAGAGCACTGTGCAGAGCGAGTTGTTTCTTAGCTTCCCAAAGAGCTGGAAGCAAGATGCTGTGGGGCCCAAATCGCCCTATGGAAAGAAGCCTGCACGTTGTGCCTTTCAGCTCTAGGCCAATGAAGCACACACAGAGCAGAAGTTCTACTTCAGCGAGATCAGGCCTGCAAAGAAACTGCGTTTCACAGGCCTTTGGAAGAGATGTTCCCGGTAGGCTGTAACAGCACTGTGCAGAGCGAGTTGTTTCTTAGCTTTCCAAAGAGCTGGAAGCAAGATGCTGTGGGGCCCAACTCGCCCTTTGGAAAGAAGCCTGCACGTTGTGCCTTTCAGCTCTAGGGCAATGTAGCACACCCAGAGCAGAAGTCATACTTCAGCCAGATCAGGCCTGCAAAGAAACTGCGTTTCACAGGCCTTTGGAAGAGATGTTCCCGGTAGGCTGTAAGAGCACTGTGCAGAGCGAGTTGTTTCTTAGCTTCCCAAAGAGCTGGAAGCAAGATGCTGTGGGGTCCAACTCGCCCTTTGGAAAGAAGCCTGCACGTTGTGCCTTTCAGCTCTAGGACAATGCAGCACACCCAGAGCAGAAGTTCTACTTCAGCGAGATCAGGCCTGCAAAGAAACTGCGTTTCACAGGCCTTTGGAAGAGATGTTCCCGGTAGGCTGTAACAGCACTGTGCAGAGCGAGTTGTTTCTTAGCTTTCCAAAGAGCTGGAAGCAAGATGCTGTGGGGCCCAACTCGCCCTTTGGAAAGAAGACTGCACGTTGTGCCTTTCAGCTCTAGGGCAATGTAGCACACCCAGAGCAGAAGTCCTACTTCAGCCAGATCAGGCCTGCAAAGAAACTGCGTTTCACAGGCCTTTGGAAGAGATGTTCCCGGTAGGCTGTAGGAGCACTGTGCAGAGCGAGTTGTTTCTTAGCTTCCCAAAGAGCTGGAAGCAAGATGCTGTGGGGACCAACTCGCCCTTTGGAAAGAAGCCTGCACGTTGTGCCTTTCAGCTCTAGGGCAATGTAGCACACCCAGAGCAGAAGTCCTACTTCAGCCAGATCAGGCCTGCCAATAAACTGTGTTTGACAGGCCTTTGGAAGAGATGTTCCCGGTAGGCTGTAAGAGCACTGTGCAGAGCGAGTTGTTTCTTAGCTTCCCAAAGAGCTGGAAGCAAGATGCTGTGGGGCCCAACTCGCCCTTTGGAAAGAAGCCTGCACGTTGTGCCTTTCAGCTCTAGGGCAATGTAGCACACCCAGAGCAGGAGTCCTACTTCAGCCAGATCAGGCCTGCAAAGAAACTGCGTTTCACAGGCCTTTGGAAGAGATGTTCCCGGTAGGCTGTAAGAGCACTGTGCAGAGCGAGTTGTTTCTTAGCTTCCCAAAGAGCTGGAAGCAAGATGCTGTGGGGCCCAACTCGCCCTTTGGAAAGTAGCCTGCACGTTGTGCCTTTCAGCTCTAGGGCAATGTAGCACACCCAGAGCAGGAGTCCTACTTCAGCGAGATCAGGCCTGCAAAGAAACTACGTTTGACAGGCCTTTGGAAGAGAGGTTCCCGGTAGGCTGTAAGAGCACTGTGCAGAGCGAGTTGTTTCTTAGCTTCCCAAAGAGCTGGAAGCAAGATGCTGTGGGGCCCAACTCGCCCTTTGGAAAGAAGCCTGCACGTTGTGCCTTTCGGCTCGAGGGCAATGTAGCACACCCAGAGCAGAAGTCCTACTTCAGCCAGATCAGGCCTGCAAAGAAACTGCGTATCACAGGCCTTTGGAAGATATGTTCCCGGTAGGCTGTAAGAGCACTGTGCAGAGCGACTTGTTTCTTAGCTTCCCAAAGAGCTGGAAGCAAGATGCAGTGGGGCCCAACTCGCCCTTTGGAAAGAAGCCTGCACGTTGTGCCTTTCAGCTCTAGGGCAATGAAGCACACACAGAGCAGAAGTTCTACTTCAGCGAGATCAGGTCTGCGAGGAAACTGCTTTTCACAGGCCTTTGGAAGAGATGTTCCCGGTAGGCTGTAAGAGCACTGTGCAGAGCGAGTTGTTTCTTAGCTTCCCAAAGAGCTGGAAGCAAGATGCTGTGGGGCCCAACTCGCCCTTTGGAAAGAAGCCTGCACGTTGTGCCTTTCAGCTCTAGGGCAATGTAGCACACCCAGAGCAGAAGTTCTACTTCAGCCAGATCAGGCCTGCAAGGAAAACTGCGTTTCACAGGACTGTGGAAGAGATGTTCTCGGTAGGCTGTAAGAGCACTGTGCTCAGCGAGTTTTTTCTTAGCTTCCCAAATCGCTGAAAGCAAGATTCTTTAGGGCCTCTCTCCAGGTGGATACAAGGTAGGGCCTTGTGCATGGAAGTTCTATGGCAATGCAGCACACCCAGAGCAGAAGTTCTACTTCAGGCAGATCAGGCCTGCAAAGAAACTACTTTTCACGGGCATTTGGAAGAGATGTTCCCGGTAGTCTGTAAGAGGAATGTGCAGAGCGAGTTGTTTCTTAGCTTCCCAAACAGCTGGAAGCAAGATGCTGTGGGGCCCAACTCGCCCTTTGGAAGGAGCCTGCACGTTGTGCCTTTCAGCTCTAGGGCAATGTTGCACACCCAGAGCAGAAGTCCTACTTCAGCCAGTCAGGCCTGCAAAGAAACTGCGTTTCACAGGCCTTTGGAAGAGATGTTCCCGGTAGGCTGTAAGAGCACTGTGCAGAGCGAGTTGTTTCTTAGCTTCCCAAAGAGCTGGAAGCAAGATGCTGTGGGGCCCAACTCGCCCTTTGGAAAGAAGCCTGCACGTTGTGCCTTTCAGCTCTAGGGCAAGGTAGCACACCCACAGCAGGAGTCCTACTTCAGCCAGTCAGGCCTGCAAAGAAACTGCGTTTCACAGGCCTTTGGAAGAGATGTTCCCGGTAGGCTGTAAGAGCACTGTGCAGAGCGAGTTGTTTCTTAGCTTCCCAAAGAGCTGGAAGCAAGATGCTGTGGGGCCCAACTCGCCCTTTGGAAAGAAGCCTGCACGTTGTGCCTTTCAGCTCTAGGCAATGTAGCACACCTAGAGCAGAAGTCCTACTTCAGCCAGATCAGGCCTGCAAAGAAACTGCGTTTCACAGGCCTTTGGAAGAGATGTTCCCGGTAGGCTGTAAGAGCACTGTGCAGAGCGAGTTTTTTCTTAGATTCCCAAAGAGCTGGAAGCAAGATGCTTTGGGGCGTATCTCCGTCTTTGGAAATGATTCAGCACTTTGTGCCTTTCAGCTCTAGGGCAATGTAGCACACCCAGAGCAGAAGTTCTACTTCAGCCAGATCAGGCCTGCAAGGAAAACTGCGTTTCACAGGACTGTGTAAGAGATGTTCTCGGTAGGCTGTAAGAGCACTGTGCACAGCGAGTTTTTTCTTAGCTTCCCAAATCGCTGGAAGCAAGATTCGTTAGGGCCTCTCTCCAGGTGGATACAAGGTAGGGCCTTGTGCATGGAAGTTCTAGGACAATGCAGCACACCCAGAGCAGAAGTTCTACTTCAGGCAGATCAGGCCTGCAAAGAAACTACTTTTCACGGGCCTTTGGAAGAGATGTTCCCGGTAGTCTGTAAGAGGAATGTGCAGAGCGAGTAGTTTCTTAGCTTCCCAAAGAGCTGGAAGCTAGATGCTTTGCTCCCAACTCGCCCTTTGGAAAGAAGACCGCACGTTGTGCCTTTCAGCTCTAGGGCAATGTAGCACACCCAGAGCAGAAGTTCTACTTCAGGCAGATCAGGCCTGCATTGAAACTGCATTTCACTGGCCTTTGTAAGAGATGTTCCGGTAGGCTGTAAGAATACTGTGCAGAGCGAGCTGTATCTTAGCTTCCAAAGGAGCTGGAAGCAAGATGCTTTGGGGCGTCTCTCCCCCTTTTATACAAGGCTGGGCCTTGTGCGTTGAAGCTCTAGGGCAATGTACAACACCCAGAGCAGGAGTCCTACTTCAGCCAGATCAGGCCTGCAAAGAAACTGCGTTTCACAGGCCTTTGGAAGAGATGTTCCCGGTAGGCTGTAAGAGCACTGTGCAGAGCGAGTTGTTTCTTAGCTTCCCAAAGATCTGGAAGCAAGATGCTGTGGGGCCCAACTCGCCCTTTGGAAAGAAGCCTGCACGTTGTGCCTTTCAGCTCTAGGGCAATGTAGCACACCCAGAGCAAGAGTCCTACTTCAGCCAGGTCAGGCCTACAAAGAAACTGTGTTTCACAGGCCTTTGGAAAAGATGTTCCCGGTAGGCTGTAAGAGCACTGTGCAGAGCGAGTTGTTTCTTAGCTTCCCAAAGAGCTGGAAGCAAGATGCTGTGGGGCCCAACTCGCCCTTTGGAAAGAAGCCTGCACGTTGTGCCTTTCAGCTCTAGGGCAAAGTAGAACACCCAGAGCAGGAGTCCTACTTCAGCCAGATCAGGCCTGCAAAGAAACTGCGTTTCACAGGCCTTTGGAATAGATGTTCCCGGTAGGCTGTAAGAGCACTGTGCAGAGCGAGTTGTTTCTGAGCTTCCCAAAGAGCTGGAAGCAAGATGCTGTGGGGCCCAACTCGCCCTTTGGAAAGTAGCCTGCACGTTGTGCCTTTCAGCTCTAGGGCAATGTAGCACACCCAGAGCAGGAGTCCTACTTCAGCCAGATCAGGCCTGCAAAGAAACTGCGTTTCACAGGCCTTTGGAAGAGATGTACCCGGTAGGCTGTAACAGCACTGTGCAGAGCGAGTTGTTTCTTAGCTTCCCAAAGAGCTGGAAGCAAGATGCTGTGGGGCCCAACTCGCCCTTTGGAAAGAAGCCTGCAAGTTGTGCCTTTCAGCTCAAGGGCAATGTAGCACACCCAGAGCAGAAGTCCTACTTCAGCCAGATCAGGCCGCAAGGAAACTGCGTTTCTCAGGCCTTTGGATGAGATGTTCCCGGTAGGCTGTAAGAGCACTGTGCAGAGCGAGTTGTTTCTTAGCTTCCCAAAGAGCTGGAAGCAAGATGCTGTGGGGCCCAAATCGCCCTATGGAAAGAAGCCTGCACGTTGTGCCTTTCAGCTCTAGGCCAATGAAGCACACACAGAGCAGAAGTTCTACTTCAGCGAGATCAGGCCTGCAAAGAAACTGCGTTTCACAGGCCTTTGGAAGACATGTTCCCGGTAGGCTGTAAGAGCACTGTGCAGAGCGAGTTTTTTCTTAGATTCCCAAAGAGCTGGAAGCAAGATGCTTTGGGGTGTATCTCCGTCTTTGGAAATGATTCAGCACTTTGTGCCTTTCAGCTCTAGGGCAATGTAGCACACCCAGAGCAGAAGTTCTACTTCAGCCAGATCAGGCCTGCAAGGAAAACTGCGTTTCACAGGACTGTGGAAGAGATGTTCCCGGTAGGCTGTAAGAGCACTGTGCAGAGCGAGTTGTTTCTTATCTTCCCGAAGAGCTGGAAGCAAGATTCTTTAGGGCCTCTCTCCACTTTGGATACAAGGCAGGGCCTTGTGCATGGAAGCTAAAGGGCAATGTAGCACATGCAGAGCACAAGTTCTCCTTCAGCCAGATCAGGCTGCAAAGAAACTGCGTTTCACAGGCCTTTGGAAGAGATGTTCCCGGTAGGCTGTAGGAGCACTGTGCAGAGCGAGTTGATTCTTAGCTTCAGAAAAAGCTTTAAGCAAGATGCTGTGGGGTGTATCTCCGTCTTTGGAAATGATTCAGCACTTTGTGCCTTGGAGCTCTAGGGCAATTTAGCACATCCAGAGCAGAGTTTCTACTCCACCCATATCAGGCCTGCAAAAAACTGCGTTTCACAGCCCCTTTTACGATATGTTCCCGGTAGGCTGTAAGAGCACTGTGCACAGCGAGTTGTTTCTTAGCTTGCCATAGAGCTGGAAGCAAGATGCTTTAGGGCCTCTCTCCAGTTTGGATACAAGACTGGGCCTTGTGCATGGAAGCTCTAGGGCAATGTAGCACACCCAGAGCAGAAGTACTACTTCAGCCACATGACGCCTGCAAAAAAACTGCGTTTCACAGGCCTTTGTAAGAGAAGTTCTCGGTAGGCTGTAAGAGCACTGTGCAGAGCGAGTTGTTTCTTAGCTTCCCAAAGAGCTGGAAGCAAGATGCTGTGGGGCCCAACTCGCCCTTTGGAAAGAAGCCTGCACGTTGTGCCTTTCAGCTCTAGGCAATGTTGCACACCCAGAGCAGGAGTCCTATTTCAGCCAGATCAGGCCTGCAAAGAAACTGCATTTCACAGGCCTTTGGAAGAGATGTTCCCGGTAGGCTGTAAGAGCACTGTGCAGAGCGAGTTGTTTCTTAGCTTCCCAAAGAGCTGGAAGCAAGATGCTGTGGGGCCCAACACGCCCTTTGGAAAGAAGCCTGCACGTTGTGCCTTTCAGCTCTAGGGCAATGTAGCACACACAGAGCAAGAGTCCTACTTCAGCCAGGTCAGGCCTGCAAAGAAACAGCGTTTCACAGGCCTTTGGAAGAGATGTTCCCGGTAGGCTGCAAGAGCACTGTGCAGAGCGAGTTGTTTATTAGCTTCCCAAAGAGCTGGAAGCAAGATGCTGTGGAGCCCAACTCGCCCTTTGGAAAGGAGCCTGCACGTTGTGCCTTTCAGCTCTAGGGCAATGTAGCACACCCAGAGCAGGAGTCCTACTTCAGCCAGATCAGGCCTGCAAAGAAACTGTGTTTCACAGGCCTTTGGAAGAGATGTTCCCGGTAAGCTGTAAGAGCACTGTGCAGAGCGAGTTGTTTCTTAGCTTCCCAAAGAGCTGGAAGCAAGATGCTGTGGGGCCCAACTCGCCCTTTGGAAAGAAGCCTGCACGTTGTGCCTTTCAGCTCTAGGCAATGTAGCACACCGAGAGCAGAAGTCCTACTTCAGCCAGATCAGGCCTGCAAAGAAACTGCGTTTCACACGCCTTTGGAAGAGATGCTCCCGGTAGGCTGTAAGAGCACTGTGCAGAGCGAGTTGTTTCTTAGCTTCCCAAAGAGCTGGAAGCAAGATGCTGTGGGGCCAAACTCGCCCTTTGGAAAGAAGCCTGCACGTTGTGCCTTTCAGCTCTAGGGCAATGTAGCACACCCAGAGCAGAAGTTCTACTTCAGCCAGATCAGGCCTGCAAGGAAAACTGCGTTTCACAGGACTGTGGAAGAGATGTTCTCGGTAGGCTGTAAGAGCACTGTGCACAGCGAGTTTTTTCTTAGCTTCCCAAATCGCTGGAAGCAAGATTCTTTAGGGCCTCTCTCCAGGTGGATACAAGGTAGGGCCTTGTGCATGGAAGTTCTAGGGCAATGCAGCACACCCAGAGCAGAAGTTCTACTTCAGGCAGATCAGGCCTGCAAAGAAACTACTTTTCACGGGCCTTTGGAAGAGATGTTCCCGGTAGTCTGTAAGAGGAATGTGCAGAGCGAGTAGTTTCTTAGCTTCCCAAAGAGCTGGAAGCTAGATGCTTTGCTCCCAACTCGCCCTTTGGAAAGAAGACCGCACGTTGTGCCTTTCAGCTCTAGGGCAATGTAGCACACCCAGAGCAGAAGTTCTACTTCAGGCAGATCAGGCCTGCAAAGAAACTGCATTTCACTGGCCTTTGTAAGAGATGTTCCGGTAGGCTGTAAGAATACTGTGCAGAGCGAGCTGTTTCTTAGCTTCCCAAGGAGCTGGAAGCAAGATGCTTTGGGGCCTCTCTCCCCCTTTTATACAAGGCTGGGCCTTGTGCGTTGAAGCTCTAGGGCAATGTACAACACCCAGAGCAGGAGTCCTACTTCAGCCAGATCAGGCCTGCAAAGAAACTGCGTTTCACAGGCCTTTGGAAGAGATGTTCCCGGTAGGCTGTAAGAGCACTGTGCAGAGCGAGTTGTTTCTTAGCTTCCCAAAGAGCTGGAAGCAAGATGCTGTGGGGCCCAAATCGCCCTATGGAAAGAAGCCTGCACGTTGTGCCTTTCAGCTCCAGGCCAATGAAGCACACACAGAGCAGAAGTTCTACTTCAGCGAGATCAGGCCTGCAAAGAAACTGCGTTTCACAGGACTTTGGAAGAGATGTTCCCGGTAGGCTGTAAGAGCACTGTGCAGAGCGAGTTGTTTCTTAGCTTCCCAAAGAGCTGGAAGCAAGATGCTGTGGGGCCCAACTCGCCCTTTGGAAAGAAGCCTGCACGTTGTGCCTTTCAGCTCTAGGGCAATGTAGCACACCCAGAGCAGAAGTCATACTTCAGCCAGATCAGGCCTGCAAAGAAACTGCGTTTCACAGGCCTTTGGAAGAGATGTTCCCGGTAGGCTGTAAGAGCACTGTGCAGAGCGAGTTGTTTCTTAGCTTCCCAAAGAGCTGGAAGCAAGATGCTGTGGGGTCCAACTCGCCCTTTGGAAAGAAGCCTGCACGTTGTGCCTTTCAGCTCTAGGACAATGTAGCACACCCAGAGCAGAAGTTCTACTTCAGCGAGATCAGGCCTGCAAAGAAACTTCGTTTCACAGGCCTTTGGAAGAGATGTTCCCGGTAGGCTGTAACAGCACTGTGCAGAGCGAGTTGTTTCTTAGCTTTCCAAAGAGCTGGAAGCAAGATGCTGTGGGGCCCAACTCGCCCTTTGGAAAGAAGCCTGCACGTTGTGCCTTTCAGCTCTAGGGCAATGTAGCACACCCAGAGCAGAAGTCCTACTTCAGCCAGATCAGGCCTGCAAAGAAACTGTGTTTCACAGGCCTTTGGAAGAGATGTTCCCGTTAGGCTGTAGGAGCACTGTGCAGAGCGAGTTGTTTCTTAGCTTCCCAAAGAGCTGGAAGCAAGATGCTGCGGGGCCCAACTCTCCCTTTGGAAAGAAGCCTGCACGTTGTGCCTTTCAGCTCTAGGGCAATGTAGCACACCCAGAACAGAAGTCCTACTTCAGCCAGATCAGGCCTGCAAAGAAACTGCGTTTGACAGGCCTTTGGAAGAGATGTTCCCGTAGGCTGTAAGAGCACTGTGCAGAGCGAGTTGTTTCTTAGCTTCCCAAAGAGCTGGAAGCAAGATGCTGTGGGGCCCAACTCGCCCTTTGGAAAGAAGCCTGCACGTTGTGCCTTTCAGCTCTAGGGCAATGTAGCACACCCAGAGCAGGAGTCCTACTTCAGCCAGATCAGGCCTGCAAAGAAACTGCGTTTCACAGGCCTTTGGAAGAGATGTTCCCGGTAGGCTGTAAGAGCACTGTGCAGAGCGAGTTGTTTCTTAGCTTCCCAAAGAGCTGGAAGCAAGAGGCTGTGGGGCCCAACTCGCCCTTTGGAAAGTAGCCTGCACGTTGTGCCTTTCAGCTCTAGGGCAATGTAGCACACCCAGAGCAGGAGTCCTACTTCAGCGAGATCAGGCCTGCAAAGAAACTGCGTTTCACAGGCCTTTGGAAGAGATGTTCCCGGTAGGCTGTAAGAGCACTGTGCAGAGCGAGTTGTTTCTTAGCATCCCAAAGAGCTGGAAGCAAGATGCTGTGGGGCCCAACTCGCCCTTTGGAAAGAAGCCTGCACGTTGTGCCTTTCGGCTCTAGGGCAATGTAGCACACCCAGAGCAGAAGTCCTACTTCAGCCAGATCAGGCCTGCAAAGAAACTGCGTTTCACAGGCCTTTGGAAGAGATGTTCCCGGTAGGCTGTAAGAGCACTGTGCAGAGCGAGTTGTTTCTTAGCTTCCCAAAGAGCTGGAAGCAAGAGGCAGTGGGGCCCAACTCGCCCTTTGGAAAGAAGCCTGCACGTTGTGCCTTTCAGCTCTAGGGCAATGAAGCACACACAGAGCAGAAGTTCTACTTCAGCGAGATCAGGACTGCGAGGAAACTGCTTTTCACAGGCCTTTGGAAGAGATGTTCCCGGTAGGCTGTAAGAGCACTGTGCAGAGCGAGTTGTTTCTTACCTTCCAAAGATCTAGAAGCAAGATGCTGTGGGGCCCAACTCGCCCTTTGGAAAGAAGACTGCACGTTGTGCCTTTCAGCACTAGGGCAATGTAGCACACCCAGAGCAGAAGACCTACTTCAGCCAGATAAGGCCTGCAAAGAAAGTGCGTTTCACAGGCCTTTGGAAGAGATGTTCACGGTAGGCTGTAAGAGCACTGTGCAGAGCGAGTTGTTTCTTAGCTTCCCAAAGAGCTGGAAGCAAGACGCTGTGGGGCCCAACTCGCCCTTTGGAAAGAAGCCTGCACGTTGTGCCTTTCAGCTCTAGGGCAACGTAGCACACCCAGAGCAGAAGTCCTACTTCACCCAGATCAGGCCTACAAGAAACTGCGTTACACAGGCCTTTGGAAGAGATGTTCCCGGTAGGCTGTAAGAGCACTGTGCAGAGCGAGTTGTTTCTTAGCTTCCCAAAGAGCTGGAAGCAAGATGCTGTGGGGCCCAACTCGCCCTTTGGAAAGAAGCCTGCACGTTGTGCCTTTCTGCTCTAGGGCAATGTAGCACACCCAGAGCAGGAGTCCTACTTCAGCCAGATCAGGCCTGCAAAGAAACTGCGTTTCACAGGCCTTTGGAAGACATGTTCCCGGTAGGCTGCAAGAGCACTGTGCAGAGCGAGTTTTTTCTTAGATTCCCAAAGAGCTGGAAGCAAGATGCTTTGGGGCGTATCTCCGTCTTTGGAAATGATTCAGCACTTTGTGCCTTTCAGCTCTAGGGCAATGTAGCACACCCAGAGCAGAAGTTCTACTTCAGCCAGATCAGGCCTGCAAGGAAAACTGCGTTTCACAGGACTGTGGAAGAGATGTTCCCGGTAGGCTGTAAGAGCACTGTGCAGAGCGAGTTGTTTCTTATCTTCCCGAAGAGCTGGAAGCAAGATTCTTTAGGGCCTCTCTCCACTTTGGATACAAGGCAGGGCCTTGTGCATGGAAGCTAAAGGGCAATGTAGCACATGCAGAGCACAAGTTCTCCTTCAGCCAGATCAGGCCTGCAAAGAAACTGCGTTTCACAGGCCTTTGGAAGAGATGTTCCCGGTAGGCTGTAGGAGCACTGTGCAGAGCGAGTTGATTCTTAGCTTCACAAAAAGCTTTAAGCAAGATGCTGTGGGGTGTATCTCCGTCTTTGGAAATGATTCAGCACTTTGTGCCTTGGAGCTCTAGGGCAATTTAGCACACCCAGAGCAGAGTTTCTACTCCACCCATATCAGGCCTGCAAAAAACTGCGTTTCACAGCCCCTTTTACGATATGTTCCCGGTAGGCTGTAAGAGCACTGTGCACAGCGAGTTGTTTCTTAGCTTGCCATAGAGCTGGAAGCAAGATGCTTTAGGGCCTCTCTCCAGTTTGGATACAAGACTGGGCCTTGTGCATGGAAGCTCTAGGGCAATGTAGCACACCCAGAGCAGAAGTACTACTTCAGCCACATGACGCCTGCAAAAAAACTGCGTTTCACAGGCCTTTGTAAGAGAAGTTCTCGGTAGGCTGTAAGAGCACTGTGCACAGCGAGTTTTTTTATCAGCTTCCCAAATCGCTGGAAGCAAGATTCTTTAGGGCCTCTCTCCAGGTGGATACAAGGTAGGGCCTTGTGCATGGAAGTTCTAGGGCAATGCAGCACACCCATAGCAGAAGTTATACTTCAGGCAGATCAGGCCTGCAAAGAAACTACTTGTCATGGGCCTTTGGAAAAGATGTTCCCGGTAGTCTGTAAGAGGAATGTGCAGAGCGAGTTGTTTCTTAGCTTCCCAAAGAGCTGGAAGCTAGATGCTGTGGGGCCCAACTCGCCCTTTGGAAAGAAGCCTGCACGTTTTCCCTTTCAGCTCTAGGCAATGTAGCACACCCAGAGCAGAAGTCCTACTTCAGCCAGATCAGGCCTGCAAAGAAACTGCGTTTCACAGGCCTTTGGAAGAGATGTTCCCGGTAGGCTGTAAGAGCACTGTGCAGAGCGAGTTGTTTCTTAGCTTCCCAAAGAGCTGGAAGCAAGATGCTGTGGGGCCCAATTCGCCCTTTGGAAAGAAGCGTGCACGTTGTGCCTTGCAGCTCTAGGCAATGTTGCACACCCAGAGCAGAAGTCCTACTTCAGCCAGATCAGGCCTGCAAAGGGACTGCGTTTCACAGGCCTTTGGAAGAGATGTTCCCGGTAGGCTGTAAGAGCACTGTGCAGAGCGAGCTGTTTCTTAGCTTCCCAAAGAGCTGGAAGCAAGATGCTGTGGGGCCCAACTCGCCCTTTGGAAAGAAGCCTGCACGTTGTGCCTTTCAGCTCTAGGGCAATGAAGCACACCAAGAGGAGAAGTCCTACTTCAACCAGATCTGGCCTGCAAAGAAACTGCGTTTCACAGGCCTTTGGAAGAGATGTTCCCGGTAGGCTATAAGAGCATGGTGCAGAGCGAGTTGATTCTTAGCTTCCCAAAGAGCTGGAAGCAAGATGCTGTGGGGCCCAACTCGCCCTATGGAAAGAAGCCTGCACGTTGTGACTTTCAGCTCTAGGGCAATGTAGCACACCCAGAGCAGAAGTCCTACATCAGCCAGATCAGGCCTGCAAAGAAACTGCGTTTCACAGCCATTTGGAAGAGATGTTCTGGTAGGCTGTAAGAGCACTGTGCAGAGCGAGTTGATTCTTAGCTTCCCAAAGAGCTGGTAGCAAGATGCTGTGGAGCCCAACTCGCCCTTTGGAAAGAAGCCTGCACGTTGTGCCTTTCAGCTCTAGGGCAATGTAGCACACCCACAGCAGGAGTCCTACTTCAGCCAGATCAGGCCTGCAAAGAAACTGTGTTTCACAGGCCTTTGGAAGAGATGTTCCCGGTAGGCTGTAACGGCACTGTGCAGAGCGAGTTGTTTCTTAGCTTCCCAAAGAGCTGGAAGCAAGATGCTGTGGGGCCCAACTCGCCCTTTAGAAAGAAGCTTGCACGTTGTGCCTTTCAGGTCTAGAGCAATGTAGCACACCCAGAGCAGAAGTCCTACTTCAGCCAGATCAGGCCTGCAAAGAAACTGCGTTTCACAGGCCTTTGGAAGAGATGTTCCCGGTAGGCTGTAAGAGCACTGTGCAGAGCGAGTTTTTTCTTAGATTCCCAAAGAGCTGGAAGCAAGATGCTTTGGGGCGTATCTCCGTCTTTGGAAATGATTCAGCACTTTGTGCCTTTCAGCTCTAGGGCAATATAGCACACCCAGAGCAGAAGTTCTACTTCAGCCAGATCAGGCCTGCAAGGAAAACTGCGTTTCACAGGACTGTGTAAGAGATGTTCTCGGTAGGCTGTAAGAGCACTGTGCACAGCGAGTTTTTTCTTAGCTTCCCACATCGCTGGAAGCAAGATTCTTTAGGGCCTCTCTCCAGGTGGATACAAGGTAGGGCCTTGTGCATGGAAGTTCTAGGGCAATGCAGCACACCCGGAGCAGAAGTTCTACTTCAGGCAGATCAGGCCTGCAAAGAAACTACTTTTCACGGGCCTTTGGAAGAGATGTTCCCAGTAGTCTGTAAGAGGAATGTGCAGAGCGAGTTGTTTCTTAGCTTCCCAAAGAGCTGGAAGCTAGATGCTTTGCTCCCAACTCGCCCTTTGGAAAGAAGACCGCACGTTGTGTCTTTCATCTCTAGGGCAATGTAGCACACCCAGAGCAGAAGTTCTACTTCATGCAGATCAGGCCTGCAAAGAAACTGCGTTCACTGGCCTTTGTAAGAGATGTTCCGGTAGGCTGTAAGAATACTGTGCAGAGCGAGCTGTATCTTAGCTTCCCAAGGAGCTGGAAGCAAGATGCTTTGGGGCCTCTCTCCCCCTTTTATACAAGGCTGGGCCTTGTGCGTTGAAGCTCTAGGGCAATGTACAACACCCAGAGCAGGAGTCCTACGTCAGCCAGATCATGCCTGCAAAGAAACTGCGTTTCACAGGCCTTTGGAAGAGATGTTCCCGGTAGGCTGTAAGAGCACTGTGCAGAGCGAGTTGTTTCCTAGCTTCCCAAAGATCTGGAAGCAAGATGCTGTGGGGCCCAACTCGCCCTTTGGAAAGAAGCCTGCACGTTGTGCCTTTCAGCTCTAGGGCAATGTAGCACACCCAGAGCAGAAGTCCTACTTCAGCCAGGTGAGGCCTGCAAAGAACCTGCGTTTCACAGGCCTTTGGAAGAGATGTACCCGGTAGGCTGTAAGAGCACTGTGCAGAGCGAGTTGTTTCTTAGCTTCCCAAAGAGCTGGAAGCAAGATGCTGTGGGGCCGAACTCGCCCTTTGGAAAGAAGCGTGCACGTTGTGCCTTTCAGCTCTCGGGCAATGTAGCACACCCAGAGCAGAAGTCCTACTTCAGCCAGATCAGGCCTGCAAAGAAACTGCGTTTCACAGGCCTTTGGAAGAGTTGTTCCCGGTAGGCTGTAAGAGCACTGTGCAGAGCGAGTTGTTTGTTAGCTTCACAAAGAGCTGGAAGCAAGATGCTGTGGAGCCCAACGCGCCCTTTGGAAAGAAGCCTGCACGTTGTGCCTTTCAGTTCTAGGGCAATGTAGCACACCCAGAGCAGGAGTCCTACTTGAGCCAGATCAGGCCTGCAAAGAAACTGCGTTTCACAGGCCTTTGGAAGAGATGTTCCCGGTAGGCTGTAAGAGCACTGTGCAGAGCGAGTTGTTTCTTAGCTTCCCAAAGAGGTGGAAGCAAGATACTGTGGGGCCCAACTCGCCCTTTGGAAAGAAGCCTGCAGGTTTCCCTTTCAGCTCTAGGCAATGTAGCACACCCAGAGCAAAAGTCCTACTTCAGCCAGATCAGGCCTGCAAAGAGACTGCGTTTCACAGGCCTTTGGAAGAGATGCTCCCGGTAGGCTGTAAGAGCACTGTGCAGAGCGAGTTGTTTCTTAGCTTCCCAAAGAGCTGGAAGCAAGATGCTGCGAGGCCAAACACGCCCTTTGGAAAGAAGCCTGCACGTTGTGCCTTTCAGCTCTAGGCAATGTAGCACACCTAGAGCAGAAGTCGTACTTCAGCCAGATCAGGACTGCAAAGAAACTGCGTTTCACAGGCCTTTGGAAGAGATGTTCCCGGTAGGCTGTAAGAGCACTGTGCAGAGCGAGTTGTTTCTTAGCTTCCCAAAGAGCTGGAAGCAAGATGCTGTGGTGCCCAACTCGCCCTTTGGAAAGAAGCCTGCACGTTGTGCCTTTCAGCTCTAGGGCAATGTAGGACACCCAGAGCAGAAGTCCTACTTCAGCCAGATCAGGCCTGCAAAGAAACTGCGTTTCACAGGCCTTTGGAAGAGATGTTCCCGGTAGGCTGTAAGAGCACTGTGCAGAGCGAGGTGTTTCTTAGCTTCCCAAAGAGCTGGAAGCAAGATGCTGTGGGGCCCAATTCGCCCTTTGGAAAGAAGCGTGCACGTTGTGCCTTGCAGCTCTAGGCAATGTTGCACACCCAGAGCAGAAGTCCTACTTCAGCCAAATCAGGCCTGCAAAGAGACTGCGTTTCACAGGCCTTTGGAAGAGATGTTCCCGGTAGGCTGTAAGAGCACTGTGCAGAGCGAGTTGTTTCTTAGCTTCCCAAAGAGCTGCAAGCAAGATGCTGTGGGGCCCAACTCGCCCTTTGGAAAGAAGCCTGCACGTTGTGCCTTTCAGCTCTAGGGCAATGTAGCACACCCAGAGCAGAAGTCCTACTTCTGCCAGATCAGGCCTGCAAAGAAACTGCGTTTCACAGGCCTTTGGAAGAGATCTTCCCGGTAGGCTGTAAGAGCACTGTGCAGAGCGAGTTGTTTCTTAGCTTCCCAAAGAGCTGGAAGCAAGATGCTGTGGGGCCCAACTCGCCCTTTGGAAAGAAGCCTGCACGTTGTGCCTTTCAGCTCTAGGGCAATGTAGCACACCCAGAGCAGAAGTCCTACTTCAGCCAGATCAGGCCTGCAAAGAAACTGCGTTTCACAGGCCTTTGGAAGAGATGTTCCCGGTAGGCTGTAAGAGCACTGTGCAGAGCGAGTTGTTTCTTAGCTTCCCAAAGAGCTGGAAGCAAGATGCTGTGGGGCCCAACTCGCCCTTTGGAAAGAAGCCTGCACGTTGTGCCTTTCAGCTCTAGGCAATGTAGCACACCCAGAGCAGAAGTCGCACTTCAGCCAGATCAGGCCTGCAAAGAAACTGCGTTTCACAGGCCTTTGGAAGAGATGTTCCCGGTAGGCTGTAAGAGCACTGTGCAGAGCGAGTTGTTTCTTAGCTTCCCAAAGAGCTGGAAGCAAGATGCTTTGGGGCGTATCTCCGTCTTTGGAAATGATTCAGCACTTTGTGCCTTTCAGCTCTAGGGCAATATAGCACACCCAGAGCAGAAGTTCTACTTCAGCCAGATCAGGCCTGCAAGGAAAACTGCGTTTCACAGGACTGTGTAAGAGATGTTCTCGGTAGGCTGTAAGAGCACTGTGCACAGCGAGTTTTTTCTTAGCTTCCCAAATCGCTCGAAGCAAGATTCTTTAGGGCCTCTCTCCAGGTGGATACAAGGTAGGGCCTTGTGCATGGAAGTTCTAGGGCAATGCAGCACACCCAGAGCAGAAGTTCTACTTCAGGCAGATCAGGCCTGCAAAGAAACTGCGTTTCACTGGCCTTTGTAAGAGATGTTCCGGTAGGCTGTAAGAATACTGTGCAGAGCGAGCTGTTTCTTAGCTTCCCAAGGAGCTGGAAGCAAGATGCTTTGGGGCCTCTCTCCCCCTTTTATACAAGGCTGGGCCTTGTGCGTTGAAGCTCTAGGGCAATGTACAACACCCAGAGCAGGAGTCCTACTTCAGCCAGATCAGGCCTGCAAAGAAACTGCGTTTCACAGGCCTTTGGAAGAGATGTTCCCGGTAGGCTGCAAGAGCACTGTGCAGAGCGAGTTGTTTCTCAGCTTCCCAAAGAGCTGGAAGCAAGATGCTGTGGGGCCCAACTCGCCCTTTGGAAAGAAGCCTGCACGTTGTGCCTTTAGCTCTAGGGCAATGTAGCACACCCAGAGAAGGAGTCCTACTTCAGCCAGATCAGGCCTGCAAAGAAACTGTGTTTCACAGGCCTTTGGAAGAGATGTTCCCGGTAGGCTGTAAGAGCACTGTGCAGAGCGAGTTGTTTCTTAGCTTCCCAAAGAGCTGGAAGCAAGATGATGTGTGGCCCAACTCACCCTTTGAAAGAAGCCTGCACGTTGTGCCTTTCAGCTCTAGGCAATGTAGCACACCTAGAGCAGAAGTCCTACTTCAGCCAGATCAGGCCTGCAAAGAAACTGCGTTTCACAGGCCTTTGGAAGAGATGTTCCCGGTAGGCTCTAAGAGCACTGTGCAGAGCGAGTTGTTTCTTAGCTTCCCAAAGAGCTGGAAGCAAGATGCTGTGGGGCCCAACTCGCCCTTTGGAAAGAAGCCTGCACGTTGTGCCTTTCAGCTCTAGGGCAATGTAGCACACCCAGAGCAGAAGTCCTACTTCAGCCAGATCAGGCCTGCAAAGAAACTGCGTTTCACAGGCCTTTGGAAGAGATGTTCCCGGTAGGCTGTAAGAGCACTGTGCAGAGCGAGTTGTTTCTTAGCTTCCCAAAGAGCTGGAAGCAAGATGCTGTGGGGCCCAACTCGCCCTTTGGAAAGAAGCCTGCACGTTGTGCCTTTCAGCTCTAGGGCAATGTAGCACACCCAGAGCAGAAGTCCTACTTCAGCCAGATCAGGCCTGCAAAGAAACTGCGTTTCACAGGCCTTTGGAAGAGTTGTTCCCGGTAGGCTGTAAGAGCACTGTGCAGAGCGAGTTGTTTGTTAGCTTCACAAAGAGCTGGAAGCAAGATGCTGTGGGGCCCAACTCGCCCTTTGGAAAGAAGCCTGCACGTTGTGCCTTTCAGCTCTAGGGCAATGTAGCACACCCAGAGCAGGAGTCCTACTTCAGCCAGATCAGGCCGGCAAAGAAACTGCGTTTCACAGGCCTTTGGAAGAGATGTTCCCGGTAGGCTGTAAGAGCACTGTTCAGAGCGAGTTGTTTCTTAGCTTCCCAAAGAGCTTGAAGCAAGATGCTGTGGGGCCCAACTCGCCCTTTGGAAAGAAGCCTGCACGTTGTGCCTTTCAGCTCTAGGGCAATGTAGCACACCCAGAGCAGAAGTCCTACTTCAGCCAGATCAGGCCTGCAAAGAAACTGCGTTTGACAGGCCTTTGGAAGAGATGTTCCCGGTAGGCTGTAAGAGCACTGTGCAGAGCGAGTTGTTTCTTAGCTTCCCAAAGAGCTGGAAGCAAGATGCTGTGGGGCCCAAGTCGCCCTTTGGAAAGAAGCCTGCAAGTTGTGCCTTTCAGCTCATGGGCAATGTAGCACACCCAGAGCAGAAGTCCTACTTCAGCCAGATCAGGCCTGCAAGGAAACTGCGTTTCACAGGCCTTTGGAAGAGATGTTCCCGGTAGGCTGTAAGAGCACTGTGCAGAGCGAGTTGTTTCTTAGCTTCCCAAAGAGCTGGAAGCAAGATGCTGTGGGTCCCAACTCGCCCTTTGGAAAGAAGCCTGCACGTTGTGCCTTTCAGCTCTAGGACAATGTAGCACACCCAGAGCAGGAGTCCTACTTCAGCCAGGTCAGACCTGCAAAGAAACTGGGTTTCACAGGCCTTTGGAAGAGATGTTCCCGGTAGGCTGTAAGAGCACTGTGCAGAGCGAGTTGTTTCTTAGCTTCCCAAAGAGCTGGAAGCAAGATGCTGTGGGGCCCAACTCGCCCTTTGGAAAGAATCCTGCACGTTGTGCCTTTCGGCTCTAGGGCAATGTAGCACAAGCAGAGCAGAAGTCCTACTTCAGCCAGATCAGGCCTGCAAAGAAACTGCGTTTCACAGGCCTTTGGAAGAGATGTTCCCGGTAGGCTGTAAGAGCACTGTGCAGAGCGAGTTGTTTCTTAGCTTCCCAAAGAGCTGGAAGCAAGATGCTGTGGGGCCCAACTCGCCCTATGGAAAGAAGCCTACACGTTGTGCCTTTCAGCTCTAGGGCAAAGAAGCACACACAGAGCAGAAGTTCTACTTCAGCGAGATCAGGTCTGCGAGGAAACTGCTTTTCACAGGCCTTTGGAAGAGATGTTCCCGGTAGGCTGTAAGAGCACTGTGCAGAGCGAGTTGTTTCTTTGTTTCCCAAAGAGCTGGAAGCAAGATGCTGTGGGGTCCAACTCGCCCTTTGGAAAGAAGCCTGCACGTTGTGCCTTTCAACTCTAGGGCAATGTAGCACACCCAGAGCAGAAGTTCTACTTCAGCGAGATCAGGCCTGCAAAGAAACTGCGTTTCACAGGCCTTTGGAAGAGATGTTCCCGGTAGGCTGTAACAGCACTTTGCAGAGCGAGTTGTTTCTTAGCTTTCCAAAGAGCTGGAAGCAAGATGCTGTGGGGCCCAACTCGCCCTTTGGAAAGATGCCTGCACGTTGTTCCTTTCAGCTCTAGGGCAATGTAGCACACCCAGAGCAGAAGTCATACTTCAGCCAGATCAGGCCTGCAAAGAAACTGCGTTTCACAGGCCTTTGGAAGAGATGTTCCCGGTAGGCTGTAAGAGCACTGTGCAGAGCGAGTTGTTTCTTAGCTTCCAAAAGAGCTGGAAGCAAGATGCTGTGGGGTCCAACTCGCCCTTTGGAAAGAAGCCTGCACGTTGTGCCTTTCAGCTCTAGGGCAATGTAGCACACCCAGAGCAGAAGTCCTACTTCAGGCAGATCAGGCCTGCAAAGAAACTGCGTTTCACAGGCCTTTGGAAGAGATGTTCCCGGTAGGCTGTAAGAGCACTGTGCAGAGCGAGTTGTTTCTTAGCTTCCCAAAGAGCTGGAAGCAAGATGCTGCGGGGCCCAAGTCGCCCTTTGGAAAGAAGCCTGCACGTTGTGCCTTTCAGCTCTAGGGCAATGTAGCTCACCCAGAGCAGAAGTCCTACTTCAGCCAGATCAGGCCTGCAAAGAAACTGCGTTTGACAGGCCTTTGGAAGAGATGTTCCCGGTAGGCTGTAAGAGCACTGTGCAGAGCGAGTTGTTTCTTAGCTTCCCAAAGAGCTGGAAGCAAGATGCTGTGGGGCCCAACTCGCCCTTTGGAAAGAAGCCTGCACGTTGTGCCTTTCAGCTCTAGGGCGATGTAGCACACCCAGAGCAGAAGAACTACTTCAGCCAGATCAGGCCTGCAAAGAAACTGCCTTTCACAGGCCTTTGGAAGAGATGTTCCCGGTAGGCTGTAAGAGCACTGTGCAGAGCGAGTTGTTTCTTAGCTTCCCAAAGAGCTGGAAGCAAGATGCTGTGGGGCCCAACTCGCCCTTTGGAAAGAAGCCTGCACGTTGTGCCTTTCAGCTCTAGGGCAATGTAGCACACCCAGAGCAGAAGTCCTACTTCAGCCAGATCAGGCCTGCAAAGAAACTGCGTTTCACAGGCCTTTGGAAGAGTTGTTCCCGGTAGGCTGTAAGAGCACTGTGCAGAGCGAGTTGTTTGTTAGCTTCACAAAGAGCTGGAAGCAAGATGCTGTGGAGCCCAACGCGCCCTTTGGAAAGAAGCCTGCACGTTGTGCCTTTCAGTTCTAGGGCAATGTAGCACACCCAGAGCAGGAGTCCTACTTGAGCCAGATCAGGCCTGCAAAGAAACTGCGTTTCACAGGCCTTTGGAAGAGATGTTCCCGGTAGGCTGTAAGAGCACTGTGCAGAGCGAGTTGTTTCTTAGCTTCCCAAAGAGCTGGAAGCAAGATGCTGTGGGGCCCAACTCGCCCTTTGGAAAGAAGCCTGCAGGTTTCCCTTTCAGCTCTAGGCAATGTAGCACACCCAGAGCTGAAGTTCTACTTCAGCCAGATCAGGCCTGCAAAGAAACTGCGTTTGACAGGCCTTTGGAAGAGATGTTCCCGGTAGGCTGTAAGAGCACTGTGCAGAGCGAGGTGTTTCTTAGCTTCCCAAAGAGCTGGAAGCAAGATGCTGTGGGGCCCAATTCGCCCTTTGGAAAGAAGCGTGCACGTTGTGCCTTGCAGCTCTAGGCAATGTTGCACACCCAGAGCAGAAGTCCTACTTCAGCCAAATCAGGCCTGCAAAGAGACTGCGTTTCACAGGCCTTTGGAAGAGATGTTCCCGGTAGGCTGTAAGAGCACTGTGCAGAGCGAGTTGTTTCTTAGCTTCCCAAAGAGCTGGAAGCAAGATGCTGTGGGGCCCAACTCGCCCTTTGGAAAGAAGCCTGCACGTTGTGCCTTTCAGCTCTAGGGCAATGTAGCACACCCAGAGCAGAAGTCCTACTTCTGCCAGATCAGGCCTGCAAAGAAACTGCGTTTCACAGGCCTTTGGAAGAGATCTTCCCGGTAGGCTGTAAGAGCACTGTGCAGAGCGAGTTGTTTCTTAGCTTCCCAAAGAGCTGGAAGCAAGATGCTGTGGGGCCCAACTCGCCCTTTGGAAAGAAGCCTGCACGTTGTGCCTTTCAGCTCTAGGGCAATGTAGCACACCCAGAGCAGAAGTCCTACTTCAGCCAGATCAGGCCTGCAAAGAAACTGCGTTTCACATGCCTTTGGAAGAGATGTTCCCGGTAGGCTGTAAGAGCACTGTGCAGAGCGAGTTGTTTCTTAGCTTCCCAAAGAGCTGGAAGCAAGATGCTGTGGGGCCCAACTCGCCCTTTGGAAACAAGCCTGCACGTTGTGCCTTTCAGCTCTAGGCAATGTAGCACACCCAGAGCAGAAGTCGCACTTCAGCCAGATCAGGCCTGCAAAGAAACTGCGTTTCACAGGCCTTTGGAAGAGATGTTCCCGGTAGGCTGTAAGAGCACTGTGCAGAGCGAGTTGTTTCTTAGCTTCCCAAAGAGCTGGAAGCAAGATGCTGTGGGGCCCAACTCGCCCTTTGGAAAGAAGCCTGCACGTTGTGCCTTTCAGCTCTAGGGCAATGTAGCACACCCAGAGCAGAAGTCCTACTTCAGCCAGATCAGGCCTGCAAAGAAACTGCGTTTCACAGGCCTTTGGAAGAGATGTTCCCGGTAGGCTGTAAGAGCACTGTGCAGAGCGAGTTTTTTCTTTGATTCCCAAAGAGCTGGAAGCAAGATGCTTTGGGGCGTATCTCCGTCTTTGGAAATGATTCAGCACATTGTGCCTTTCAGCTCTAGGGCAATGTAGCACACCCAGAGCAGAAGTTCTACTTCAGCCAGATCAGGCTTGCAAGGAAAACTGCGTTTCACAGGACTGTGTAAGAGATGTTCTCGGTAGGCTGTAAGAGCACTGTGCACAGCGAGTTTTTTCTTAGCTTCCCAAATCGCTCGAAGCAAGATTCTTTAGGGCCTCTCTCCAGGTGGATACAAGGTAGGGCCTTGTGCATGGAAGTTCTAGGGCAATGCAGCACACCCAGAGCAGAAGTTCTACTTCAGGCAGATCAGGCCTGCAAAGAAACTGCGTTTCACTGGCCTTTGTAAGAGATGTTCCGGTAGGCTGTAAGAATACTGTGCAGAGCGAGCTGTTTCTTAGCTTCCCAAGGAGCTGGAAGCAAGATGCTTTGGGGCCTCTCTCCCCCTTTTATACAAGGCTGGGCCTTGTGCGTTGAAGCTCTAGGGCAATGTACAACACCCAGAGCAGGAGTCCTACTTCAGCCAGATCAGGCCTGCAAAGAAACTGCGTTTCACAGGCCTTTGGAAGAGATGTTCCCGGTAGGCTGCAAGAGCACTGTGCAGAGCGAGTTGTTTCTCAGCTTCCCAAAGAGCTGGAAGCAAGATGCTGTGGGGCCCAACTCGCCCTTTGGAAAGAAGCCTGCACGTTGTGCCTTTAGCTCTAGGGCAATGTAGCACACCCAGAGAAGGAGTCCTACTTCAGCCAGATCAGGCCTGCAAAGAAACTGTGTTTCACAGGCCTTTGGAAGAGATGTTCCCGGTAGGCTGTAAGAGCACTGTGCAGAGCGAGTTGTTTCTTAGCTTCCCAAAGAGCTGGAAGCAAGATGATGTGTGGCCCAACTCACCCTTTGGAAAGAAGCCTGCACGTTGTGCCTTTCAGCTCTAGGCAATGTAGCACACCTAGAGCAGAAGTCCTACTTCAGCCAGATCAGGCCTGCAAAGAAACTGCGTTTCACAGGCCTTTGGAAGAGATGTTCCCGGTAGGCTCTAAGAGCACTGTGCAGAGCGAGTTGTTTCTTAGCTTCCCAAAGAGCTGGAAGCAAGATGCTGTGGGGCCCAACTCGCCCTTTGGAAAGAAGCCTGCACGTTGTGCCTTTCAGCTCTAGGGCAATGTAGCACACCCAGAGCAGAAGTCCTACTTCAGCCAGATCAGGCCTGCAAAGAAACTGCGTTTCACAGGCCTTTGGAAGAGATGTTCCCGGTAGGCTGTAAGAGCACTGTGCAGAGCGAGTTGTTTCTTAGCTTCCCAAAGAGCTGGAAGCAAGATGCTGTGGGGCCCAACTCGCCCTTTGGAAAGAAGCCTGCACGTTGTGCCTTTCAGCTCTAGGGCAATGTAGCACACCCAGAGCAGAAGTCCTACTTCAGCCAGATCAGGCCTGCAAAGAAACTGCGTTTCACAGGCCTTTGGAAGAGTTGTTCCCGGTAGGCTGTAAGAGCACTGTGCAGAGCGAGTTGTTTGTTAGCTTCACAAAGTGCTGGAAGCAAGATGCCGTGGGGCCCAACTCGCCCTTCGGAAAGAAGCCTGCACGTTGTGCCTTTCAGCTCTAGGGCAATGTAGCACACCCAGAGCAGGAGTCCTACTTCAGCCAGATCAGGCCGGCAAAGAAACTGCGTTTCACAGGCCTTTGGAAGAGATGTTCCCGGTAGGCTGTAAGAGCACTGTGCAGAGCGAGTTGTTTCTTAGCTTCCCAAAGAGCTGGAAGCAAGATGCTGTGGGGCCCAACTCGCCCTTTGGAAAGAAGCCTGCACGTTGTGCCTTTCAGCTCTAGGGCAATGTAGCACACCCAGAGCAGGAGTCCTACTTCAGCCAGATCAGGCCTGCAAAGAAACTGCGTTTGACAGGCCTTTGGAAGAGATGTTCCCGGTAGGCTGTAAGAGCACTGTGCAGAGCGAGTTGTTTCTTAGCTTCCCAAAGAGCTGGAAGCAAGATGCTGTGGGGCCCAAGTCGCCCTTTGGAAAGAAGCCTGCAAGTTGTGCCTTTCAGCTCATGGGCAATGTAGCACACCCAGAGCAGAAGTCCTACTTCAGCCAGATCAGGCCTGCAAGGAAACTGCGTTTCACAGGCCTTTGGAAGACATGTTCCCGGTAGGCTGTAAGAGCACTGTGCAGAGCGAGTTGTTTCTTAGCTTCCCAAAGAGCTGGAAGCAAGATGCTGTGGGTCCCAACTCGCCCTTTGGAAAGAAGCCTGCACGTTGTGCCTTTCAGCTCTAGGACAATGTAGCACACCCAGAGCAGGAGTCCTACTTCAGCCAGGTCAGACCTGCAAAGAAACTGGGTTTCACAGGCCTTTGGAAGAGATCTTCCCGGTAGGCTGTAAGAGCACTGTGCAGAGCGAGTTGTTTCTTAGCTTCCCAAAGAGCTGGAAGCAAGATGCTGTGGGGCCCAACTCGCCCTTTGGAAAGAATCCTGCACGTTGTGCCTTTCGGCTCTAGGGCAATGTAGCACAAGCAGAGCAGAAGTCCTACTTCAGCCAGATCAGGCCTGCAAAGAAACTGCGTTTCACAGGCCTTTGGAGGAGATGTTCCCGGTAGGCTGTAAGAGCACTGTGCAGAGCGAGTTGTTTCTTAGCTTCCCAAAGAGCTGGAAGCAAGATGCTGTGGGGCCCAACTCGCCCTATGGAAAGAAGCCTACACGTTGTGCCTTTCAGCTCTAGGGCAAAGAAGCACACACAGAGCAGAAGTTCTACTTCAGCGAGATCAGGTCTGCGAGGAAACTGCTTTTCACAGGCCTTTGGAAGAGATGTTCCCGGTAGGCTGTAAGAGCACTGTGCAGAGCGAGTTGTTTCTTAGTTTCCCAAAGACCTGGAAGCAAGATGCTGTGGGGTCCAACTCGCCCTTTGGAAAGAAGCCTGCACGTTGTGCCTTTCAACTCTAGGGCAATGTAGCACACCCAGAGCAGAAGTCATACTTCAGCCAGATCAGGCCTGCAAAGAAACTGCGTTTCACAGGCCTTTGGAAGAGATGTTCCCGGTAGGCTGTAAGAGCACTGTGCAGAGCGAGTTGTTTCTTAGCTTCCAAAAGAGCTGGAAGCAAGATGCTGTGGGGTCCAACTCGCCCTTTGGAAAGAAGCCTGCACGTTGTGCCTTTCAGCTCTAGGGCAATGTAGCACACCCAGAGCAGAAGTCCTACTTCAGCCAGATCAGGCCTGCAAAGAAACTGCGTTTCACAGGCCTTTGGAAGAGATGTTCCCGGTAGGCTGTAAGAGCACTGTGCAGAGCGAGTTGTTTCTTAGCTTCCCAAAGAGCTGGAAGCAAGATGCTGCGGGGCCCAAGTCGCCCTTTGGAAAGAAGCCTGCACGTTGTGCCTTTCAGCTCTAGGGCAATGTAGCACACCCAGAGCAGAAGTCCTACTTCAGCCAGATCAGGCCTGCAAAGAAACTGCGTTTGACAGGCCTTTGGAAGAGATGTTCCCGGTAGGCTGTAAGAGCACTGTGCAGAGCGAGTTGTTTCTTAGCTTCCCAAAGAGCTGGAAGCAAGATGCTGTGGGGCCCAACTCGCCCTTTGGAAAGAAGCCTGCACTTTGTGCCTTTCAGCTCTAGGGCGATGTAGCACACCCAGAGCAGAAGAACTACTTCAGCCAGATCAGGCCTGCAAAGAAACTGCGTTTCACAGGCCTTTGGAAGAGATGTTCCCGGTAGGCTGTAAGAGCACTGTGCAGAGCGAGTTGTTTCTTAGCTTCCCAAAGAGCTGGAAGCAAGATGCTGTGGGGCCCAATTCGCCCTTTGGAAAGAAGCGTGCACGTTGTGCCTTGCAGCTCTAGGCAATGTTGCACACCCAGAGCAGAAGTCCTACTTCAGCCAGATCAGGCCTGGAAGGAGACTGCGTTTCACAGGCCTTTGGAAGAGATGTTCCCGGTAGGCTGTAAGAGCACTGTGCAGAGCGAGTTGTTTCTTAGCTTCCCAAAGAGCTGGAAGCAAGATGCTGTGGGGCCCAACTCGCCCTTTGGAAAGAAGCCTGCAGGTTTCCCTTTCAGCTCTAGGCAATGTAGCACACCCAGAGCTGAAGTTCTACTTCAGCCAGATCAGGCCTGCAAAGAAACTGCGTTTCACAGGCCTTTGGAAGAGATGTTCGCGATAGGCTGTAAGAGCACTGTGCAGAGCGAGTTGTTTCTTAGCTTCCCAAAGAGCTGGAAGCAAGATGCTTTGGGGCCCAATTCTCCCTTTGGAAAGAAGCATGCACGTTGTGCCTTGCAGCTCTAGGCAATGTTGCACACCCAGAGCAAAAGTCCTACTTCAGCCAGATCAGGCCTGCAAAGAGACTGCGTTTCACAGGCCTTTGGAAGAGATGCTCCCGGTAGGCTGTAAGAGCACTGTGCAGAGCGAGTTGTTTCTTAGCTTCCCAAAGAGCTGGAAGCAAGATGCTGCGAGGCGAAACACGCCCTTTGGAAAGAAGCCTGCACGTTGTGCCTTTCAGCTCTAGGCAATGTAGCACACCTAGAGCAGAAGTCGTACTTCAGCCAGATGAGGACTGCAAAGAAACTGCGTTTCACAGGCCTTTGGAAGAGATCTTCCCGGTAGGCTGTAAGAGCACTGTGCAGAGCGAGTTGTTTCTTAGCTTCCCAAAGAGCTGGAAGCAAGATGCTGTGGTGCCCAACTCGCCCTTTGGAAAGAAGCCTGCACGTTGTGCCTTTCAGCTCTAGGGCAATGTAGCACACCCAGAGCAGAAGTCCTACTTCAGCCAGATCAGGCCTGCAAAGAAACTGCGTTTGACAGGCCTTTGGAAGAGATGTTCCCGGTAGGCTGTAAGAGCACTGTGCAGAGCGAGGTGTTTCTTAGCTTCCCAAAGAGCTGGAAGCAAGATGCTGTGGGGCCCAATTCGCCCTTTGGAAAGAAGCGTGCACGTTGTGCCTTGCAGCTCTAGGCAATGTTGCACACCCAGAGCAGAAGTCCTACTTCAGCCAAATCAGGCCTGCAAAGAGACTGCGTTTCACAGGCCTTTGGCAGAGATGTTCCCGGTAGGCTGTAAGAGCACTGTGCAGAGCGAGTTGTTTCTTAGCTTCCCAAAGAGCTGGAAGCAAGATGCTGTGGGGCCCAACTCGCCCTTTGGAAAGAAGCCTGCACGTTGTGCCTTTCAGCTCTAGGGCAATGTAGCACACCCAGAGCAGAAGTCCTACTTCTGCCAGATCAGGCCTGCAAAGAAACTGCGTTTCACAGGCCTTTGGAAGAGATCTTCCCGGTAGGCTGTAAGAGCACTGTGCAGAGCGAGTTGTTTCTTAGCTTCCCAAAGAGCTGGAAGCAAGATGCTGTGGGGCCCAACTCGCCCTTTGGAAAGAAGCCTGCACGTTGTGCCTTTCAGCTCTAGGGCAATGTAGCACACCCAGAGCAGAAGTCCTACTTCAGCCAGATCAGGCCTGCAAAGAAACTGCGTTTCACAGGCCTTTGGAAGAGATGTTCCCGGTAGGCTGTAAGAGCACTGTGCAGAGCGAGTTGTTTCTTAGCTTCCCAAAGAGCTGGAAGCAAGATGCTGTGGGGCCCAACTCGCCCTTTGGAAACAAGCCTGCACGTTGTGCCTTTCAGCTCTAGGCAATGTAGCACACCCAGAGCAGAAGTCGCACTTCAGCCAGATCAGGCCTGCAAAGAAACTGCGTTTCACAGGCCTTTGGAAGAGATGTTCCCGGTAGGCTGTAAGAGCACTGTGCAGAGCGAGTTGTTTCTTAGCTTCCCAAAGAGCTGGAAGCAAGATGCTGTGGGGCCCAACTCGCCCTTTGGAAAGAAGCCTGCACGTTGTGCCTTTCAGCTCTAGGGCAATGTAGCACACCCAGAGCAGAAGTCCTACTTCAGCCAGATCAGGCCTGCAAAGAAACTGCGTTTCACAGGCCTTTGGAAGAGATGTTCCCGGTAGGCTGTAAGAGCACTGTGCAGAGCGAGTTTTTTCTTTGATTCCCAAAGAGCTGGAAGCAAGATGCTTTGGGGCGTATCTCCGTCTTTGGAAATGATTCAGCACATTGTGCCTTTCAGCTCTAGGGCAATGTAGCACACCCAGAGCAGAAGTTCTACTTCAGCCAGATCAGGCTTGCAAGGAAAACTGCGTTTCACAGGACTGTGTAAGAGATGTTCTCGGTAGGCTGTAAGAGCACTGTGCACAGCGAGTTTTTTCTTAGCTTCCCAAATCGCTCGAAGCAAGATTCTTTAGGGCCTCTCTCCAGGTGGATACAAGGTAGGGCCTTGTGCATGGAAGTTCTAGGGCAATGCAGCACACCCAGAGCAGAAGTTCTACTTCAGGCAGATCAGGCCTGCAAAGAAACTGCGTTTCACTGGCCTTTGTAAGAGATGTTCCGGTAGGCTGTAAGAATACTGTGCAGAGCGAGCTGTTTCTTAGCTTCCCAAGGAGCTGGAAGCAAGATGCTTTGGGGCCTCTCTCCCCCTTTTATACAAGGCTGGGCCTTGTGCGTTGAAGCTCTAGGGCAATGTACAACACCCAGAGCAGGAGTCCTACTTCAGCCAGATCAGGCCTGCAAAGAAACTGCGTTTCACAGGCCTTTGGAAGAGATGTTCCCGGTAGGCTGCAAGAGCACTGTGCAGAGCGAGTTGTTTCTCAGCTTCCCAAAGAGCTGGAAGCAAGATGCTGTGGGGCCCAACTCGCCCTTTGGAAAGAAGCCTGCACGTTGTGCCTTTAGCTCTAGGGCAATGTAGCACACCCAGAGAAGGAGTCCTACTTCAGCCAGATCAGGCCTGCAAAGAAACTGTGTTTCACAGGCCTTTGGAAGAGATGTTCCCGGTAGGCTGTAAGAGCACTGTGCAGAGCGAGTTGTTTCTTAGCTTCCCAAAGAGCTGGAAGCAAGATGATGTGTGGCCCAACTCACCCTTTGGAAAGAAGCCTGCACGTTGTGCCTTTCAGCTCTAGGCAATGTAGCACACCTAGAGCAGAAGTCCTACTTCAGCCAGATCAGGCCTGCAAAGAAACTGCGTTTCACAGGCCTTTGGAAGAGATGTTCCCGGTAGGCTCTAAGAGCACTGTGCAGAGCGAGTTGTTTCTTAGCTTCCCAAAGAGCTGGAAGCAAGATGCTGTGGGGCCCAACTCGCCCTTTGGAAAGAAGCCTGCACGTTGTGCCTTTCAGCTCTAGGGCAATGTAGCACACCCAGAGCAGAAGTCCTACTTCAGCCAGATCAGGCCTGCAAAGAAACTGCGTTTCACAGGCCTTTGGAAGAGATGTTCCCGGTAGGCTGTAAGAGCACTGTGCAGAGCGAGTTGTTTCTTAGCTTCCCAAAGAGCTGGAAGCAAGATGCTGTGGGGCCCAACTCGCCCTTTGGAAAGAAGCCTGCACGTTGTGCCTTTCAGCTCTAGGGCAATGTAGCACACCCAGAGCAGAAGTCCTACTTCAGCCAGATCAGGCCTGCAAAGAAACTGCGTTTCACAGGCCTTTGGAAGAGTTGTTCCCGGTAGGCTGTAAGAGCACTGTGCAGAGCGAGTTGTTTGTTAGCTTCACAAAGTGCTGGAAGCAAGATGCCGTGGGGCCCAACTCGCCCTTTGGAAAGAAGCCTGCACGTTGTGCCTTTCAGCTCTAGGGCAATGTAGCACACCCAGAGCAGGAGTCCTACTTCAGCCAGATCAGGCCGGCAAAGAAACTGCGTTTCACAGGCCTTTGGAAGAGATGTTCCCGGTAGGCTGTAAGAGCACTGTGCAGAGCGAGTTGTTTCTTAGCTTCCCAAAGAGCTGGAAGCAAGATGCTGTGGGGCCCAACTCGCCCTTTGGAAAGAAGCCTGCACGTTGTGCCTTTCAGCTCTAGGGCAATGTAGCACACCCAGAGCAGAAGTCCTACTTCAGCCAGATCAGGCCTGCAAAGAAACTGCGTTTGACAGGCCTTTGGAAGAGATGTTCCCGGTAGGCTGTAAGAGCACTGTGCAGAGCGAGTTGTTTCTTAGCTTCCCAAAGAGCTGGAAGCAAGATGCTGTGGGGCCCAAGTCGCCCTTTGGAAAGAAGCCTGCAAGTTGTGCCTTTCAGCTCATGGGCAATGTAGCACACCCAGAGCAGAAGTCCTACTTCAGCCAGATCAGGCCTGCAAGGAAACTGCGTTTCACAGGCCTTTGGAAGACATGTTCCCGGTAGGCTGTAAGAGCACTGTGCAGAGCGAGTTGTTTCTTAGCTTCCCAAAGAGCTGGAAGCAAGATGCTGTGGGTCCCAACTCGCCCTTTGGAAAGAAGCCTGCACGTTGTGCCTTTCAGCTCTAGGACAATGTAGCACACCCAGAGCAGGAGTCCTACTTCAGCCAGGTCAGACCTGCAAAGAAACTGGGTTTCACAGGCCTTTGGAAGAGATGTTCCCGGTAGGCTGTAAGAGCACTGTGCAGAGCGAGTTGTTTCTTAGCTTCCCAAAGAGCTGGAAGCAAGATGCTGTGGGGCCCAACTCGCCCTTTGGAAAGAATCCTGCACGTTGTGCCTTTCGGCTCTAGGGCAATGTAGCACAAGCAGAGCAGAAGTCCTACTTCAGCCAGATCAGGCCTGCAAAGAAACTGCGTTTCACAGGCCTTTGGAAGAGATGTTCCCGGTAGGCTGTAAGAGCACTGTGCAGAGCGAGTTGTTTCTTAGCTTCCCAAAGAGCTGGAAGCAAGATGCTGTGGGGCCCAACTCGCCCTATGGAAAGAAGCCTACACGTTGTGCCTTTCAGCTCTAGGGCAAAGAAGCACACACAGAGCAGAAGTTCTACTTCAGCGAGATCAGGTCTGCGAGGAAACTGCTTTTCACAGGCCTTTGGAAGAGATGTTCCCGGTAGGCTGTAAGAGCACTGTGCAGAGCGAGTTGTTTCTTAGTTTCCCAAAGACCTGGAAGCAAGATGCTGTGGGGTCCAACTCGCCCTTTGGAAAGAAGCCTGCACGTTGTGCCTTTCAACTCTAGGGCAATGTAGCACACCCAGAGCAGAAGTCATACTTCAGCCAGATCAGGCCTGCAAAGAAACTGCGTTTCACAGGCCTTTGGAAGAGATGTTCCCGGTAGGCTGTAAGAGCCCTGTGCAGAGCGAGTTGTTTCTTAGCTTCCAAAAGAGCTGGAAGCAAGATGCTGTGGGGTCCAACTCGCCCTTTGGAAAGAAGCCTGCACGTTGTGCCTTTCAGCTCTAGGGCAATGTAGCACACCCAGAGCAGAAGTCCTACTTCAGCCAGATCAGGCCTGCAAAGAAACTGCGTTTCACAGGCCTTTGGAAGAGATGTTCCCGGTAGGCTGTAAGAGCACTGTGCAGAGCGAGTTGTTTCTTAGCTTCCCAAAGAGCTGGAAGCAAGATGCTGCGGGGCCCAAGTCGCCCTTTGGAAAGAAGCCTGCACGTTGTGCCTTTCAGCTCTAGGGCAATGTAGCACACCCAGAGCAGAAGTCCTACTTCAGCCAGATCAGGCCTGCAAAGAAACTGCGTTTGACAGGCCTTTGGAAGAGATGTTCCCGGTAGGCTGTAAGAGCACTGTGCAGAGCGAGTTGTTTCTTAGCTTCCCAAAGAGCTGGAAGCAAGATGCTGTGGGGCCCAACTCGCCCTTTGGAAAGAAGCCTGCACTTTGTGCCTTTCAGCTCTAGGGCGATGTAGCACACCCAGAGCAGAAGAACTACTTCAGCCAGATCAGGCCTGCAAAGAAACTGCGTTTCACAGGCCTTTGGAAGAGATGTTCCCGGTAGGCTGTAAGAGCACTGTGCAGAGCGAGTTGTTTCTTAGCTTCCCAAAGAGCTGGAAGCAAGATGCTGTGGGGCCCAATTCGCCCTTTGGAAAGAAGCGTGCACGTTGTGCCTTGCAGCTCTAGGCAATGTTGCACACCCAGAGCAGAAGTCCTACTTCAGCCAGATCAGGCCTGGAAGGAGACTGCGTTTCACAGGCCTTTGGAAGAGATGTTCCCGGTAGGCTGTAAGAGCACTGTGCAGAGCGAGTTGTTTCTTAGCTTCCCAAAGAGCTGGAAGCAAGATGCTCTGGGGCCCAACTCGCCCTTTGGAAAGAAGCCTGCACGTTGTGCCTTTCAGCTCTAGGGCAATGTAGCACACCCAGAGCAGAAGTCCTACTTCTGCCAGATCAGGCCTGCAAAGAAACTGCGTTTCACAGGCCGTTGGAAGAGATGTTCCCGGTAGGCTGTAAGAGCACTGTGCAGAGCGAGTTGTTTCTTAGCTTCCCAAAGAGCTGGAAGTAAGATGCTGTGGGGCCCAACTCGCCCTTTGGAAAGAAGCCTGCACGTTGTGCCTTTCAGCTCTAGGGCAATGTAGCACACCCAGAGCAGAAGTCCTACTTCAGCCAGATCAGGCCTGCAAAGAAACTGCGTTTCACAGGCCTTTGGAAGAGATGTTCCCGGTAGGCTGTAAGAGCACTGTGCAGAGCGAGTTGTTTCTTAGCTTCCCAAAGAGCTGGAAGCAAGATGCTGTGGGGCCCAACTCGCCCTTTGGAAAGAAGCCTGCACGTTGTGCCTTTCAGCTCTAGGCAATGTAGCACACCCAGAGCAGAAGTCGCACTTCAGCCAGATCAGGCCTGCAAAGAAACTGCGTTTCACAGGCCTTTGGAAGAGATGTTCCCGGTAGGCTGTAAGAGCACTGTGCAGAGCGAGTTGTTTCTTAGCTTCCCAAAGAGCTGGAAGCAAGATGCTGTGGGGCCCAACTCGCCCTTTGGAAAGAAGCCTGCACGTTGTGCCTTTCAGCTCTAGGGCAATGTAGCACACCCAGAGCAGAAGTCCTACTTCAGCCAGATCAGGCCTGCAAAGAAACTGCGTTTCACAGGCCTTTGGAAGAGATGTTCCCGGTAGGCTGTAAGAGCACTGTGCAGAGCGAGTTTTTTCTTTGATTCCAAAAGAGCTGGAAGCAAGATGCTTTGGGGCGTATCTCCGTCTTTGGAAATGATTCAGCACATTGTGCCTTTCAGCTCTAGGGCAATGTAGCACACCCAGAGCAGAAGTTCTACTTCAGCCAGATCAGGCTTGCAAGGAAAACTGCGTTTCACAGGACTGTGTAAGAGATGTTCTCGGTAGGCTGTAAGAGCACTGTGCACAGCGAGTTTTTTCTTAGCTTCCCAAATCGCTCGAAGCAAGATTCTTTAGGGCCTCTCTCCAGGTGGATACAAGGTAGGGCCTTGTGCATGGAAGTTCTAGGGCAATGCAGCACACCCAGAGCAGAAGTTCTACTTCAGGCAGATCAGGCCTGCAAAGAAACTGCGTTTCACTGGCCTTTGTAAGAGATGTTCCGGTAGGCTGTAAGAATACTGTGCAGAGCGAGCTGTTTCTTAGCTTCCCAAGGAGCTGGAAGCAAGATGCTTTGGGGCCTCTCTCCCCCTTTTATACAAGGCTGGGCCTTGTGCGTTGAAGCTCTAGGGCAATGTACAACACCCAGAGCAGGAGTCCTACTTCAGCCAGATCAGGCCTGCAAAGAAACTGCGTTTCACAGGCCTTTGGAAGAGATGTTCCCGGTAGGCTGCAAGAGCACTGTGCAGAGCGAGTTGTTTCTCAGCTTCCCAAAGAGCTGGAAGCAAGATGCTGTGGGGCCCAACTCGCCCTTTGGAAAGAAGCCTGCACGTTGTGCCTTTAGCTCTAGGGCAATGTAGCACACCCAGAGAAGGAGTCCTACTTCAGCCAGATCAGGCCTGCAAAGAAACTGTGTTTCACAGGCCTTGGAAGAGATGTTCCCGGTAGGCTGTAAGAGCACTGTGCAGAGCGAGTTGTTTCTTAGCTTCCCAAAGAGCTGGAAGCAAGATGCTGTGGGGCCCAACTCGCCCTTTGGAAAGAAGCCTGCACGTTGTGCCTTTCAGCTCTAGGCAATGTAGCACACCTAGAGCAGAAGTCCTACTTCAGCCAGATCAGGCCTGCAAAGAAACTGCGTTTCACAGGCCTTTGGAAGAGATGTTCCCGGTAGGCTGTAAGAGCACTGTGCAGAGCGAGTTGTTTCTTAGCTTCCCAAAGAGCTGGAAGCAAGATGCTGTGGGGCCCAACTCGCCCTTTGGAAAGAAGCCTGCACGTTGTGCCTTTCAGCTCTAGGGCAATGTAGCACACCCAGAGCAGAAGTCCTACTTCAGCCAGATCAGGCCTGCAAAGAAACTGCGTTTCACAGGCCTTTGGAAGAGTTGTTCCCGGTAGGCTGTAAGAGCACTGTGCAGAGCGAGTTGTTTGTTAGATTCACAAAGAGCTGGAAGCAAGATGCTGTGGAGCCCAACGCGCCCTTTGGAAAGAAGCCTGCACGTTGTGCCTTTCAGTTCTAGGGCAATGTAGCACACCCAGAGCAGGAGTCCTACTTGAGCCAGATCAGGCCTGCAAAGAAACTGCGTTTCACAGGCCTTTGGAAGAGATGTTCCCGGTAGGCTGTAAGAGCACTGTGCAGAGCGAGTTGTTTCTTAGCTTCCCAAAGAGCTGGAAGCAAGATGCTGTGGGGCCCAACTCGCCCTTTGGAGAGAAGCCTGCAGGTTTCCCTTTCAGCTCTAGGCAATGTAGCACACCCAGAGCTGAAGTTCTACTTCAGCCAGATCAGGCCTGCAAAGAAACTGCGTTTCACAGGCCTTTGGAAGAGATGTTCGCGATAGGCTGTAAGAGCACTGTGCAGAGCGAGTTGTTTCTTAGCTTCCCAAAGAGCTGGAAGCAAGATGCTGCGGGGCCCAATTCTCCCTTTGGAAAGAAGCATGCACGTTGTGCCTTGCAGCTCTAGGCAATGTTGCACACCCAGAGCAAAAGTCCTACTTCAGCCAGATCAGGCCTGCAAAGAGACTGCGTTTCACAGGCCTTTGGAAGAGATGCTCCCGGTAGGCTGTAAGAGCACTGTGCAGAGCGAGTTGTTTCTTAGCTTCCCAAAGAGCTGGAAGCAAGATGCTGTGGTGCCCAACTCGCCCTTTGGAAAGAAGCCTGCACGTTGTGCCTTTCAGCTCTAGGGCAATGTAGCACACCCAGAGCAGAAGTCCTACTTCAGCCAGATCAGGCCTGCAAAGAAACTGCGTTTCACAGGCCTTTGGAAGAGATGTTCCCGGTAGGCTGTAAGAGCACTGTGCAGAGCGAGGTGTTTCTTAGCTTCCCAAAGAGCTGGAAGCAAGATGCTGTGGGGCCCAATTCGCCCTTTGGAAAGAAGCGTGCACGTTGTGCCTTGCAGCTCTAGGCAATGTTGCACACCCAGAGCAGAAGTCCTACTTCAGCCAAATCAGGCCTGCAAAGAGACTGCGTTTCACAGGCCTTTGGAAGAGATGTTCCCGGTAGGCTGTAAGAGCACTGTGCAGAGCGAGTTGTTTCTTAGCTTCCCAAAGAGCTGGAAGCAAGATGCTGTGGGGCCCAACTCGCCCTTTGGAAAGAAGCCTGCACGTTGTGCCTTTCAGCTCTAGGGCAATGTAGCACACCCAGAGCAGAAGTCCTACTTCTGCCAGATCAGGCCTGCAAAGAAACTGCGTTTCACAGGCCTTTGGAAGAGATCTTCCCGGTAGGCTGTAAGAGCACTGTGCAGAGCGAGTTGTTTCTTAGCTTCCCAAAGAGCTGGAAGCAAGATGCTGTGGGGCCCAACTCGCCCTTTGGAAAGAAGCCTGCACGTTGTGCCTTTCAGCTCTAGGGCAATGTAGCACACCCAGAGCAGAAGTCCTACTTCAGCCAGATCAGGCCTGCAAAGAAACTGCGTTTCACAGGCCTTTGGAAGAGATGTTCCCGGTAGGCTGTAAGAGCACTGTGCAGAGCGAGTTGTTTCTTAGCTTCCCAAAGAGCTGGAAGCAAGATGCTGTGGGGCCCAACTCGCCCTTTGGAAAGAAGCCTGCACGTTGTGCCTTTCAGCTCTAGGCAATGTAGCACACCCAGAGCAGAAGTCGCACTTCAGCCAGATCAGGCCTGCAAAGAAACTGCGTTTCACAGGCCTTTGGAAGAGATGTTCCCGGTAGGCTGTAAGAGCACTGTGCAGAGCGAGTTGTTTCTTAGCTTCCCAAAGAGCTGGAAGCAAGATGCTGTGGGGCCCAACTCGCCCTTTGGAAAGAAGCCTGCACGTTGTGCCTTTCAGCTCTAGGGCAATGTAGCACACCCAGAGCAGAAGTCCTACTTCAGCCAGATCAGGCCTGCAAAGAAACTGCGTTTCACAGGCCTTTGGAAGAGATGTTCCCGGTAGGCTGTAAGAGCACTGTGCAGAGCGAGTTTTTTCTTTGATTCCCAAAGAGCTGGAAGCAAGATGCTTTGGGGCGTATCTCCGTCTTTGGAAATGATTCAGCACATTGTGCCTTTCAGCTCTAGGGCAATGTAGCACACCCAGAGCAGAAGTTCTACTTCAGCCAGATCAGGCTTGCAAGGAAAACTGCGTTTCACAGGACTGTGTAAGAGATGTTCTCGGTAGGCTGTAAGAGCACTGTGCACAGCGAGTTTTTTCTTAGCTTCCCAAATCGCTCGAAGCAAGATTCTTTAGGGCCTCTCTCCAGGTGGATACAAGGTAGGGCCTTGTGCATGGAAGTTCTAGGGCAATGCAGCACACCCAGAGCAGAAGTTCTACTTCAGGCAGATCAGGCCTGCAAAGAAACTGCGTTTCACTGGCCTTTGTAAGAGATGTTCCGGTAGGCTGTAAGAATACTGTGCAGAGCGAGCTGTTTCTTAGCTTCCCAAGGAGCTGGAAGCAAGATGCTTTGGGGCCTCTCTCCCCCTTTTATACAAGGCTGGGCCTTGTGCGTTGAATCTCTAGGGCAATGTACAACACCCAGAGCAGGAGTCCTACTTCAGCCAGATCAGGCCTGCAAAGAAACTGCGTTTCACAGGCCTTTGGAAGAGATGTTCCCGGTAGGCTGCAAGAGCACTGTGCAGAGCGAGTTGTTTCTCAGCTTCCCAAAGAGCTGGAAGCAAGATGCTGTGGGGCCCAACTCGCCCTTTGGAAAGAAGCCTGCACGTTGTGCCTTTAGCTCTAGGGCAATGTAGCACACCCAGAGAAGGAGTCCTACTTCAGCCAGATCAGGCCTGCAAAGAAACTGTGTTTCACAGGCCTTTGGAAGAGATGTTCCCGGTAGGCTGTAAGAGCACTGTGCAGAGCGAGTTGTTTCTTAGCTTCCCAAAGAGCTGGAAGCAAGATGATGTGTGGCCCAACTCACCCTTTGGAAAGAAGCCTGCACGTTGTGCCTTTCAGCTCTAGGCAATGTAGCACACCTAGAGCAGAAGTCCTACTTCAGCCAGATCAGGCCTGCAAAGAAACTGCGTTTCACAGGCCTTTGGAAGAGATGTTCCCGGTAGGCTCTAAGAGCACTGTGCAGAGCGAGTTGTTTCTTAGCTTCCCAAAGAGCTGGAAGCAAGATGCTGTGGGGCCCAACTCGCCCTTTGGAAAGAAGCCTGCACGTTGTGCCTTTCAGCTCTAGGGCAATGTAGCACACCCAGAGCAGAAGTCCTACTTCAGCCAGATCAGGCCTGCAAAGAAACTGCGTTTGACAGGCCTTTGGAAGAGATGTTCCCGGTAGGCTGTAAGAGCACTGTGCAGAGCGAGTTGTTTCTTAGCTTCCCAAAGAGCTGGAAGCAAGATGCTGTGGGGCCCAACTCGCCCTTTGGAAAGAAGCCTGCACGTTGTGCCTTTCAGCTCTAGGGCAATGTAGCACACCCAGAGCAGAAGTCCTACTTCAGCCAGATCAGGCCTGCAAAGAAACTGCGTTTCACAGGCCTTTGGAAGAGTTGTTCCCGGTAGGCTGTAAGAGCACTGTGCAGAGCGAGTTGTTTGTTAGCTTCAAAAAGAGCTGGAAGCAAGATGCTGTGGGGCCCAACTCGCCCTTTGGAAAGAAGCCTGCACGTTGTGCCTTTCAGCTCTAGGGCAATGTAGCACACCCAGAGCAGGAGTCCTACTTCAGCCAGATCAGGCCTGCAAAGAAACTGCGTTTCACAGGCCTTTGGAAGAGATGTTCCCGGTAGGCTGTAAGAGCACTGTGCAGAGCGAGTTGTTTCTTAGCTTCCCAAAGAGCTGGAAGCAAGATGCTGTGGGGCCCAACTCGCCCTTTGGAAAGAAGCCTGCACGTTGTGCCTTTCAGCTCTAGGCAATGTAGCACACCCAGAGCAGAAGTCGCACTTCAGCCAGATCAGGCCTGCAAAGAAACTGCGTTTCACAGGCCTTTGGAAGAGATGTTCCCGGTAGGCTGTAAGAGCACTGTGCAGAGCGAGTTGTTTCTTAGCTTCCCAAAGAGCTGGAAGCAAGATGCTGTGGGGCCCAACTCGCCCTTTGGAAAGAAGCCTGCACGTTGTGCCTTTCAGCTCTAGGGCAATGTAGCACACCCAGAGCAGAAGTCCTACTTCAGCCAGATCAGGCCTGCAAAGAAACTGCGTTTCACAGGCCTTTGGAAGAGATGTTCCCGGTAGGCTGTAAGAGCACTGTGCAGAGCGAGTTTTTTCTTTGATTCCAAAAGAGCTGGAAGCAAGATGCTTTGGGGCGTATCTCCGTCTTTGGAAATGATTCAGCACATTGTGCCTTTCAGCTCTAGGGCAATGTAGCACACCCAGAGCAGAAGTTCTACTTCAGCCAGATCAGGCTTGCAAGGAAAACTGCGTTTCACAGGACTGTGTAAGAGATGTTCTCGGTAGGCTGTAAGAGCACTGTGCACAGCGAGTTTTTTCTTAGCTTCCCAAATCGCTCGAAGCAAGATTCTTTAGGGCCTCTCTCCAGGTGGATACAAGGTAGGGCCTTGTGCATGGAAGTTCTAGGGCAATGCAGCACACCCAGAGCAGAAGTTCTACTTCAGGCAGATCAGGCCTGCAAAGAAACTGCGTTTCACTGGCCTTTGTAAGAGATGTTCCGGTAGGCTGTAAGAATACTGTGCAGAGCGAGCTGTTTCTTAGCTTCCCAAGGAGCTGGAAGCAAGATGCTTTGGGGCCTCTCTCCCCCTTTTATACAAGGCTGGGCCTAGTGCGTTGAAGCTCTAGGGCAATGTACAACACCCAGAGCAGGAGTCCTACTTCAGCCAGATCAGGCCTGCAAAGAAACTGCGTTTCACAGGCCTTTGGAAGAGATGTTCCCGGTAGGCTGCAAGAGCACTGTGCAGAGCGAGTTGTTTCTCAGCTTCCCAAAGAGCTGGAAGCAAGATGCTGTGGGGCCCAACTCGCCCTTTGGAAAGAAGCCTGCACGTTGTGCCTTTAGCTCTAGGGCAATGTAGCACACCCAGAGAAGGAGTCCTACTTCAGCCAGATCAGGCCTGCAAAGAAACTGTGTTTCACAGGCCTTTGGAAGAGATGTTCCCGGTAGGCTGTAAGAGCACTGTGCAGAGCGAGTTGTTTCTTAGCTTCCCAAAGAGCTGGAAGCAAGATGATGTGTGGCCCAACTCACCCTTTGGAAAGAAGCCTGCACGTTGTGCCTTTCAGCTCTAGGCAATGTAGCACACCTAGAGCAGAAGTCCTACTTCAGCCAGATCAGGCCTGCAAAGAAACTGCGTTTCACAGGCCTTTGGAAGAGATGTTCCCGGTAGGCTCTAAGAGCACTGTGCAGAGCGAGTTGTTTCTTAGCTTCCCAAAGAGCTGGAAGCAAGATGCTGTGGGGCCCAACTCGCCCTTTGGAAAAAAGCCTGCACGTTGTGCCTTTCAGCTCTAGGGCAATGTAGCACACCCAGAGCAGAAGTCCTACTTCAGCCAGATCAGGCCTGCAAAGAAACTGCGTTTGACAGGCCTTTGGAAGAGATGTTCCCGGTAGGCTGTAAGAGCACTGTGCAGAGCGAGTTGTTTCTTAGCTTCCCAAAGAGCTGGAAGCAAGATGCTGTGGGGCCCAACTCGCCCTTTGGAAAGAAGCCTGCACGTTGTGCCTTTCAGCTCTAGGGCAATGTAGCACACCCAGAGCAGAAGTCCTACTTCAGCCAGATCAGGCCTGCAAAGAAACTGCGTTTCACAGGCCTTTGGAAGAGTTGTTCCCGGTAGGCTGTAAGAGCACTGTGCAGAGCGAGTTGTTTCTTAGCTTCCCAAAGAGCTGGAAGCAAGATGCTGTGGGGCCCAACTCGCCCTTTGGAAAGAAGCCTGCACGTTGTGCCTTTCAGCTCTAGGGCAATGTAGCACACCCAGAGCAGGAGTCCTACTTCAGCCAGATCAGGCCGGCAAAGAAACTGCGTTTCACAGGCCTTTGGAAGAGATGTTCCCGGTAGGCTGTAAGAGCACTGTGCAGAGCGAGTTGTTTCTTAGCTTCCCAAAGAGCTGGAAGCAAGATGCTGTGGGGCCCAACTCGCCCTTTGGAAAGAAGCCTGCACGTTGTGCCTTTCAGCTCTAGGCAATGTAGCACACCCAGAGCAGAAGTCGCACTTCAGCCAGATCAGGCCTGCAAAGAAACTGCGTTTCACAGGCCTTTGGAAGAGATGTTCCCGGTAGGCTGTAAGAGCACTGTGCAGAGCGAGTTGTTTCTTAGCTTCCCAAAGAGCTGGAAGCAAGATGCTGTGGGGCCCAACTCGCCCTTTGGAAAGAAGCCTGCACGTTGTGCCTTTCAGCTCTAGGGCAATGTAGCACACCCAGAGCAGAAGTCCTACTTCAGCCAGATCAGGCCTGCAAAGAAACTGCGTTTCACAGGCCTTTGGAAGAGATGTTCCCGGTAGGCTGTAAGAGCACTGTGCAGAGCGAGTTTTTTCTTTGATTCCAAAAGAGCTGGAAGCAAGATGCTTTGGGGCGTATCTCCGTCTTTGGAAATGATTCAGCACATTGTGCCTTTCAGCTCTAGGGCAATGTAGCACACCCAGAGCAGAAGTTCTACTTCAGCCAGATCAGGCTTGCAAGGAAAACTGCGTTTCACAGGACTGTGTAAGAGATGTTCTCGGTAGGCTGTAAGAGCACTGTGCACAGCGAGTTTTTTCTTAGCTTCCCAAATCGCTCGAAGCAAGATTCTTTAGGGCCTCTCTCCAGGTGGATACAAGGTAGGGCCTTGTGCATGGAAGTTCTAGGGCAATGCAGCACACCCAGAGCAGAAGTTCTACTTCAGGCAGATCAGGCCTGCAAAGAAACTGCGTTTCACTGGCCTTTGTAAGAGATGTTCCGGTAGGCTGTAAGAATACTGTGCAGAGCGAGCTGTTTCTTAGCTTCCCAAGGAGCTGGAAGCAAGATGCTTTGGGGCCTCTCTCCCCCTTTTATACAAGGCTGGGCCTTGTGCGTTGAAGCTCTAGGGCAATGTACAACACCCAGAGCAGGAGTCCTACTTCAGCCAGATCAGGCCTGCAAAGAAACTGCGTTTCACAGGCCTTTGGAAGAGATGTTCCCGGTAGGCTGTAAGAGCACTGTGCAGAGCGAGTTGTTTCTCAGCTTCCCAAAGAGCTGGAAGCAAGATGCTGTGGGGCCCAACTCGCCCTTTGGAAAGAAGCCTGCACGTTGTGCCTTTAGCTCTAGGGCAATGTAGCACACCCAGAGAAGGAGTCCTACTTCAGCCAGATCAGGCCTGCAAAGAAACTGTGTTTCACAGGCCTTTGGAAGAGATGTTCCCGGTAGGCTGTAAGAGCACTGTGCAGAGCGAGTTGTTTCTTAGCTTCCCAAAGAGCTGGAAGCAAGATGCTGTGGGGCCCAACTCGCCCTTTGGAAAGAAGCCTGCACGTTGTGCCTTTCAGCTCTAGGCAATGTAGCACACCTAGAGCAGAAGTCCTACTTCAGCCAGATCAGGCCTGCAAAGAAACTGCGTTTCACAGGCCTTTGGAAGAGATGTTCCCGGTAGGCTCCAAGAGCACTGTGTAGAGCGAGTTGTTTCTTAGCTTCCCAAAGAGCTGGAAGCAAGATGCTGTGGGGCCCAACTCGCCCTTTGGAAAGAAGCCTGCACGTTGTGCCTTTCAGCTCTAGGGCAATGTAGCACACCCAGAGCAGAAGTCCTACTTCAGCCAGATCAGGCCTGCAAAGAAACTGCGTTTGACAGGCCTTTGGAAGAGATGTTCCCGGTAGGCTGTAAGAGCACTGTGCAGAGCGAGTTGTTTCTTAGCTTCCCAAAGAGCTGGAAGCAAGATGCTGTGGGGCCCAACTCGCCCTTTGGAAAGAAGCCTGCACGTTGTGCCTTTCAGCTCTAGGGCAATGTAGCACACCCAGAGCAGAAGTCCTACTTCAGCCAGATCAGGCCTGCAAAGAAACTGCGTTTCACAGGCCTTTGGAAGAGTTGTTCCCGGTAGGCTGTAAGAGCACTGTGCAGAGCGAGTTGTTTGTTAGCTTCACAAAGAGCTGGAAGCAAGATGCTGTGGGGCCCAACTCGCCCTTTGGAAAGAAGCCTGCACGTTGTGCCTTTCAGCTCTAGGGCAATGTAGCACACCCAGAGCAGGAGTCCTACTTCAGCCAGATCAGGCCGGCAAAGAAACTGCGTTTCACAGGCCTTTGGAAGAGATGTTCCCGGTAGGCTGTAAGAGCACTGTGCAGAGCGAGTTGTTTCTTAGCTTCCCAAAGAGCTGGAAGCAAGATGCTGTGGGGCCCAACTCGCCCTTTGGAAAGAAGCCTGCACGTTGTGCCTTTCAGCTCTAGGGCAATGTAGCACACCCAGAGAAGAAGTCCTACTTCAGCCAGATCAGGCCTGCAAAGAAACTGCGTTTGACAGGCCTTTGGAAGAGATGTTCCCGGTAGGCTGTAAGAGCACTGTGCAGAGCGAGTTGTTTCTTAGCTTCCCAAAGAGCTGGAAGCAAGATGCTGTGGGGCCCAAGTCGCCCTTTGGAAAGAAGCCTGCAAGTTGTGCCTTTCAGCTCATGGGCAATGTAGCACACCCAGAGCAGAAGTCCTACTTCAGCCAGATCAGGCCTGCAAGGAAACTGCGTTTCACAGGCCTTTGGAAGAGATGTTCCCGGTAGGCTGTAAGAGCACTGTGCAGAGCGAGTTGTTTCTTAGCTTCCCAAAGAGCTGGAAGCAAGATGCTGTGGGTCCCAACTCGCCCTTTGGAAAGAAGCCTGCACGTTGTGCCTTTCAGCTCTAGGACAATGTAGCACACCCAGAGCAGGAGTCCTACTTCAGCCAGGTCAGACCTGCAAAGAAACTGGGTTTCACAGGCCTTTGGAAGAGATCTTCCCGGTAGGCTGTAAGAGCACTGTGCAGAGCGAGTTGTTTCTTAGCTTCCCAAAGAGCTGGAAGCAAGATGCTGTGGGGCCCAACTCGCCCTTTGGAAAGAATCCTGCACGTTGTGCCTTTCGGCTCTAGGGCAATGTAGCACAAGCAGAGCAGAAGTCCTACTTCAGCCAGATCAGGCCTGCAAAGAAACTGCGTTTCACAGGCCTTTGGAAGAGATGTTCCCGGTAGGCTGTAAGAGCACTGTGCAGAGCGAGTTGTTTCTTAGCTTCCCAAAGAGCTGGAAGCAAGATGCTGTGGGGCCCAACTCGCCCTATGGAAAGAAGCCTACACGTTGTGCCTTTCAGCTCTAGGGCAAAGAAGTACACACAGAGCAGAAGTTCTACTTCAGCGAGATCAGGTCTGCGAGGAAACTGCTTTTCACAGGCCTTTGGAAGAGATGTTCCCGGTAGGCTGTAAGAGCACTGTGCAGAGCGAGTTGTTTCTTAGTTTCCCAAAGAGCTGGAAGCAAGATGCTGTGGGGTCCAACTCGCCCTTTGGAAAGAAGCCTGCACGTTGTGCCTTTCAACTCTAGGGCAATGTAGCACACCCAGAGCAGAAGTTCTACTTCAGCGAGATCAGGCCTGCAAAGAAACTGCGTTTCACAGGCCTTTGGAAGAGATGTTCCCGGTAGGCTGTAACAGCACTTTGCAGAGCGAGTTGTTTCTTAGCTTTCCAAAGAGCTGGAAGCAAGATGCTGTGGGGCCCAACTCGCCCTTTGGAAAGATGCCTGCACGTTGTTCCTTTCAGCTCTAGGGCAATGTAGCACACCCAGAGCAGAAGTCATACTTCAGCCAGATCAGGCCTGCAAAGAAACTGCGTTTCACAGGCCTTTGGAAGAGATGTTCCCGGTAGGCTGTAAGAGCACTGTGCAGAGCGAGTTGTTTCTTAGCTTCCAAAAGAGCTGGAAGCAAGATGCTGTGGGGTCCAACTCGCCCTTTGGAAAGAAGCCTGCACGTTGTGCCTTTCAGCTCTAGGGCAATGTAGCACACCCAGAGCAGAAGTCCTACTTCAGCCAGATCAGGCCTGCAAAGAAACTGCGTTTCACAGGCCTTTGGAAGAGATGTTCCCGGTAGGCTGTAAGAGCACTGTGCAGAGCGAGTTGTTTCTTAGCTTCCCAAAGAGCTGGAAGCAAGATGCTGCGGGGCCCAAGTCGCCCTTTGGAAAGAAGCCTGCACGTTGTGCCTTTCAGCTCTAGGGCAATGTAGCACACCCAGAGCAGAAGTCCTACTTCAGCCAGATCAGGCCTGCAAAGAAACTGCGTTTGACAGGCCTTTGGAAGAGATGTTCCCGGTAGGCTGTAAGAGCACTGTGCAGAGCGAGTTGTTTCTTAGCTTCCCAAAGAGCTGGAAGCAAGATGCTGTGGGGCCCAACTCGCCCTTTGGAAAGAAGCCTGCACGTTGTGCCTTTCAGCTCTAGGGCGATGTAGCACACCCAGAGCAGAAGAACTACTTCAGCCAGATCAGGCCTGCAAAGAAACTGCGTTTCACAGGCCTTTGGAAGAGATGTTCCCGGTAGGCTGTAAGAGCACTGTGCAGAGCGAGTTGTTTCTTAGCTTCCCAAAGAGCTGGAAGCAAGATGCTGTGGGGCCCAATTCGCCCTTTGGAAAGAAGCGTGCACGTTGTGCCTTGCAGCTCTAGGCAATGTTGCACACCCAGAGCAGAAGTCCTACTTCAGCAAGATCAGGCCTGGAAAGAGACTGCGTTTCACAGGCCTTTGGAAGAGATGTTCCCGGTAGGCTGTAAGAGCACTGTGCAGAGCGAGTTGTTTCTTAGCTTCCCAAAGAGCTGGAAGCAAGATGCTGTGGGGCCCAACTCGCCCTTTGGAAAGAAGCCTGCACGTTGTGCCTTTCAGCTCTAGGGCAATGTAGCACACCCAGAGCAGAAGTCCTACTTCAGCCAGATCAGGCCTGCAAAGAAACTGCGTTTCACAGGCCTTTGGAAGAGTTGTTCCCGGTAGGCTGTAAGAGCACTGTGCAGAGCGAGTTGTTTGTTAGCTTCACAAAGAGCTGGAAGCAAGATGCTGTGGGGCCCAACTCGCCCTTTGGAAAGAAGCCTGCACGTTGTGCCTTTCAGCTCTAGGGCAATGTAGCACACCCAGAGCAGGAGTCCTACTTCAGCCAGATCAGGCCGGCAAAGAAACTGCGTTTCACAGGCCTTTGGAAGAGATGTTCCCGGTAGGCTGTAAGAGCACTGTGCAGAGCGAGTTGTTTCTTAGCTTCCCAAAGAGCTGGAAGCAAGATGCTGTGGGGCCCAACTCGCCCTTTGGAAAGAAGCCTGCACGTTGTGCCTTTCAGCTCTAGGGCAATGTAGCACACCCAGAGAAGAAGTCCTACTTCAGCCAGATCAGGCCTGCAAAGAAACTGCGTTTGACAGGCCTTTGGAAGAGATGTTCCCGGTAGGCTGTAAGAGCACTGTGCAGAGCGAGTTGTTTCTTAGCTTCCCAAAGAGCTGGAAGCAAGATGCTGTGGGGCCCAAGTCGCCCTTTGGAAAGAAGCCTGCAAGTTGTGCCTTTCAGCTCATGGGCAATGTAGCACACCCAGAGCAGAAGTCCTACTTCAGCCAGATCAGGCCTGCAAGGAAACTGCGTTTCACAGGCCTTTGGAAGAGATGTTCCCGGTAGGCTGTAAGAGCACTGTGCAGAGCGAGTTGTTTCTTAGCTTCCCAAAGAGCTGGAAGCAAGATGCTGTGGGTCCCAACTCGCCCTTTGGAAAGAAGCCTGCACGTTGTGCCTTTCAGCTCTAGGACAATGTAGCACACCCAGAGCAGGAGTCCTACTTCAGCCAGGTCAGACCTGCAAAGAAACTGGGTTTCACAGGCCTTTGGAAGAGATCTTCCCGGTAGGCTGTAAGAGCACTGTGCAGAGCGAGTTGTTTCTTAGCTTCCCAAAGAGCTGGAAGCAAGATGCTGTGGGGCCCAACTCGCCCTTTGGAAAGAATCCTGCACGTTGTGCCTTTCGGCTCTAGGGCAATGTAGCACAAGCAGAGCAGAAGTCCTACTTCAGCCAGATCAGGCCTGTAAAGAAACTGCGTTTCACAGGCCTTTGGAAGAGATGTTCCCGGTAGGCTGTAAGAGCACTGTGCAGAGCGAGTTGTTTCTTAGCTTCCCAAAGAGCTGGAAGCAAGATGCTGTGGGGCCCAACTCGCCCTATGGAAAGAAGCCTACACGTTGTGCCTTTCAGCTCTAGGGCAAAGAAGTACACACAGAGCAGAAGTTCTACTTCAGCGAGATCAGGTCTGCGAGGAAACTGCTTTTCACAGGCCTTTGGAAGAGATGTTCCCGGTAGGCTGTAAGAGCACTGTGCAGAGCGAGTTGTTTCTTAGTTTCCCAAAGAGCTGGAAGCAAGATGCTGTGGGGTCCAACTCACCCTTTGGAAAGAAGCCTGCACGTTGTGCCTTTCAACTCTAGGGCAATGTAGCACACCCAGAGCAGAAGTTCTACTTCAGCGAGATCAGGCCTGCAAAGAAACTGCGTTTCACAGGCCTTTGGAAGAGATGTTCCCGGTAGGCTGTAACAGCACTTTGCAGAGCGAGTTGTTTCTTAGCTTTCCAAAGAGCTGGAAGCAAGATGCTGTGGGGCCCAACTCGCCCTTTGGAAAGATGCCTGCACGTTGTTCCTTTCAGCTCTAGGGCAATGTAGCACACCCAGAGCAGAAGTCATACTTCAGCCAGATCAGGCCTGCAAAGAAACTGCGTTTCACAGGCCTTTGGAAGAGATGTTCCCGGTAGGCTGTAAGAGCACTGTGCAGAGCGAGTTGTTTCTTAGCTTCCAAAAGAGCTGGAAGCAAGATGCTGTGGGGTCCAACTCGCCCTTTGGAAAGAAGCCTGCACGTTGTGCCTTTCAGCTCTAGGGCAATGTAGCACACCCAGAGCAGAAGTCCTACTTCAGCCAGATCAGGCCTGCAAAGAAACTGCGTTTCACAGGCCTTTGGAAGAGATGTTCCCGGTAGGCTGTAAGAGCACTGTGCAGAGCGAGTTGTTTCTTAGCTTCCCAAAGAGCTGGAAGCAAGATGCTGCGGGGCCCAAGTCGCCCTTTGGAAAGAAGCCTGCACGTTGTGCCTTTCAGCTCTAGGGCAATGTAGCACACCCAGAGCAGAAGTCCTACTTCAGCCAGATCAGGCCTGCAAAGAAACTGCGTTTGACAGGCCTTTGGAAGAGATGTTCCCGGTAGGCTGTAAGAGCACTGTGCAGAGCGAGTTGTTTCTTAGCTTCCCAAAGAGCTGGAAGCAAGATGCTGTGGGGCCCAAATCGCCCTTTGGAAAGAAGCCTGCACGTTGTGCCTTTCAGCTCTAGGGCGATGTAGCACACCCAGAGCAGAAGAACTACTTCAGCCAGATCAGGCCTGCAAAGAAACTGCGTTTCACAGGCCTTTGGAAGAGATGTTCCCGGTAGGCTGTAAGAGCACTGTGCAGAGCGAGTTGTTTCTTAGCTTCCCAAAGAGCTGGAAGCAAGATGCTGTGGGGCCCAATTCGCCCTTTGGAAAGAAGCGTGCACGTTGTGCCTTGCAGCTCTAGGCAATGTTGCACACCCAGAGCAGAAGTCCTACTTCAGCCAGATCAGGCCTGGAAAGAGACTGCGTTTCACAGGCCTTTGGAAGAGATGTTCCCGGTAGGCTGTAAGAGCACTGTGCAGAGCGAGTTGTTTCTTAGCTTCCCAAAGAGCTGGAAGCAAGATGCTGTGGGGCCCAACTCGCCCTTTGGAAAGAAGCCTGCACGTTGTGCCTTTCAGCTCTAGGGCAATGTAGCACACCCAGAGCAGAAGTCCTACTTCTGCCAGATCAGGCCTGCAAAGAAACTGCGTTTCACAGGCCTTTGGAAGAGATGTTCCCGGTAGGCTGTAAGAGCACTGTGCAGAGCGAGTTGTTTCTTAGCTTCCCAAAGAGCTGGAAGCAAGATGCTGTGGGGCCCAACTCGCCCTTTGGAAAGAAGCCTGCACGTTGTGCCTTTCAGCTCTAGGGCAATGTAGCACACCCAGAGCAGAAGTCCTACTTCAGCCAGATCAGGCCTGCAAAGAAACTGCGTTTCACAGGCCTTTGGAAGAGATGTTCCCGGTAGGCTGTAAGAGCACTGTGCAGAGCGAGTTGTTTCTTAGCTTCCCAAAGAGCTGGAAGCAAGATGCTGTGGGGCCCAACTCGCCCTTTGGAAAGAAGCCTGCACGTTGTGCCTTTCAGCTCTAGGCAATGTAGCACACCCAGAGCAGAAGTCGCACTTCAGCCAGATCAGGCCTGCAAAGAAACTGCGTTTCACAGGCCTTTGGAAGAGATGTTCCCGGTAGGCTGTAAGAGCACTGTGCAGAGCGAGTTGTTTCTTAGCTTCCCAAAGAGCTGGAAGCAAGATGCTGTGGGGCCCAACTCGCCCTTTGGAAAGAAGCCTGCACGTTGTGCCTTTCAGCTCTAGGGCAATGTAGCACACCCAGAGCAGAAGTCCTACTTCAGCCAGATCAGGCCTGCAAAGAAACTGCGTTTCACAGGCCTTTGGAAGAGATGTTCCCGGTAGGCTGTAAGAGCACTGTGCAGAGCGAGTTTTTTCTTTGATTCCCAAAGAGCTGGAAGCAAGATGCTTTGGGGCGTATCTCCGTCTTTGGAAATGATTCAGCACATTGTGCCTTTCAGCTCTAGGGCAATGTAGCACACCCAGAGCAGAAGTTCTACTTCAGCCAGATCAGGCTTGCAAGGAAAACTGCGTTTCACAGGACTGTGTAAGAGATGTTCTCGGTAGGCTGTAAGAGCACTGTGCACAGCGAGTTTTTTCTTAGCTTCCCAAATCGCTCGAAGCAAGATTCTTTAGGGCCTCTCTCCAGGTGGATACAAGGTAGGGCCTTGTGCATGGAAGTTCTAGGGCAATGCAGCACACCCAGAGCAGAAGTTCTACTTCAGGCAGATCAGGCCTGCAAAGAAACTGCGTTTCACTGGCCTTTGTAAGAGATGTTCCGGTAGGCTGTAAGAATACTGTGCAGAGCGAGCTGTTTCTTAGCTTCCCAAGGAGCTGGAAGCAAGATGCTTTGGGGCCTCTCTCCCCCTTTTATACAAGGCTGGGCCTTGTGCGTTGAAGCTCTAGGGCAATGTACAACACCCAGAGCAGGAGTCCTACTTCAGCCAGATCAGGCCTGCAAAGAAACTGCGTTTCACAGGCCTTTGGAAGAGATGTTCCCGGTAGGCTGCAAGAGCACTGTGCAGAGCGAGTTGTTTCTCAGCTTCCCAAAGAGCTGGAAGCAAGATGCTGTGGGGCCCAACTCGCCCTTTGGAAAGAAGCCTGCACGTTGTGCCTTTAGCTCTAGGGCAATGTAGCACACCCAGAGAAGGAGTCCTACTTCAGCCAGATCAGGCCTGCAAAGAAACTGTGTTTCACAGGCCTTTGGAAGAGATGTTCCCGGTAGGCTGTAAGAGCACTGTGCAGAGCGAGTTGTTTCTTAGCTTCCCAAAGAGCTGGAAGCAAGATGATGTGTGGCCCAACTCACCCTTTGGAAAGAAGCCTGCACGTTGTGCCTTTCAGCTCTAGGCAATGTAGCACACCTAGAGCAGAAGTCCTACTTCAGCCAGATCAGGCCTGCAAAGAAACTGCGTTTCACAGGCCTTTGGAAGAGATGTTCCCGGTAGGCTGTAAGAGCACTGTGCAGAGCGAGTTGTTTCTTAGCTTCCCAAAGAGCTGGAAGCAAGATGCTGTGGGGCCCAATTCGCCCTTTGGAAAGAAGCGTGCACGTTGTGCCTTGCAGCTCTAGGCAATGTTGCACACCCAGAGCAGAAGTCCTACTTCAGCCAGATCAGGCCTGGAAAGAGACTGCGTTTCACAGGCCTTTGGAAGAGATGTTCCCGGTAGGCTGTAACAGCACTGTGCAGAGCGAGTTGTTTCTTAGCTTCCCAAAGAGCTGGAAGCAAGATGCTGTGGGGCCCAACTCGCCCTTTGGAAAGAAGCCTGCACGTTGTGCCTTTCAGCTCTAGGGCAATGTAGCACACCCAGAGCAGAAGTCCTACTTCTGCCAGATCAGGCCTGCAAAGAAACTGCGTTTCACAGGCCTTTGGAAGAGATGTTCCCGGTAGGCTGTAAGAGCACTCTGCAGAGCGAGTTGTTTCTTAGCTTCCCAAAGAGCTGGAAGCAAGATGCTGTGGGGCCCAACTCGCCCTTTGGAAAGAAGCCTGCACGTTGTGCCTTTCAGCTCTAGGGCAATGTAGCACACCCAGAGCAGAAGTCCTACTTCAACCAGATCAGGCCTGCAAAGAAACTGCGTTTCACAGGCCTTTGGAAGAGATGTTCCCGTTAGGCTGTAAGAGCACTGTGCAGAGCGAGTTGTTTCTTAGCTTCCCAAAGAGCTGGAAGCAAGATGCTGTGGGGCCCAACTCGCCCTTTGGAAAGAAGCCTGCACGTTGTGCCTTTCAGCTCTAGGCAATGTAGCACACCCAGAGCAGAAGTCGCACTTCAGCCAGATCAGGCCTGCAAAGAAACTGCGTTTCACAGGCCTTTGGAAGAGATGTTCCCGGTAGGCTGTAAGAGCACTGTGCAGAGCGAGTTGTTTCTTAGCTTCCCAAAGAGCTGGAAGCAAGATGCTGTGGGGCCCAACTCGCCCTTTGGAAAGAAGCCTGCACGTTGTGCCTTTCAGCTCTAGGGCAATGTAGCACACCCAGAGCAGAAGTCCTACTTCAGCCAGATCAGGCCTGCAAAGAAACTGCGTTTCACAGGCCTTTGGAAGAGATGTTCCCGGTAGGCTGGAAGAGCACTGTGCAGAGCGAGTTTTTTCTTTGATTCCCAAAGAGCTGGAAGCAAGATGCTTTGGGGCGTATCTCCGTCTTTGGAAATGATTCAGCACATTGTGCCTTTCAGCTCTAGGGCAATGTAGCACACCCAGAGCAGAAGTTCTACTTCAGCCAGATCAGGCCTGCAAGGCAAACTGCGTTTCACAGGACTGTGTAAGAGATGTTCTCGGTAGGCTGTAAGAGCACTGTGCACAGCGAGTTTTTTCTTAGCTTCCCAAATCGCTCGAAGCAAGATTCTTTAGGGCCTCTCTCCAGGTGGATACAAGGTAGGGCCTTGTGCATGGAAGTTCTAGGGAAATGCAGCACACCCAGAGCAGAAGTTCTACTTCAGGCAGATCAGGCCTGCAAAGAAACTGCGTTTCACTGGCCTTTGTAAGAGATGTTCCGGTAGGCTGTAAGAATACTGTGCAGAGCGAGCTGTTTCTTAGCTTCCCAAGGTGCTAGAAGAAGGATGCTTTGGGGCCTCTCTCCCCTTTTATACAAGGCTGGGCCTTGTGCGTTGAAGCTCTAGGGCAATGTACAACACCCAGAGCAGGAGTCCTACTTCAGCCAGATCAGGCCTGCAAAGAAACTGCGTTTCACAGGCCTTTGGAAGAGATGTTCCCGGTAGGCTGTAAGAGCACTGTGCAGAGCGAGTTGTTTCTTAGCTTCCCAAAGAGCTGGAAGCAAGATGCTGTGGGGCCCAACTCGCCCTTTGGAAAGAAGCCTGCAAGTTGTGCCTTTCAGCTCAAGGGCAATGTAGCACACCCAGAGCAGAAGTCCTACTTCAGCCAGATCAGGCCTGCAAGGAAACTGCGTTTCACAGGCCGTTGGAAGAGATGTTCCCGGTAGGCTGTAAGAGCACTGTGCAGAGCGAGTTGTTTCTTAGCTTCCCAAAGAGCTGGAAGCAAGATGCTGTGGGGCCCAACTCGCCCTTTGGAAAGAAGCCTGCACGTTGTGCCTTTCAGCTCTAGGACAATGTAGCACACCCAGAGCAGGAGTCCTACTTCAGCCAGGTCAGGCCTGCAAAGAAACTGCGTTTCACAGGCCTTTGGAAGAGATGTTCCCGGTAGGCTGTAAGAGCACTGTGCAGAGCGAGTTGTTTCTTAGCTTTCCAAAGAGCTGGAAGCAAGATGCTGTGGGGCCCCACTCGCCCTTTGGAAAGAAGACTGCACGTTGTGCCTTTCAGCTCTAGGGCAATGTAGCACACCCAGAGCAGAAGTCCTACTTCAGTCAGATCAGGCCTGCAAAGAAACTGCGTTTCACAGGCCTTTGGAAGAGATGTTCCCGGTAGGCTGTAAGAGCACTGTGCAGAGCGAGTTTTTTCTTAGATTCCCAAAGAGCTGGAATCAAGATGCTTTGGGGCGTATCTCCGTCTTTGGAAATGATTCAGCACTTTGTGCCTTTAAACTCTAGGGCAATGTAGCACACCCAGAGCAGAAGTTCTACTTCAGCCAGATCAGGCCTGCAAGGAAAACTGCGTTTCACAGGACTGTGTAAGAGATGTTCCCAGTAGACTGTAAGAGCACTGTGCAGAGCGAGTTGTTTCTTATCTTCCCGAAGAGCTGGAAGCAAGATTCTTTAGGGCCTCTCTCCAGTTTGGATACAAGACTGGGCCTTGTGCATGGAAGCTCTAGGGCAATGTAGCACACCCAGAGCAGAAGTTCTACTTCAGCCACATGACGCCTGCAAAAAAACTGCCTTTCACAGGCCTTTGTAAGAGATGTTCTCGGTAGGCTGTAAGAGCCCTGTGCACAGCGAGTTTTTTATCAGCTTCCCAAATCGCTGGAAGCAAGATTCTTTAGGGCCTCTCTCCTGGTGGATACAAGGTAGGGCCTTGTGCATGGAAGTTCTAGGGAAATGCAGCACACCCAGAGCAGAAGTTCTACTTCAGGCAGATCAGGCCTGCAAAGAAACTACTTTTCACGGGCCTTTGGAAGAGATGTTCCCGGTAGTCTGTAAGAGAAATGTGCAGAGCGAGTTGTTTCTTAGCTTCGCAAAGAGCTGGAAGCTAGATGCTTTGCTCCCAACTCGCCCTTTGGAAAGAAGACCGCACGTTGTGCCTTTCAGCTCTAGGGCAATGTAGCACACCCAGAGCAGAAGTTCTACTTCAGGCAGATCAGGCCTGCAAAGAAACTGCGTTTCACTGGCCTTTGTAAGAGATGTTCCGGTAGGCTGTAAGAATACTGTGCAGAGCGAGCTGTTTCTTAGCTTCCCAGGGAGCTGGAAGCAAGATGCTTTGGGGCCTCTCTCCCCCTTTTATACAAGGCTGGACCTTGTGCGTTGAAGCTCTAGGGCAATGTACAACACCCAGAGCAGGAGTCCTACTTCAGCCAGATCAGGCCTGCAAAGAAACTGCGTTTCACAGGCCTTTGGAAGAGATGTTCCCGGTAGGCTGTATGAGCACTGTGCAGAGCGAGTTGTTTCTTAGCTTCCCAAAGATCTGGAAGCAAGATGATGTGGGGCCCAACTTGCCCTTTGGAAAGAAGCCTGCACGTTGTGCCTTTCAGCTCTAGGGCAATGTAGCACACCCAGAGCAGGAGTCCTACTTGAGCCAGGTCAGGCCTGCAAAGAAACTGCGTTTCACACGCCTTTGGAAGAGATGTTCCCGGTAGGCTGTAAGAGCACTGTGCAGAGCGAGTTGTTTCTTAGC